>NC_142033.1:62674928-62975801 GCF_982192425.1 Myodes glareolus | reverse complement strand
ATATAAGATAGCATGGGCTATGTTAGGAGAGGTGTCCACTATTTTTGGAGACCTCAGTCTCAGGCACTATATAAAGAATTCAAGAGGCTCTTACAATCATGATGACATAAAGAGAGGAGATGCTATGCTGAATATTTTCCCTGGAGGTGGATTTTCAGGGGTGACTCGCTCTCTGCTCTGCCCTCTCATCATCTCCAGTTCTCTGGAATGACCTTCCTTGTACTACGGTCCATTCAAGCTGTTCTGCCTTCACTCCCCAGCGTGTCCTCCTCTTTGTCTCCAGGGCCTGGGCTGAAGTCACGCTTTTGTACCTATGCCCCACTCCCCCACCCTCGACCTCTGCCCAGGGACCTGTTTTATTTACTTTTATTTTCACAGTGCTGGGGATAAAAGTCACAGCTTCCGTTTTAGGCAAGCGCTCTTCCACTGAGCTTCATTTCGGCTATTTGTTTACTGTAAATATTTAATCATCAGAGCTTTCTATGGAGTTGGCTAGTTTAACTTTATTGACTTGGAAGGCAAAGAGGAGTGGCACACATTTGCATGGTACGTGGTCCATAGTGAGGGCATGTCAGAAGGCATCAATAGGATTGCAGGTTTTAGTAAGCTACAGGCCAGCCACCCGGCGTAGTCAGCATCCCACGACTATGCTAATCCATTTCTAAGAGAAAAATACTGCTGTAGGTTTAAAATGCATGAAAGATGGCTGGGGAGGTGGCTTCATAGGTAAGAGCAAGCTATAAAATGTGAGGACCTGAGTTCAATCCCCAACACCCACATTAAACACCCATGCATGCCTGTAATACCAGAGCTGGAAGAAGGGGTCAGAAGCAGGAGGGTCTCTGGGGCTTGCAGCCAGTCTAGCCAAACTGTCATGTGCCAGGTCAGTGAGAGACCCTGTTTCAAAAGTAATATGAAAGGTGACTGAGGATAATGTCTGATGCCAGGAAGAGACCCACTGTTAATGTCTGGTGTGTGTGTGTGTGTGTGTGTGCGCGCGCACACACACACACTCACACAGAAATGAAGAAATGTAATTTAAAAAATGTTTTAATAAAAATAAAGCCTAGGTCTTTTCTGTTCCTGCTTTTTAAATTTGTTCAATATTTCAACAATTTTAACTGCTACTTCTTAGGAATCCTTACAGGTTTGGGGCTTTAGCACCAGTGTGTAAGGGCAGGAGCTCTGGTTACCAACTCCACTGTGAGCTCGGTGCCCTGGCAAACTGTCCCTGTCGGTGAGGACAGCAGCAGTGTTAACCACAGAGGTGCAGAGTGAGCTAAGTGCCTTGAAGAAAGAACAAATGAATGTCAGCCTTTTATATTACAAATTGTCAGGATAATGAATGTGAATGGTTATTAGCACAGGCAAAATGTACTAACTGTCTCTTTTCTCCCTTTATCCTTGCTCTTTTCCTCAGCTTTGAGATTGTAGACTCCTCTGCCTGCATTCCAACAACCCTACTTATGACAGAAGTTAACAGACAGGGTACACTGGCCAAATGGAGTGTGGAATTTCTACTTCTACATGAGCAAACAGATCTAAACTTACAAAACAGGACCTTTCTCTCCCTTGAATCCTCATTGGCATCAGCAGCTTCATAGTCTATATCAGCAATGAAGAGACTTGGCAAACCAATCAATCTCATGTAATGTCAGACCTTCCTGAGATGAATAAATTCCAACCAAGGCTATTATCTACTTATAGAATATTTTTTTCCTAAGCTAGAATGAGGGGAAAACAGACTAGAGTTTGTTGTCAATCTCATTTTTGGTTCTTTTGAAATCTTTTGTGAGGTTCTCCTGTCAAAGAAAAGCCTGTGTATGGTGATAGGTTAGATTAAATTTCTACAGAAGTTCAGAACTTGTCATTCTTATTTCCATTGGCCTACTAAGATGACACAGCTTATTCACTTGTAAATGAACTACAGAGGGTGACAGGCTGGGGCCTGAAGCTGCAAAGTGACCTCTGGCACTCTGACTAGGGAAGCTTTCCAGGCTATGTCCCCAGCAAGGATGAATAAATAACCAGTTAATACACTATCTTCTGCTTGCATGTCCGATCAACCAGCCAATCATTTTTACACATGGGTTGTGCCTGGATTTCAAGTGCTCTTGATTATTAGTAAAAGAGACCATTCTTTTTAAGTTAGACAAGACACTTGGAGTCTCATGAAATGGAGTACCTTAGTACTAAAGAAATATGCCCTGCTTGTCAAGAGTTCTTCCTGCCTTTTCCGGAGTTCCTCTTTGGAGAATCTCCCCCAGAAAAAGTGACCAGGCTAGTAGAGTCGAGCGACTATAATTCCAAAGATGGTAGATTGGCCACTTAAAAACCACGTGTCCTTAAGTGTCTTTCAGTCATTTTAGATTCCTCTGTTGAGAGTTCTCTGTTTAGGTTTGTACTCCATTTTTTTATTGGATTATTTGTTCTTTTGATGACCAATTTCTTGAGTTCTTTGTATATTTTGGAGATCAGACCTCTGTCTGATGTGGGGTTGGTGAAGATCTTTTCCCATTCTGTAGGCCGTCATTTTGTCTTGTTGACTGTGTCCTTTGCTTAACAGAAGCTTTCCAGTTTCAGGAGGTCCCATTTATTAATTATTTCTCTCAATGGATCTAACCTTACATGGGAAGTAGAAAAAGACAAAATCTCCTGAGTAAATTGGGAGCATGGGGACCATGGGAGAGGGTTGAAGGGGAGGGAAGGGGCAGGGAGAGGAGCAGAGAAAAATATATAGCTCAATAAAACCAATTTAAAAAAAACCCATGTGTCTTCATGAATTTACATACTTTCAACTCTCACACATCAAACGTGGGCAACACTGCTGTCTCTTGTTCCATCTTACAAAGTCACTTTGAAGGCATCAGCATTTTGAGGAAAGTATTGTGAAGTCTCAAATAGAAGTCTCCGAGACTCCTCCATTGTGTTAAACTTACTGCACAGCTGCGTAATAGTCATTTGTATCACATGACCTGCATTTAGAATTAGGTCCCAGAAGGTTTACCTGTGAACCTGAACAAGGTCAGGATACAGATAACAGCAGTCACACTTGGAGCCATTCTGAAGGACAGAGTAGCGCGGCACCTGCGTGGCACTGGGCCTGAAACCTAGACCCTGGGAAACTCTCCTCGAAAGCTGGGCTATGAAGCACCAAAGACCCCTGAGGATGCCAAAGAATATGTTTCAGTTCCTGACTTTGGAGCTCAATGGGTCAGTGGAAGGTAGGCAAAGATAAACAATACACAATAATCGAAACAATACACAAAGCCCTTTATCCAACCCCTTGCTCTGTAGTTTCTCCTGTTGACCTTTTCCTCCTTTGATGACTTTCGCTGATAATCACCTTAACTTCCACGCAGTCAGCCGTCAAGCGCACGCAGATAAGAGCTGTGACCCATAGCCCAGAACTCTGTTCTGACTCTAGGATGCACCCACACAGCAAACTCACTTTTCTCCCTCTCTCCTGAACCTGTGTGTCTTTCAACTAACCCCTCAAATGTGTTCCTTTGCCTAAACAGAGCCATCCTGTGGGACACTCTGCTCCCCTGCCCGTCCCGGTGTGCGTGCATCTACAGTGTCTCCAGTCTCGGCAAACCTCCAGCAGCCTCCCCTGCCTGCTCAATAGTGTCCTTTTGAGCTTATGGAACTTTTCACAGGAGCCTCAGGGCCCTATCTATACTCATCCACACGTCCTAGGCATTCACACAGAGAAAGCTCTATGTTTTTTTTTCCAGAATACACCTATACCAGCCTTCCCCTTTACTTCCAGTCCTATTGATCAAACTACTTACACAGTCCATATTTGTAGCGCTCTACCCACTAACCTTTCCTCATGCTTCCCCACTGGACTCAATGGCTGTTGACGGTTATTTTTATTGATTAATAAATCTCTCCAGAATTACTAACTTTCACCTATACTAACATTTACTTTAGGTTTAACCATATTATTAGGCAAGGTTGATTGGGTAAAAAATGAACAATAGCTGAATTTGGTGTTACAATTCTTTAATCCCAGCTGGGCGGTGGTGGCATGTGCCTTTAGTCCCAGCACTTGGAGGCAGAAGCTGGTAGATCTTTGTGAGTTCAAGGCCAGCCTGGTCTACAAGAGCTAGTTCCAGGACAGGCTCCAAAACTACAGAGAAACCCTGTCTTGAAAAACCAAACCAACCAACCAACCAACCAAACAAACAAACAAACAACCAAACAAACAAACAAAACAACCCTTTAATCCCAGCACTCTGGAGGCAGAAGCAGATGGATCTCTGTGAGTTTGAGGCTAAGCTATTCTACATAATGAGTTCCAGAACAGCTAGGGTTATAGAGAGAGACACAGTCTCAACAAACAAAACAAAACAGTTAAACAAATAGTAGCAATTAAAAATAATTTAGCCTCAATAAGATATGTTCCTTCTACTTCATTAAGGATACTTCTTGCAGTGCATTTCTCATATACTGTGTTAGTTAGGGTTTCTACTGCTGGGATAAACACCATGACCAAGACAATGTGGAGAGGGAAGTACTTATTTCATCTTATATGTCTAGATACCAGTCCATTCCTGAGAGACGTCATAGCAGGAACTGAAGGAGAGCCCATGGAAGAACCCTGCTTACGAGATTGCTCTGTTTTATTTTCTTATCCACTCCAGGGTTACTTGCCCAGGAGTGACATTACCCACCAGTGGACCAGGCCCTCCATGTATCAATCATTAATTAAGAAATGCTTTACATGTTTGCCTAAAACTAGTATCTTATTAAGGTATATTCTCAATTAAGATTTCTTTCAGATGACATAAGCTTGCATCAAGTTGACTAAAATAACAACTAACTAGGACATGTATCCGTCCCTCATTTTTGAATGATCAATGCCTAATAGAGTACCAGGAAGAAGACAAGAAGAAAAGCCTGTAGAATGTAATTGCTGCTAGGCATGAACCTGGATACCATGCTGAACTTTCTTGGTTTAGTGTTTTCTTAATTTTCTGAGACCTTACAAAACTAAAATTAGCTACCTATGATTGTCTTCTCCAGACAGGTCTATAGATAAGATGTGTTCTTTTTCCCTTCTCCATGATGACCAAGAACCAGTTCTCTACCTATCAACCAATGAGCTAGCTTAGTCATGGAAAAACATGATTCTAGGGTTGTTCTTCCCTCGGGAACACA
The DNA here is from genome assembly GCF_982192425.1 of Myodes glareolus. Taxonomy (NCBI): domain Eukaryota; kingdom Metazoa; phylum Chordata; class Mammalia; order Rodentia; family Cricetidae; genus Myodes; species Myodes glareolus. The sequence continues at coordinate 62,970,635 of NC_142033.1, read as the reverse complement.
TAGTACATAACACATTGTCACCATTCAGAGCATCTGATTCATTCATTCATTCATTCATTCAATTATGGAGGAAAGACTGGGTTGAAAATAAAGCAATGAAAAAAAGGTAACTAGATAACTGTACTGCCTTATTTGCTAAGACTTTTAATTATTTCCCTTACAAATTACCTGAAGAAATTTTAGGTATTTTGAAACAGTTGTGTAGTTGGATACTTTCAAACAAATGCACTTTAAGTCATCTAAAAATGTAAGAGAGTGCTACAAAAGATATATTTTCTCTACATTTGCAACATTATTACTTTAAATGAATTTAATGAATCTTTTTAAATGTATCCAATGACACATAACTATTTGATATCCCTGAGTACCTGTTAAAAACAGAAAACCTTTTTTTTAATATGGAAATTTTAATCTTCTGCATTTTTTCCTTGACTATACATACATATATAGTTTTATATTTAGGTCACTTCATGAAGAGTGAACACCATATGAAATATATGCCTGGAAAAACAGGCAGATTACACTGTATTCAATAAAACTTACGAAATTTTAAGTTAAATGCATGTGTTGATTTGTATTGCAAGAAACATAAAATATTGATAAGTTATAAAATGAATCCTAACAGTTTATAAAGAGGGCAGAATTAACATGATGCAGATCTAATGAAATACTACATCTTACTAATTATTCAAAGAAACTGTTATCATGAATAACAACGGATGCTTCACCTATTAAATGATGGCTATTATCATTCTTCTCATAGAAAAAAACGATATCCCTCTTCAGTCAAAGGTACAAAACACCAAAAGACAGCAAACATGCTTCACATATATAACCTCTCCAAAGAACACTAGCTTAAAAGATATAAATGAAGAATTAGAAAACAGAAGACAGAACCCATACAATAGACTCTGAAGGATCTGAACTGGCTCTATTAGTATTGCATGAAAAAGACTTTAAGACAAACTTGTTATTAGAGACAAAAGATGTAAGAGTAAGCAGGTCAGCCCACTGAGAAGCCCAAGAAATGGATCTAATGAACTTAACAGCAGTTTTCAAAAATGAAACTTGAAATTCACAACTTAAGTTACAAATAGGAATATGTTGATATTTGAAGACATTGGTGGCTCATTTTCCACAATAAATACAATTTTAAAAGGCCAGGAAAATGAAAGACTTGAAACCTACTAATTATAACATATTGATGGGACACTCTAATCAGTAATAATATGTCACAGTATTCTCCAAGTTCACAGAAGGAAAAAATTCTCCATGTGGTAAGAGGCCATGAACAGCAATGCATATGTTCTTTGACTACAGTGGAATAACTTATAATAGTCTGGGAATTCACAACTATGCCACAAACAAAATACTCTGAAATACAAGTGATTCAAAAATAAATGAGGCAAATTATAAAATAATTTGAAGTAAGTGAACCACCCACTAAAACTCATGAGATTCAGTTACAGCATGGTTGGAGGGAGTTATGGTTATAATGCTTATTACATAAAGATCTCATATTAATAACTCATACATGCACCTTGCTAAACTAACAAAAGAGGAATGAACCAAAAATCAGATGAGCTGAAAGAAGAACTAAGGAGGATTAGGGCAAAAAATGAAACACAGAATATAATGTTAATAGCAAGGATTTGTAAAGCCAAGAGTTAATTTTTTTTGAAAAACCTAGGTAAAATTGATGAACTGTTACTTGGACTAAGAATGATATGTTGGATAGTTTATATAAGACATCCCAAAAAATCTACCAAGGAACTTCTAAAACTCATAAACACTTACAGTAATGTAGCAGGATACAAGATTAACTAAAAAATAAAAATCAGTAGCCCTCCTTTACAGAGATGATAAATGGACTGAGAAAGAAATTAGAGAAACATCACCCTTCACAATAGCTACAAATAGCATAAAACATGTCGGAGTAACTCTAACTAAACAAATGGAAGACCTGTATGACTTTAAATCTTTGAAGAAAGAAATTGAAGAGGACACCAGAAAATGGAAAGATCTCCCATGCTCTTGAGTAGGTAGAATTAACATCGTAAAAATGGCAATCTTACCAAAAGCAATCTATAGATTCAATGTAATGCCCATCAAAATTCCAACAAAACTCTTCACAGACCTTGAAAGAACAGTACTCAACTTCATACAGAAAAGCACAAAACCCAAGATAACCAAAAAAATCCTGTACAGTAAAGGAACTTCTGGAGGCATCACAATCCCCAACTTCAAACTCTACTACAGAGCTACAGTACTGAAAACAGCCTGGTATTTGCATGAAACAGACAGGAAAACCAATGGAACAGAATCAAAGACCCAGATATCAATCCACACACCTACAAGCACCTGATTTTTAACAAAGAAGCAAAAAATATAAAATGGAAAAAAAGAAAGCATATTTAACAAGTGGTGCTGGCATAACTAGGTATAAACATGTAGAAGAATAAAAATAGATCCATATCTATCACCAGGCACAAAACTCAAGTCCAAATGGATTAAAGACCTCAACATAAAGCCAGCCACATTAAACCTCATAGAAGAGGATGTAGGATTCAATGCATTGGCACAGGAGAACACTTCCTAAATATAACCTCAGTAGTACAGACACTGAGAGAAACAATTAATAAATGGGACCTCCTGAAACTGAGACACTTCTGTAAAGCAAAGGACATTGTCAACAAGACAAAACAGCAGCCTACAGAATTGGAAAAGATCTTCATCAACCCCACATTGGACGGCTGATCTCCAAAATATACAAAGAACTCAAGAATTTGGGCATCAAAAGAATAAATAATCCACTACAAAAACTGGCGTACAGACATAAACAGTGAACTCACAACAGAGGAATCTAAAATGGCTGAAAGACACTTAAGAAAATTCTCAGCATCCTTAGCCATCAGAGAAATGCAAATCAAAACAACTCTGAGATTCCATCTTACACCTGTTATATTGTAGGGAGGGCCACTTGTTCATTTCCCTGTACCCCAGTCTCCCAAAATAATCACACAGAACTATATTATTTAAAACACTGCTTGGCCTATTAGTTCTAGCTTTTTATTGGCTAACTCTTACATATTAATTTTACTTATCTCCATTAATCTGTGTATCGTCACGTGGCAGTGGCTTACCGGCAAATTTTTGTCATGTCTGTCTCTGGCAGCTCCATGATTTCTCTTTGACTCTGCCTCCTTTCTCCCAGCATTCAGTTTAGTTTTCCCCATCTATCTAAGTTCTGCCCTATCAACAGGCCGTGGCAGTTTCTTTATTCACAGCATACAGAGGGGAATCTCACATCACTGTTAGAATGGACAAGATAAAAAAAAAACACTGATGACAACTTATACTGGAGAGGTTGGGGGTAAAAAGAATACTCCTGTATTGCTGATGGGAGTACAAAGTGATTCAGCACCTTGGATATTAGTATGGCTATTTCTCAGAAAATTAGGAAATAACCTTCTTCAAGACCCAGTAATAGCACTTTTGGGTATATATCCAAAGGATGCTCAATCGTGCCACAAGGACATGTGCACAACTATGTCCATATCAGCACTGTTTGTCATAGCCAGAACCTGGAAACAACTTAAATGCCCCTCGACCAAAGAATGGAAAATGTGGTACATTTACACAATGGAGTACTACAAAGCAGAAAAAAATAATGACATCTTGAAATTTGCAGGCAAATGGATAGATCTAGAAAATATCATATTGAGTGAGGTAACCCAGATCCAGAAATACAAATATCATATGTACTCACTCATAAGTGACTTTTAAACATAAAGCAAATAAAGCCAACCTAAAACTCACAATCCCAGAGAAGTTAGACAACAGTGAGGACCCTAAGAAAGAGACATACATGGATCTAATCTACATGGAAAGTAGAAAAAGACAAGATCTCCTGAGTAAATTGGGAGCATGGAGACCATGAGAGGGGGTAAAAAGGGAGGAGAGGAAGGAAGGGGAGCAGAGACAAACGTATAACTCAACAAAATCAATAAAACGTTAAAAAAGAAAGAAATGAAGATAACCAAAAGGAAATGTTTACAAATATGCAGCTTCATATTTCCTCTGTGATAGAAGAATTCTAGATTATCAATAAACCTGATAAAAGTGAAAAAAATGATGTGTTGGCCAGTTTTTATGTCAACTTGACATAAGAGATGATGGTTGGAAGGGGAAATTTTAAATGAGAAAATGACTCTATAGGCTTGACTTATAGGCAAGTCTATGGAACACTTTCTTGATTGATGATTGAAATTGGTCCTACCCGACTGTGGGCAATGCCACCCTGTATAGATAGTACTGAGATATATAAGAGAATAAATCAGAGCAAGATAATATGCAATATCCCTCCATGGTCTCTGTTTTAGTTCTTGCTTCCAGGTTCCTGCCTTAAATTCCTGCCCTGACGTCTCCCAGTGATAACCATGACCTGTAAATTTTAAGATGAAATAAACCCTTTCTTACTTAAGGTGCTTTTGGTCATGGTGTTTTAACCACAGAAATAGAAGCCCTAACTAAAACACACCTGAGATGGAGTAAGGGAGAGAGGAAAGAATGCGAAGATTGTAAGAAAAAGAAGAAAGGGATGAAGAGAGAAAGAAAAAGAAAGAAAGAGCACTAGAATTATTAAAATACAGACAGTTAAAAAGAGGGACCTCAATACTAGCCTCCTGGAAATTAAATGCATCGTTAAAGAATACTATTCATAATATGTCAGGCAGTAGATAACCCAGATGAAATGTGTTAATTTCCAGATAAATCTAAGCAACTACAATGGAAAGGTAAATGCACAAATCATAGACCAATAATAAAGTAAAGCAATTTAAAAGATTTTGCTGGGTACAGCCCTATCCTAGATGGCTTAACTGTTGATTCTTACCACAAACATGAAGAATTGTTATTAATATTTCACACATTCTTATAAAGAGATAAAGTACAAAAGGAAGGAACACTTCTTAATTTTGAGGAGAGTATTATTTACACTAATGCCAGTCAGACAGAAACATCGTGAGAAACCCCTGCAATTTATTGTCCTTATGAGTGTACACTCACGTTGTCTGTAATGATATTTCACACATCTGTGGACCTTGTGCCTGACAGTGATCTCATAAGACTGCATCACAGAGCAACGCTGCGAATGTCTTCAATTTGTGTAAGTATATGCTTTGATGTTTACACAACTACAGGGTTGCCTAATGACACAACCACTTAACAATGCCTTTATCCAAAGAACTCCTATAACAAGGTACAATCATCCTCCACAAAATATTACCAGTTTAGAACTAATGACATATCAAAAAATCATGCATGATGGCCAAATGGGATTCATCTAAGGAAGGCAAGGATGGTTTCAAATCTGAAAAAAGCAGTGATAACTTGTAAAGGCATTACGTAGTAGTATATTTTTTATATAAGGTTAACAAAGCATATCATTACATTTAAAATGCTGGTGCTAGAAAATTTCACATTACACATGTAGTTTACCTTGTGGTTTATGTTATGTATCTATTGGACTATGATGGTCTAGATGTATCTTACTTTGAGGATCCTCGTTCTTCCTGCATGAAGCAGTTTTCATACTTCTTTTCCACTGTTACTATGGAAAGACTAATCATGATGAACCTGCCCAGGTGAACTGACAGCACCCTGTAGGTGACAATATCATCACTGAAAAGCATGTGTCTTTATAGGTAAATTTTCCCTACTTACAACATGTATCTTCCTTACATGAATCAAGCACTCTCTGGATGTATTTAACTTTCAGAATTGTTTTTCTTCATTTTTGAATGCTGGAGGAATTTAGCGTTCTTTTGAATCCTTCATTTGGATTTATTCTTCTACCTCTTGCAGTTAGGCACATAGGCAACCTGCGACCAAGGCTGTCACCCATTTGCTTATTGTTTAGTGATTTTTATTTTCATTCTTCAGTTCCCTACCGCTGTTTTCATCCAGTTGGCTACCAAGTCCATACTTTTCCATACACTGCACGGCAGTTTAACGCCTGAGTTGTTTTCACTGGTTTGCCTATGTGAACATTTAGACTATGTCAAACACGATAGCCCATTCTCTACTTAAATGTTCATAATCATCCCCAGTTCAAAGTTGAGATTGTCACTCCCCTCACTGACGACAACCCTGAGGTTCTCAGTTTACTGCCAAAGAACAAGTAATCAAGGGTGCTGCACTAGAGAAGTAACCCCGGCCCCATCTCCTACTGGGCCTACCGCAGAACTGCCAAGTGTGCACCGCAGAAACATCGCAGTGCTCCTAGATATACTTTATGCCATTGAAAAAATATTTCACATATTTTGATATGTAAGTTTGCTGTTATCCTTCTATATTGAAAGCAAGTCATTTCCTATTGCTATGGGTTGGAGTCTTCAAATTTAGAATGACTCAGACATCTAAATGAAGCTTGGTGTCACAGAGAAACCTTCATAAATTTCTGACGGTCCTACTAGAATTTCACAAGAGAAGAGACAGTAAAATGGAGCTGGCAGCAGCGAGGATGCCCACTCTCCAGGACAAGGTCCAACATCACTGCTCTTTGCTCAGAATATTTTCTCCCCACGAGTCTAATCAATCTTTGTACAAATGCCAGGTAGAGGCACCCTGCTAAACACACTCGATGGTTTTCTTTTTAACTGAGCATTCACAGATTCCAAACTGAAGTTAAATTTCCACATTCTAGGTTCCCTCAAATATTAAAATCAAGTCTGATAGATGCGATACTTTTCATCCACACAGAGTCTAAATATTGAGCATTTAGTAAAAATGAACCCTCGTTTTTCTTTGCATAGAATAATTTAACAATTGATGGAGAGTGCTTTTGCAGAATGTAGGGAGAAACAGGAACTACGTGAAGTTTATCTCATGCATGCTACCAGGGTTCATTCTTCGAATCAGACAAGAGAGAAATAGAAAAGCACATTTGATGAACATCTCTGAGTTGTTGCACGATGCACATTTCAAAATAAAATGCCTTATCTTAAAAGTCACCAGTACCAGCTATTCTGAAGTCACTGTGACGTCTTGAAGGATTATTCTTTCTACCTTTATTTTATAGTAGAAATAACTGTTATTTTATTTTCTTTCAAGATTTTGAAAGCATTTGCTATTTTACAATTATAATCGCCTAGTATTTATGGGTACATAGTGATGTCATTGTGTTAGTTAATCATTGTCACATTGATTGGATTTAGAGTTATCTAGGAGAGAGGGCACACCTTTGTTTTGTGTATATCTGTGAGGTCATTTCCAGAAAAGATTTATCGAGGGGGAAAAACCCACCCAATATGGATGATGCCCTCCTGCAAGCTGGGGGCCCAGAATAAAAAGAGAAAGACAGCTGAATGGCAGCATTCCCTCCCTTCATTTCTTATCCACTGTGAACTGAAAGGAACCTCCTTGCCACACACTCATGCCATCATGATACTCTGCCCAAGCACATGAGCCAAATGACCATGGGCTAACCTGTCTGAACACACGAACCAAATTAAGTCCTTCCTGCCTTCAGTTGATTATAGCAGGTGTTTCCATCACACCGAGGAGACTAACAAACACAGTAATACGTACCTAGTGGGATGAGTCAACCAGGATTATTAACACCACAGTCCCCTTGCTCATCATTTCAGGTTTAACTACAACTCTTACACTCGACCATCAGCTCTTCCCTAGCAGCCAGCCTCTTACAACCACCATTCTATTCTCTCCTTTCGTGAGTTCAAGCGGCTTCAATTCCACGTACGATTGAGAACATGTGGTGTCTGATTTTTACTTGCCTTGCTTATCTCACCTAGAATAATCTCTCTTAAAGGCTGGAGAGCATTCTCCTGTGTACATATAGCTATCCACTGTGGATATAGAGCTACATTTTTTCCCTCTTTATCCATTTGTCTTCTGATAAACGCTTGGCATGATTCCCTGACTTAACATTGTAAATAAAGCTACAGTGAATGTTAGGTGTGGCTGGCTCCTCGACATCCTGGGTTCAAGTAGGGTAGAGGGAAATACACTGCCATAGCTCAGTGGAACAGTGCTGCCATACTCTGCACAAGGCCCTAGGCTTGATCCCTAGCACCGCGCGCGCGCGCACACACACACACACACACACACACACACACACACAAAAAAAAAAAAAAAACCCGTCAAATATTGTCTTCAAGGCCAGACCTGTAACTATGGCTTCTTGGGAAAGCAATAACCTTTTTCTTTTCTCCCCCTGAGCTTTAGTTGAAGGACCACTGAAGTGTGCAGGGGACATTTGGGGTACACTAAGCCGAGTCTATGCAAACATCCACAAGCAACCTTCTTTGTTGCTGATCTCTGGTTTTTATGCTGTAGAACAGGAAGGTTATTTGCTTCATCTATTCAAAGGATGTTGCTGAAAGAAAAGGAAATAAAGATGAGGATAACTTTTACTTTAGGTTGGGATTGTGATATCTCTGGGTGTATTCAGCCTTCCTGACAACTTCTGCTTTACTCCGTATTCTGTATTCACCGTGGACTCCACCCCTGACCAGCCAAGCAGGATGGTGTTGCATCAAGCATATTCCAACTTATTAGGCTAGTTTCAGTCTAGAATCTCACTGCTTATGACTCTGTGTATATAATTATGGGTGTAAATTATCATAATTCTTATCAATGACAACATTCATATACAGCCTCTGTGACTGCAAACAAGAACAACGCGTGTTTTCAGTTCTATGCCTGAGTATGATTTCTGGGCCTAGACCACTTGCTATACAGTGGGTACTTGACTAAACTAAGATAATAGTTTCTGAGTACAAAATATGAACCAGAAAGAATGTGAAAACAAAGGAAAGCGTGAAATGTGGCACCCACCTAAACTGTTTACGACCCAATCCAGTTGACCAGGCCTTACTTAAAGAGAGACGCTAACAGCAAGCGACCTGCTAGCCATGAAAGAGAATGCAGTCAGGATCAGGAGGACTGTGCAGGGGTTCAAGGCGTGTTTCCTGGGTGTGAGAATCAGAGCTGAATGGTAAATCTCCTTTCAAAGATCTTGTACTGTTTGGGAGCTACACCTTCCCATCTGGGAAAGATGCTACACGCTTTCTTCTGTTGATGAGCTTACATTTGGATATTGCAAAAATTAGAACAAAACATTGGATCTGCAAGTAAACAATTTCTATTAATCTTTGATTATTTTCCTTGCTTGCATGGCCTGTCCTAGATTCTGTTTTCCTTCGTCAGACAAATGTTAGCCTCCACAATGGCACATCATGCTGCAAGTGTGCTTTGCCTTCCCTTCCCGCCTTCCCTTCTCATCTTGCTCTCTTCCTTTCATCCCTCCTTCATTAGCATTCATTAGGCAAGTTCTGGTCAGCAAGGACTTGTCATTCAGATACTGTGACGAGTGAGGGGAAATGCAGCCATCATCACTGTCCACGTGACAGACGTTAGAAAAAAGTAATTGGAATAGTACACTTCATCTTTGCCCAAAGCGGGGAGAAAAAGAATTGTTACATGATGTGAGAACATAGAAAAGGGATACAAGAAGTACCACTGAGATGCAAGAAGTACGAAGGCATCTGGGCCAGCCCAGGAAGGTAAGACAGTGATTGCTAGGTAACAGAAGCGAGAGGTGTTTCAGGAAGTACCAACATGTGCGGAAGTGGAGCTGTGGAAAGACACGTTGGACTCAAAGATGGACAATGACGGGGGACGGGGGGAATAAGAGTGAAGACACACATTACAAAGAAATTCTGAAGGCACCACTCCACAGATTTGAACCTGGTACTGGGGAGAATCACCAGGTCAAAGAAGTATATATTGTTTAGAGCCCTGGATAGGTGGTTGCCAAAGAGGACAATTTGGCAGGAATATGGTGATTTTTCTAGAGTACTAAAGAGAAATGATTAAGGAGAAGAAATGGCAGGAAAAGCTACCAGGACAGGATAGAGGAAAGACGTGAAGGCAAAGGGTAAAGGTGAACAGAGAGAGACCAGGTCTGAGAAACAGATCTGCAGCAGAACTGACCTTAGGGCAGGAGAGGAGGTGGGGGAGGAAGGGATGAGACACGTTGCCAACTTGTGAAATAGGTGGTGTGAAGATCACACCCAGTCCAGGAGCCAAAGAGGAGAAGCAAGTTTGAGGGAAGATGTTAGAGTAGGCATGGGCACACATTGCCTTGTTATGTCTCAGAACACATACGTCACAGTAAACTAAATTAAAATAGGAGGGTGAAAATGTGACTTTTTAATCTCAAGGTTAGGCAGATGTGGAAAGTATTAGCACGTGAGCAATACTTCAAAGCATGGGCATTGATGGGAGCACTTAGAAAGGAAGGAGTCAAGGAATTCCTACCTGAACAGATGCCCAGAGCAAAAGGCTGACACAGTTGAAATTAGAGCAAGGGTTAAAACGCAGGATGAGATGGGGAACTAAAGAAGGAGAGAGCAAGTTTGGAGACTGTATCAATCGAGCAGAAGTTGTCTGTGGTCGGTCTGAATCTTAATTGACACCCCAATGCTGAAATAATCAGCCCCACCTGAAGACTTGCCTTTGTCTCACTCTGGCGGGGCTGTTAGACACCCTTATAATGAAAGAGAAGCAGCTGGAAGGCAGGGTACTGAGTTGGCCTATGATATTCTTCCTCAACTGGCTTGCTGTTTCTGGCATCCAGTTTCAACTCCTCTGTTCAAGCGTCTCAATATTCCTAGTTCTGGAGACTGAATAAGAAATCTAATTTTTTCTTGAGCCTACTGATGCCTAGAACTAACTATCTAGGTCTGCTTTTGGTCCTGGGTTAGCATTAGTGTGGGAAGCTCCTGCTAGCGAATGAGCAGATATATATTCCACGGTCTACTTACTGCTGTTATTTCCTGCGTGGTCATTCATCAATACAAAAGACCCTTCATTCCGTGCATGTACTTGACAACTGTATATCAGGCCCTGTTTTATAAAATAAGAATGTTGTAAAAATACAACTGATAATGTATTTTCCCAGTGTGCTTCAGGTCTGATTGGAAGGTCAGAAATGTATGTTAGGAAGAAGTTGGTCAGGTGGGAAAAAAAAATCACACAGAACAGGGGCAACAGGGAGCCTGAAGAAGAGGAGTGGATATTTTACTGGGGGCAGGGGTGGGCAGCAAAGGTAGTGATGAGCAAATGAACTTGAGCAGTAGAAAGAATTCTCTAGATGGACAAAAAGGATTGAATAAATATAGATTACAAAGGGGCTGATTAAATCGCCTTGCGCAAATGGGATGGGTAGTTCAATAATGGTCATTTGCTTGCTGGAGATCGGAGAAAACTAGTAGCTAACTATCTGAAACACAGTATGAGATGCCCCAGTGCGTCTCAGCAGACCTAATCTGGTTGCTGAAGCTTTGGAAGATTCCTGGTGAGTTGTTAGTCTTCTGTGCTTGTGGAAAGGCCGAAAAATCTAGGTTCCAGAGTCAGTGAGAGAGACACAGCTGTGGCAGGAACAGAGCAGATGCACGCACAAGCAAGGCATCTAGGACGCTGCAAGAAGGTTCTGCCTACTGTGGGAAAGGGTCTTTCCCTTAAGTTACTCTTTCTAGGAAATACTTGCATAGGCCTGTCTAGAGGTCTGTCTCTTAGTTGATTCTAGGTCCAATCAAGTTGACAACCAAGATTAGTCACCAGGAGCAGAGACCTAAAGCAAGCAAGAGACACGGAACAATGTGATGGACCGAACCTATTGGTGTTCGGAGGACAGATTGCAGACAGTGGAGGCGGAAAAGGCAGTGAGCTGAGCTGGCTTGGCTGGAATGTTTAGAATAAATCACTCTATTCTGGGGCAAGAGGAGATAAAGGCAATCAGGAAGAACCTTTGGTTATTGAAACTGTTCCTTTATTCTGAAAAAGTATAGTTAATAAATGGGATTGCTATGTCTTCCATTTTGAAAAGGGCATTGTGACTATTATGTTTAGAATGGATTATAGAATTAGGAATATTACACGCTGGAGCTCTCTACATCGCATTCTTCTGACTGGAGACTTAGAAAATGTGAATAGCCATCCAGGGGAGAGAGAGTGTTGGCCTGGACCAGATTGTATGTGGTTGGGATGTTGAGAAGTGACTGGATTCTGACTATGACTTTAAAGTAGGAGAAGCAAATTGTTCTGACAGCTTGGAGATGCTACAAATATGGATGTCAAGGTTGACTTCAAGGCTTTTGACCTAAGCAAACGGGACAACAATTTGAGATGTCTTTCAGACATTCACTTAGATATTCAAATAGGTACTTGTTCTGGTCAGTTAAAGCAAAAGGGGAGCCGTAATTTAAAGAGAAAGAATCAAAAGTTAAGCAGCTTGGGATTTGTTTTTCAAAGATGGGAAGCGGTGATCGGTATATTTTTGTGCACCTGGAAGTAGTTCCAAGCAAGGAGAGAGAGATAATGAGAAAAGCAAGGGAGAATTATTGAACTAGGACATGAATAGGTGGGGAGAGATGAGCCAATACTGCCCTTAGGCTGGTAAACAGGCATGGTAGTAAGGGAGGAAAGTCGGGTGTTCCTCTGCTGACTGTCTTCCTTTCTCAGGGAAACAAGCCATCAGGCTAGCAGTGGAAGGTGAGACTAGGTGAGAAGGCGCGAGCAGAGGGTTTGAAGACAGAGCAGAAAGTCTGATGAGGTACTTCAGGACTCTGGCTTTTAGATTCTGTCTCGAGATATATGTATGGATCTTAAGATTTGTGATTTGAGATCATTTAGGTAAATTTAAGCTAAAAAGGGAGTTCTTCACACCTGCCAAGATTAAGAATTGCTTAATAAAATCTTTTCACTCCATGAACATATGTGGGTTTGAGTGCATATGAAGTGGAAGCAAAAATATACTTTTCAGCGCTTGCCCAGGATGGTGGGAGGGGATGAATGAACTGCTTATTTTGACTTACATACATTTGAGATACCAAGAAGTGAAAGTCACATTTAGCTAACAGAGAATGAAGTCATATACACCCATAAGACAATGGTCCCTTATAGCATCAAGTCTTTCTAGTCTGAATCTATCCCCTTAATTAATGATCATAAAGTAAACATATTTTCAGATGAAAACAAGAACATAATATATACTCATATTATCTGGGGTTGGACCCTGCCAGAAGACCACAGCCCCCCCACCTCGACCCCACCTTCCAACACCCATTCCAGCAAATCCTTCTAGATCACAACACAGACTCATGCAGTCTGAGTTTGGAACCTGCTGTAAGACCACAAGCCCTTCCCACCACCACCATCACCCACCTACACATTACAGGAAACCTTTCTCTCTGAACATTTTTACACATGAGAAGTTTAGCAACTTGAAAGCCTTAGATGTCAGAAGGGAACTTTCCCTGCTATGAAAAACGGGGCCTTTGCAACACTCTCCAAGGTGTCAATGAGTGGAGGACGTGGCCTATAGGATTTAGAATTTGTTGTCCTGAAAATGAAATTTGACCTCATGAATAATAACAAAGGTGATGGTCCTTGCCCATTCCGTGGACTTTTGCCCTTTAAAACACCACCCCCACCCCTCGCCCACACTTAGCACTGAGAAGCCTTGTGTTTGAACCCTGGTGTTGAGGGCACTGTGCAGAATTAGTAAGCACTCTCTCTGCTCTTAGAGGATCCATGATGTTTTCTTTGAAGACAAATACAGTTTTACTTTAGGGGAAAAAAATCTGCTTTTAAGACTTCTTTGGCTTTAGTTGTCTACTTTATCCCTGTAAAATATATTAATAATATCTAAAATCTTTCAACAGATGAGTTAGAAATAGACTGGGGGGGGGGGTCGACAGACTTGTCTGAGACTTACCTTGACCCCTCAGCAATCCTCCTGCCCCCTTCTTCTAAACGCTGGGATTACAAGGCACGAGCTTCACTGACATTTTATTAATATACTTTTAATTCTAATGTATGCCGGTTTTTTCATATTGTAATGCAAAGGAAGTACTTCTCCAGATTCATATTTGCCTTGGTTGTTAAATAGGGCCTTGAGATTAACCTCGAATAACTTTCTGTTTACCGGGTTAATTTCAGAAGCATTTGTGAATTCTACAAAATATGTTTTTAGAAAAGTTAATTTATTAGTATATCACACGTAAACATTATAAATAAAGTATCTTCTTCCTGCAATGTTGCTTGTCATCTGCTTATTTGATTTACATACATTTAAGACAAGATGAGGGAGCCAATTTAACTGACAGCGAATGAGGATTCAGAATTACGTTTCTCTGCACCCCTAAGAGGATGGTAAACTATAGCATTAGTCCCCTCTGAAGCAACATTCTGTATACTCTTGAGGTTAGACCGTGTTTCTGGAATTCATTCAGTAGTTTCACTTTCTAAACATCAAGAACACTTAAAATTGAAAACCAAGAACATACAACTCTTATTTTATTTCGTTGTGTGGATCCGTTATTACTGAACTACAGTTAAGTATGCTTTTCTCTATGTGAAAGGTTCCTGTGGGAAGGAATTACACAGGATTAAGTCCCCTTCAGCGCTACTCGGAGCTCTGCACGGAAAGCTCTTTTCAATTTTGCAAGCCTCAACAAGTCCGCTGCTGAGTCACAACCTCCTTTCCCCCCTGATGTGAGAAATCTTTCTCCCTTGGAAATTAATAAAGCTTCGGAAATGTTCTGATTCGAGTCTCCCGGGGGAAGGAGGGAGAGACGCCAGAATGAACTTGTAGAGGAGGAGTCCGGCACACCCGGATCACAGTGACAACGCACCCAAGGCGTGCTGCAGCAGGGCTGGGAACCTACTCAGCGCAGGCGTGTGCGAATAACCAAGCACAGCCAGGGCAGCGCCAGACTTTGTTCCCCTTTCTGCAGTGAATACGTTTGCTACACAGTGCGCTGGTGCTTCGAGGTTTACTCCCTGGAAAAAATTAAAAGCCTTTCCGCGGCGGCAGTGGTCAGTGACAGTCAGTGACACCTCGCGTGGGGGTGCACCAGAACACAGAGCGCGGGACCTTCCCAGCAGATTCCTGCAGCCCAGCGCCCTAGCTCTAGGAGCAGCTCCGCGAAAGCGGTCCCTCACGTGACCCCAGAGGCTGGGAGAGGGCGGGACCTGAGGTGGGGGGCGCGTGCAACCGGGGCAGGAGGGGCGGTTGCCCAGGAACCGTCCGCAACGCCCGCGCGTGCTCGCCTCCGTGCGCACGCTCGCGCGCGCCCGCCTCTTCCAACCTCCACCGGCCTCTTCTCCATTCCGCCCTTGGCAAGCTCCGGGCCCGAGAGACGCGCTGCGCGCGCCCGCCGCCTGACAGCCTTCGGGACGCATGCTAATGAGGGGCGGGGCGAGGCCGGCGGCGGCGCGCTCCCGCGTGACGGGGCGCGCGGCGGGTGGGCGGGGCGATTGTGAGGTGGCTGCTGACGCACGTTCCGGGGTTCTTAAGCGGCGAGGGCGGCGGCGGCCGAGGCAGCGGCGGTGCCGGAGCCGGTTCCGGGAGGTGGCGGTGGCCTCCGTGAGGGGCGGCGGGGCCCAAGTCGGTGTGCCCCGGCTCAGTCACAGTGTCCCTTTCCCACTGACCCCCCCCCCACTCCTTCCACCACGGCCGCGCCGCCACGGCTCCCGGGTCTTCCTAGGCGGGGCAGGGGACCGGGTGCGTCTCCTGCCGCGGCCGCCGGCCTGATAAATGCGGGACTTCGGGTTCGGGGTGCTGCACACTGCCCTGCTGCGCAGCGGCAGCCCCCGGTCCTCGCCCGGCGGCGGCTCGTACCGGCCCTTCGCCGCCGGGCCGTCCGCCACGCCCTTCGGCCCGCTGTCGCCACCGCCGTTGCCTGTCACCGGCTTCTCGGAGGCCGCCTCCCCCTTCGCCATCCCCTCGGGCGGCGGCGCGGCCAGCCCGGCCGCAGCTTCCTCTTCCTCCCCGCTCGTGGCGCATCAGCAGCAGGCCGTGCAGGATGAGCTGCTGCTCGGGCTGACCCAGCAGCCGGTGAGGCCGCTCTCGGGGGCGGCGGCGGCGGAGCAGCTCCCCAGCCACCACCCCGGCGGCGGCACGAACGCGGGTGTGACCCACCTCCTCCCCTCCCAGGACTTCAAACCGAGTCTGCACCACCCCTCCTCCTCCTCCGCCTCCTCCTGCTGCTGCTGCCGCACCTCCTCCCCGCAGGACTTCAGTAAGCGGCAGCAGCAGCAGCTGAGCAGCCAGAAGAGGAAAGAGTTGAGCCCGCCACACCGTCCCCACCCTCCGGACGCGAAGCCACCGCCGCCGCCGCTCCACTGCCCCGGTCGCTTCAGCTCGCCGCCGCCAACGCCGCCGCCGCCGCCCGGACCGCTCCTGCAGTCGGCGCCCCTCGCCCAGCGCCCGCAGCCGTTCAGCCTCCCGCACACGCAGCACCTCCCTCCGCAGGACTTCGCCCCGCGGCAGCGCCCGGCCGAGCTGCCCCCGCTCCCGCAGCTCCCACCCTCGCCGCCCGCAGCCCCGCGGCGCCGCCACGGAGGCGCGGGAAGCCCTCGCCAGACCCCGGGCGCGGGCGAGGGCAGCGCCACCGAGCCCCCCAATGCGGGCTTGCCCCCCTCGACGCCGCCGGTGAACCCCGCGCCGGGCTCCATGGAGTCGCCCAACCACCCACTGCTCAACAGTCCCAGCACCCTCCTGCCCGGCGCGGCGCTCGGCACCAGCGCCTTCAGCAGCCTGCAGAGCCCGGACCTGCCGCACCCGGGCGGCAGCGGCGGGGGCGGGGGACCCCCTGGAGGGGGAGGCGGCTCCGCGTCTCCGCCACCGCTGCCCGGTTTCGGCACCCCCTGGTCGGTGCAGACCGCATCACCGCCGCCGCCCCAGCCTCCGCCGGCGTCCCAGCAGCAGCCACCCCAGCAGCCGCCGCAGCCGTCCCAGCAGCCGCCGCAGCCACAGCCTCCGGGCTCCTCGGCCGCCACCCCGGGCGGCGGTGGCGGCGGCGGCGCGGGCGGCTCTCTGAGCGCCATGCCGCCGCCCAGCCCGGACTCGGAGAACGGCTTCTACCCCGGGCTGCCGTCGTCCATCAACCCGGCCTTCTTCCCGAGTTTCTCGCCGGTGTCGCCGCACGGCTGCGCGGGGCTCAGCGTGCCGGCCGGCGGCGGCGGCGGCGGTGGTGGCTTTGGCGGCCCGTTCTCGGCGCCCGCGGTGCCCGCGCCGCCCGCCATGAATTTACCTCAACAGCAGCCGCCGCCGGCGGGGCCGCAGCAGCCGCAGAGCCGGAGGTCGCCCGTCAGCCCGCAGCTGCAGCAGCAGCACCAGGCGGCCGCAGCCGCTTTCCTGCAGCAGAGGAACTCGTACAACCACCACCAGGTACGGTCCGGCGGGAGGCGGTGGGGCAGAAGCCCGCCGCCCCCTCGAGCGGCCAGCGCTGGGGCATGGCGGCGGACCCGGGGCCAGGACAGTGAGCTCGGGTGGGCAAACGGAGAGAGGTTGACTGGGGCAACTCCGTCCCAGGCATGCCCGGAGCGGACCGGAGCCGAGGCTGGTCCCTTCTGGAGTTTGTTCGGTGCAGCACTGGGAAAGCCCAGGCGGCACCTGCAGCCGCACCCCGGGACTGTCACCGGCAGGGAGGAACTGTCAGGCGGCGCGCGGCTCTCGGCCGCGGGGCTAGGGGTGCCCTAGGTGTCTGCTCTTTTTAGTATTTGTTTCTTCTTGTGGGTTTGAAGACCAAGGCACCCTTGGAACTAGGATTAACGTGTTTCCTCCTAGACGTCTCCACATGGGCTGGTGTACCGGGATCATGGGGGTTTGTGGCTTTAGGAAATGACACCCAGGCAGGCTCTTCGCGCTAGTCCGTGCTCTAGACTCAGGGTTTTTTCTGTTATTGCTCTCCCCCCGACCCCACCCAGGGCAGATTTTGGGTGGCCACTGAATTCGTTGATGTTGAGAGTTTTGTTGCTGTTTAATGGAATTAGCATTTATTATGGAGATCATTCGAAGTTCAATGTCAAGATAGAGGATTGTCATGGAACCAAAATTTGACTTTAACCGGTTCTTACTTCTCAAACTTCTGTTGACCAAAGTTTTCAAAAGTGAATGCTGTTTAAATTAACCAGAGTATCAGCTAACAGTTAATCGAAATTAACCCAAGTAGAAGTTAACAGTTTTGTCGAATCACTATTTTCTCCCCAAGAAGGGGGGATGTGACCTATAAGGAAGGAAAATACCGACTTTTGAAGTAATACTCCATTTCCCATGGCTTATATGATCTTGAGTAACTGTCTTTAGTGTGTCAGGCTCTTCATTTTTTTAACTGGAAGTTTGCCGCGGAAATTTATACACAATTTTAAATTTCCAAAGTCAAAATAGAACGTTATCAGGATGTGTGTCGTGATTCATATTTTAACTGCAATATGCGCCAATAAACAAAAAGAAATGGGTCTTACCTCGGAGTGTAAGAGGTCACATGGCTTTCACATGGAATTTTAGGTCATTGGAAAAGAACTTTGAACTGTGAGTCATTTGGTAGGCAAAACAAGGCTACTGCATGGGGTAGCTCTGCTGTGACTCCTTGGTTGTGCTTTGCAGCTGTGTGGAAGGAGACAGAGGCTTTCTATGTTCACGGTTTTCAGCGTTTCAAATCTTGCAGTAACACCCATAGGTACTGGATGTCAAGTTTTTAAATTTTTGTAAAAGAAAAACATTTAATTTTAGGATTACAATATTTACTGAGTTTTAGAAATGACGTGGTTTATGTTTTCACTGCCTAAATCTTAGCAGAAAAAATGTTAGTTTTGGCTTATTAATAGAAATACTAGCAATTCATAGTTTTCTTTTTGAAAAAAGGTGTTATGTCTTGTGAATTTTCCATTTTTTGATGACTTTTCTCGCCATAGGTTCTAGATGGGAATATATTTTGCTTTTGAATGTCAATGAACTTAAGAGACTTACATTAAGATTATCAAGAATAAGCAAAGCCTGTGGTTGTTTATTGTATATCTCAGTGGATCCACCTATAGGCCGCATCAGATAATTGCTTTAACAGTTCACGGATAATTTAACTTAATTAAAGAAATATTGAAAGAAAACAAGAATAAAATACCATAAACGTTGAAGTAACAGTTCAGGAAAATTAATTTCTTCCTGGACCCACCTGTCCTTGAAAGGCATGTTCATTCAGTTCCTGCTGAATGTTACCTCTGTTGGTTTGTTCAGAGGAGCCCAAGCTGTTTGGAAGCCTAAGATCTAAAAATTTTGCTCTCATAGCTGAAATAATTAAGACCATTTAACTAATACTAATTTAACTAGTATTCATAGAATATAGGTTGCTTTCAGGTTCTTCAAAGTTCACTTCAGCTTTGAAGAGTGTTTTAGTAATGTCATGAGACATCACTATTTATTGTAGATAGGGGTGAAAACTTCCCGAACACTAAGTAGATAGGATCTCAACTAGGAACACTTTTCTTGTAAACCCTTAGGAAATACTCTGGCTTAGGAGAAATGTTGGCTTTTGTGTTTCATTTTTTATGATTTTTTTGTTTTATTTCTTATTAAATTCTTAGCTTAGTTCTAAAATTTGAATTTGAATGCTAAGCTCTCCAAGGCCTGTCATTGAAATAGCTGTGTTTTCCTCAGCCTCTTCTGAAACAATCTCCTTGGAGCAACCATCAGAGCAGTGGCTGGGGCACCGCGAGCATGTCCTGGGGAGCACTGCATGGCAGAGATCACCGTAGAAGTGGAAACATGGGAATTCCAGGGACTATGAATCAGATATCTCCACTGAAGAAACCATTTTCTGGTAATGTTATAGCACCACCGAAATTTACTCGCTCTACACCATCACTGACTCCAAAGTCTTGGATTGAAGATAATGTGTTCAGGACAGACAACAATAGTAACACACTCTTACCCTTACAGGTAAGAATGGTATGTAAATGTCCTTATTCCTAATGCCTATCTTTCGAATAGGAAGTGGGGTGGTGGAGGCAGCAATGGCAGTATAGGAAGATTAACAGAATTAAAGATAAACAAAATTTAAGCATATCATTTAATTATTAAAGGGTAAAACACAGAGAAAACAGAGATACAAGAATTTCTCTGTAAACAAGCAATGAATGGAAATAAGCTTCCAAACATTTAAAAAAAAATGTTTCTTCCATTACAGTTTGAAGCCTTTAAGTGGCAATTCCTTAAAAATGTCTAAGTTAGTTGTTTCTTAATAGACAACCAACTTTTGCCTTTCTGAGAATATAAGCTAAAGCATTCTGTTACTAGTTGTACATAGGTTTGTCTGTGGTAAGCTGTTTACATATTAGAATGTTCTTCATACAACTGAGATCGAGCCACAGTAATATTAAGGCCCGTTGAATATAATTCAAATTGCCTTCACTGGGTTCAGTGACTATAAATATATACATATATATGTATGTATGTATAATTTTCCCCACTAACTGTGGCCTAACATTAATGGAGATGGTTTTTTTCCAGGCCTGTTTAATATTTTGTGACTGTAGTAAATGAAGTTTAATTTTCATCAAAACCTTTAAAAGATGAAACAGAAATTTAAGAAAGAAAGAACTTTGATTGTTTTTCGTTTCTATCTCTGTGTTTTGGTTTTTGGTTTTTCTTGGGTGGGATGGGGAAGAGAACTGCTCATTTCTGATGCAAACTTCTATGCTATTGAAGGTGAGATCTAGTTTGCAGTTGCCAGCTTGGGGCTCAGATTCACTCCAAGATAGTTGGTGCACTGCAGCCGGAACATCCAGAATAGACCAGGTAGGCTGCACAGTGTGTGCTTCTCAGGGTCCTGGCCAGGAGTGTAGTGTTTACATTATGAATGCGAGTGATCATTTGCTTTTCAATTATATTAGCATATGCCAAAGATTATTAAAAATAATTTAGTTTTTTAAATATCTCAATTTAAATTCTTAATCCATTTATTTTCAAATTTAAAAGATTTGTATTCATATTTTGAAATCATAAAAAAATTGGTTTTGATTACAATGAATTAATCATGTATCTAAGAGCACCTGACTTTAAACATCAGTCAAACTGAATAGGTACTGTCTTCCTTTCAGAATTATCCGCAATTAAAATACAAACTCATATGTGTGTTTACCATCCAGCTTTACATTTCATGGTTTAAGAAATCTTCCAGTAAATGTTTGTCATGAACTCTGTGCATTTGTTTTGAGATCTGCCTCTGAATAACTCCTGTTTTAATTTAGGGTTTTTTTTTACCTTTATAAAAATAAACTTTTGTGGTGTAGTATTTTTATTCTAAATTTTGTTCTAAAATATCTTCAAGATCTTTGTGATTTAAAAATGCTGTCTATCTTTCTGCAGACTGAATTTGAATGTATACTGGTACGAGGTCATGAGGATTATTATGTGAGGACATAAAAACCTCAGTCCTTTTATATGAGGAGATTTTTTTATAGATCTCAAGTTTGACCTTTGTTTTGAGATTTTGTAAGTTAAGTGAGTGGAGCTATATAATCTATAGCTAAGGCACTTCAAGTAATTTATCAGCTTGAACTGATTTTTTTAAAGATTGTATAGGCAGATTAATAACAGCACATTTTATAAATAACATCCTAATCTGGGGGACTAGCACTAACTTGAATAATCGGTCATTAGCTGTTGTTTTAGAAAAATCCTGAGTATTTATTTATCAAAGTTGTCCTGCCAGGATCTCAACATAGGAATGGTAGTTATCTTGTGTTTAGCTTCTTATCTTGTTAATGTAAGCTTCCCACTCATCCATTTGTATTCTCTTTCTCATTCTGTCCCAGTTCACCTGTATTCTGGTAGCAGTGTCATATTGTTCAGACTGAATCCATGATTGCTTAAAAATAGTTTGGTTGGGGAGAGATAGATGATTGCGGTTATTTTGAAGGTGAAAAGGAAAATATTTTCAGAGAGGAATGATCATAATTATTGAAAGTGTAAGCACAAAAACAGTGGCCCTGTATGACACAGCAGCCTTTGTGTTTGTGGGGTGGGTGGGGCCTAAAGTTGAGTTGAGCTGTAGCCACTAGAGTAGATAAAGGTGAAGGTAAAGGGGCCGTTAAGACGCAGTTCTGGGACTAACAGGACTACAGTGCTTTACTCTTCCTACTTCAACTTCAAAGCCACTCTACCTTTGCCCGTTTAATAACTTAGGATGTTAGGTAGAATTTTTTTTTCCAAAAAAATTTTATATATAAAACTTTTTATATGTTTATATATACTTTCTGGTAAACTGCTGAGTAATTAGTATCTGTGCAGAAGTGTGATGTGACAGTGGATAAAAATAGGTGATAGAAATTGGACTGGACTGGAATTCCAAAACTGGAATCATCATCCTCATTGCATTCTTTCCCACAGGATATGGGTTTTCATCTCTTGGTCATAGCCTCATCAATAAAGAAGGATCTTGATGAACAATGTCATGTAAAGCCTTTGCTGCCCAGGCCTTTTACATTCTCTGCTCTGTTTTGCCATTTCTTTTCCTCTCTGGTCTCACAGTCCTCCAGTCCCCAGGCTAAACTGAGAGACTTAGGACCCATGGGGGAGGGTAGAGTACATATGACCTCTTTGCTGCCTTTAAGTGATCAGATGATCTTTATTATACCTTCTGTTATGTTTCCATCTTTCCATAAAAGCTTGTGGCATTTGGAATCCTAAAAACACAAGGGCAGCCATGTAAACTGGTAGCATAAAATATAGACTATTTGGCAAAATTAAAATAGTTAAAATGCTTAATCATTTAAATAGTTTGAGATTTTATTTTGTGATTTTAGAAATTTTAATATTAGCAATTTTTGTTAACAAGTATATTATTTTAAACCATTTAACTTTAGTTTATGGTTTATATTAACTTCAGTCTAAAATGAAACAAGTCTACAATCTAATAAGTTACAGAACTAACATCTTCATTCAGGATACTTCAGACATGACCTACACCAAGATCTGGACTTGCAATTAAATTCAGCAAATGGGAAAAATATTTTCATAGGTTAATTTATTTCATTTGTGTCAAGTAAAATTTTATAATTTGGTTATTTTTTATTTTCAATATTTTTATGGAAAAATGTCAAATTTAAAACATTTTAAATCACGATGTACATTCCTGACTTTAAAAAGAGCTATCAGGGTTTATGTAATGCATGTGTGTGTATGTATCTGTGTGCAGGTGTGTGTCACATGGAGATGAGGATGGTAGAGGATGGCAGGTGTCATCCTTCAGGACTGCTGTCCACCTCCTCTGAGACAGGACCTTTCATTGGCCTGGAGCTCACCATTAGACAAAGGCAAGGTTTTCTGGCCAATGAGTCTCATGGATCCACCTGTCTCTACCTCAGTAACCCTGAGATCCAAGAACTCTCCACCATGCATGGCTTTTGAGGTCATTGCCCCATGCTTGTGAGGCATGTACCTTACCATTGAACTGCCTGCCCAGCCCCCTAGTAATGTTCCTACTAATCTCTCATAAACTACATGTTCTTTTTTGTTTTTTTCTTTGCCCTTGGGACTAGGATCTTACTTTGTAGCTGAGGCCGATCTCAACTTTGGGATGTCCCTGCTTCTATCTCTTGAGAACTGAAACTATTAGGTGTGTCCAAAATTTATTAATCTGAAAATGCTCTTAGCATTTAGTAAGAAATAATGCTCAAAACTGTTATTGATTTCCTCAAAATAGAATTTTCCATGAGACATTTAAGAAAATCACAGTGTGTTGATTTGTGGATACTTAGATGTTTTAAATCAATTTCAATTTCCTTTTAAGTTAGGTTGTTTACCACTTATGTTTTTATATGTGGCACTTCTGCAGTATGCCCTGAGAAACCTATCAATACATGTTGTCTTCTACTCTCTGGGCAGTTTTCAATGTTTTCAGTGCAGGATATTTGCTTTATATTATGGAAACTACCTTGAACTAGTTGGAGATATGTTTTGTCAGTCAAAGATCCAAACTAATATAAAGTAAAAAATCACATTTCGAAGATATTCTTCAGGAAAATATGTCACTTGACTCTTTCATGGGTCTGTCTCCCTAAGAAGTAGAGTGTGGTAGAAAAGCAAGGCCAGCATGTCATGAGCCTGAACTTCGGGAGTGTAGGATCTCTACACTTACACACAGCTGAAAGTCAAGAAGCACTTTTGTTTGAGTAGTGGGTGCTTTGCCCGGGTATTTAGTGTCTTAGCCTCAGTCCTTTAAGTGTTTTTGAATATTATCTGTCTACCCTTTCATAAGTGCTTATGGCAAACATACGGGTACAGAAAAATAGTCAGATAAGCAGTAGACTTTCAGAGGCTACTATCGTTTTCCATTTCTTCTGTTTTTTTCTTGTTACTGTAGGACTCTTATCTCATTTCCTTAAAACTCCAATTAATTGATCACCAGATGACTTTAATATTTTAGACTACGTTGTATATGAGCTTTTCCTCAGTTTGATTTTTCTGAAATGTCTTAGTAATTTTCAAGCAGCCATGTAATAGTGAAACTAACATGATCTTTTATATTTGTTAGTATGTCAGGACTGTGTGTTCATCTTTATTTCTAAATTGCCTCAAATCTTCCTTATAGTTTTAAACTGATAACAATTTAGATGAGTAAATCTGTTCCTAATATCCTTACTTTAGAAGAGCACATTTGTTTTATAGCACAATATGAATCATTAAATAAAATTTGTTTTAAACTTTGTGTTTAAAAGATAGTTAGGAATTGTAGAATGTTTTCTTCTAAATATTTAGAGTATAGAACATAAAATATTTTAAGTACTTATACTCTTAGAGAATACACAGTACATCATAAGAGTATTAATGTTTAATGTTTGTTTTGAAAGTTTTTTTATTAACCCTAATTGCAATATACTTAAGAACTTGAATATTACAATAGTCTTCCATTGAATAGCTAGAAATTCATCTGATAACAAATCTATTTTAGTATCTTATACTTGTTCCAGTTTAGTCAATTAGCAGATTCTGTAGAGGAGTCTAAGATCGAGTACTTTATAATTACCATCTTAATAGTAGTCTTTACACTCATACAGCTCAACTTACACGTTTTATAGAGATTTTTATGGTACTGATAAAGGGGTATTCATTTTACAGACATTTGCAAGCTAGATGTGTGTGATTAGAAGGACCCTAGCCTTAATTACTTTAGAAGATAGTGGAAGAATCCAGGAACTGCGCACACTGCCGAGCAGAAAGAGAGATGGTAATGGAGGCGTTAGTAAGCACGTAGGTCTTGTTTGCACAAAGGCCATCCTCTTCTCACGGCCACCTTATGCCATTTGCTGTAACAATACTTTAGGTCTATGAGTTCAAGTGCTCTATAGGCGTTGTTAAGTCTGACTTGGTTATTTTCTAGAAGATGGAGGCAGAATAGAAAGAGGTTCCATGGTGTAGAATATCACAACGCTTATACTGTTTATACTGTGCTGGCCCGCAGCTTCACGTCCACCTAACATCTCCTTCGTCAGATGAGTTAAGATGTGGTACCAGTGTGTACTAACCTGCTTTTCACATAATTCTGCAGCATGTCGAGTTTGGGGAGCACTGCTCCTTTTCCCCGATTCTCTCCCGCTCCCCTACCAAGTTCACCTGTTCTAGTGAAGGGCGTTAGAGATAGGAATGTTGTGTGTTCAGGATCTTTCCCTTGAAGGTCAGTGAATTGGACCTCTGTAGGTGGTTGGTGATTAATTGGAGCAAGAGCCTCCTCTCTGGCAGCGTTGCCTCTTTTGGTGTAACTACTCACCCTTCCTAATTCCTTGATAGTGCCTTGTTTAGTCTACAATGCTGATCCTGGCCCCTGGCTTTAAAAAGCATACAACCCTAGTTAGACATCAAAGAAGAAGAAATAAACAAACCTTAGGTTTTTCTTTAGCTCTCGAAAGACCTAGTTCTGAATATTTTCTGGTTGTTGGTTCCTTTGGGAAATCATGAGGGCTATAAACCATTTCTTAATGAAATAATAGATGTAAATGTCTATGGGTGCATATGATCCTAGAGACTGCTGGTATAACTTGAATCATGTGGTTCCAGGTTAATGCTTTACTTGGATTTCTGTGGAAACTGTCAGTTTACTTTTCTGATTCTTTTCTGGTTTCCTGTGCTAATCATTTTGAGAGTTTAGATGACCTATCCCTGCTTCGAATTTGTACATTAATGCAAATAACAAGTGGGTGGGGATGGCTTTGACATATTTTGAGAAAAAACATCAGACTCTTTGGAGGGCATCAATCACAGCTTGTTCATCTAGTTTCCCTTATTAATTGCTTATTCATTGTGTTGTGTTGAGTAGAACATAATATAAATTCTTAGACATTAAAGAACTAAATGTCTTCTATAAAGCAAGGGGATTGTGTTGTCAGCAAAAAAAGCTGCTGTCAACACAGAAGGAAGTTCTCAGAGGTGGGGAAGGGGATGTGATCTGAAGTACCTCCCTGCTCCTCTCTGCTGCAGCCTTCATTTGGAGTGGAGTTTGGACACGGAGGATTACAAAAAGTGGAAGCACTTTGGAGACTGGGATTTGAATGTAAATATTTGAGGCATTCATACCTTTTCTAATATTAGTATCCTACATTTAATTTTTGTGTATAAAATGCTTACATATTCACTGTTTTGCAATTCTGATGATTAAGTCAAGTTTTAAGTGTGTGATAGATGTTTAAAGTGTGGTGCAACTGTTAAATTCATCTCAAGATGCTCATTTCCAAGTGCCAATATCTGTCTTTCTATATATGTGAGAGAAACATGAAGGAACTGAAAATGTTTTCTGTGTGTAATATATGTAAAAATGATCAGAGATTATTTCACTGCATTCAGCTAATACTCCAATAAAAATACATTAATTTTTATATATTTTAGAAATGAATGTGCTAAAAATATTGTCCCTTAATAAGAGACATTGTAGTTGACATGATAATTAAATATCAGTATTTTCTTGGGATACAAGTTAAGTAGTAATATATTGCTCAAATGTCCTGCTTTATATAAGAAAGATTATATGTTTTTAACTTTTACTTTAAAATTACATAGATCTTATATCTTTTCTTTTTCTGTCTTCCAGGATCGAAGTAGGATGTATGATAGCTTGAATATGCACTCTCTGGAAAATTCCCTTATTGATATCATGAGAGCAGAGCATGATCCTCTCAAAGGTATGTGGCAATTTACAGCATCAGTTTCATACATATATTGGTTTGTCTGCTTATGAAAAAATAGTACTTATATAAACTAACTTTCTGATATGTAAAGAAATATCATTAACATTATTTCATATGCATTATTTTCTGTCTCACGTTGTCCTTTATAGTAGTGTCTTTTATATTGCAATCTTATCACCTTGAGGAAACAGGAGTACTAGTTACCTAATGCATATAACAGGTCATCCAAACTAGCCACTCAAAACATCAGTAGTTATTGCCACACCATGTGAATATCATAGGATTTCTGTTGCTATGGTAAATCACAGTAACCAAGAGCAAAGGTTTGGGGAGAAAAGGGTTTCAGCTTAGAGCTTTTAGTCCTTTGGGGAGGAAAGTCAGGACAAGAGCACAAGACAGGGACCTGGAGGCATGAACAGCCCCAGAGACCTTGGAGTGACACTGCATACTTGCTTCTCGTCACTCGCTCAGCCTACTTTTTTATACCATCCAAGGGTGGCACTGCAGATAATGGGCCGGGCTCTCCCATATCTATCATCAGTTTTATGAATACGTTTTCTCGATTGACTCCCTCTTTCCAAGCGACTCTACTTTTTGTCAAGCTGACAAATCAGTAGCCAGCACAGTTAATGTATTGAGAATTCACTAGAATAATAATTGCTATTTCTAGCTCAGTACTTCTCATTGAGTTGGAATCATGGAATTCTTTATAAATTCTCCAGTTTTTATCCTACAAATGTAATGTTTTTTGAGACAGAGTTTCTCTGTGTAACAGCCTTAGCTATCCTTGAACTAGCTCTTTAGATCAGGCTAGCAAAAATCCACCAACCTCTGCCTCCTGAGTTCTTCCACTGCCTGGCAAATGTAATTCTTTTAGGAAATTTTGTCCTAAAAACTACAAAAACTTTTTTGTTAACAGCTAAATTGATAACAATAATCAGAGTCCTTCTCAGCTTCTGGGTTTTATACATAGGGTTTTTTTTGTCTCCCTAATCCTCACATCTTAAGGAACATGTTATTTTTGCTGATGTACACTGGTGGCTATTCCTCAAACTAATATGGTTATGTCTTTGGTTCTTCTGTTTTCTTGTGGGTGTTGTTGATCTTTTGCCTCTATTGTAAGGTTCTCTGTTTGAGGTCTTGTTCTTTTTCACAGTGAGTACTGTTTACCTTGAATCTTCCCTTTCAGAATAAAATCCACACGGGGGTGTAGTGGCATATGACTGTATACTAGCACTCATGAGACTGGGTAGCAAGACTATCTCAAAAGTAAACACACACATATAAGAAAGAAGAGAATTGTTAATAATTTACTACGAAGAATTTTTGTGCTGAATTCTGTCTTCTCTTGGAAGAAAACTCCTAGGAATTGTAAAGTAAAATCAAACTAGTTCACTGTTACCAATGAATACGAAAAGCTTTCCTTAAGATGCTGGAGGAAATGTTTGTTACCAACACTATTCATCATCTGCTTTCGAGCCTAGGCAGTTTACAGTGTAAGTAGAAGAGCATCTAGAGGGGGACCTAAAAGTAAATGAAGCAACAGAATGATGCTAAGAATAATAAGTTAAAAAATTATAAGAAATTTATATCTTTTGATAGAAAAAAAATTGACTTTGGCCCTGAAAGAGAAAGGAAAACCTAAGCCTTCAGCGACTTGTATGGATCCCCATGTTGGCCAGTTTCTAACTGGAACGTTTCATTTTCCACATGTTTTATGACAGAAAAAGAAAAAGAAAACTGAACATTTGGGAGAAATCTCCATGTAGTGTAAAGAAATAGGGATACCTCTACTGCCATGGTGTTAACAGCTATCAGCACTGTTACCTGAGCATTCCAACACTAGATTTTCTTCTATTTCTTGCTGGCTCATTACACCACTTCCTGCTATATCATGATACATTTTCTTCCTCCACACATTCTGATCATTACACTCTACTGGGAGTGGGGATGCTGGACCTCTATCCAATCTGTCTTAGCAAGGTGATTGCAAATTGAATGAGCCTGCCAGGGTTAACCAAGGCATATGTTGTCTTCCCATCTTTCCTTTTCTTCCTTCAGGAAAGCAGTTTGTCTTCTCTTCTTATCTCAGAAAAATTTTCCCCCTGTTTAATAAACAAACCACCAATATGTTTCTCATAGGAGCAAGATGAAGCTTATTTTATCCTCTTAAAATGTCTTCTTCAACCATTGTTTGCTTCATCTTCCTCATGAGATCTACATGACAGGAGAGGGAGAGTGCAAAATTTTAAAATGAGCTCCCTGGTCTCTTTCTGTTGTCAAAAGAGATTGTATTACTTATATATTGCTGCAAAATAACTCAGAGTTTAGCTTAAAACATTTACCTTATATAATTTGTCAGGCTTAGAACTGGGTAGCAACTTGGTTATTTCTGGTAAGGGTTTCATGAGGTAGCAGTCAAGAAGTTGGTTGATCCTACAGCCTGAAACCTTGATTAGGCTAAAGAATTTCTTCCCATACGGTTGGAGAGTTCCAGCGTCACTGCCAGTTGCCCTGTCTGCCTACCCCTGCTGCCCAGAGTCAATGGCACAGATCAGTGCAAATACCCCTGTGCCTAGAGCCTAGCCTCAAAAGCATCACACCACTGTTTCCACAATATGGCTCAAGATATGTAAATATGAAGAGACAAGGGTTGGAGGGGACCATTCTGAAGGTTAATTGTTTCAGGAGTCAAGGGCAGATCTATAAGTTTACATTTACTTCCACTCATAAGATTAAAGCAAAAGATAAACTTTTCACAGTGGGTGTCAGCAGGGAGGAAACAGTCAAGTAGATGTATAGAATGTGAAAAGAGTAAATGATTACTGATCTGGCTAAGAACTAAGTGACTTCACTCATAGAAGCCACCTCTCCTCCCACTGTAATCTAAAATTCTTTGCTCTAGTTACTCACCTTTTCCAGCACCAACCTCTGTGTTTTAAGAAGGAGGTTTTTATGGTCTTGTATAGCAAATGCAAAGCTCTCAACTTGTTGGAGATGGACAGATAGCAAGTGGTTGCCAGACACGGAACTTTGTACCATGTGCCAACTCTGAACCCTTTGCTCACTGTGCGCTGTGAGGATATACACTGAGGAAAGCCAAGTTCTTTATCCCTGTGGAAGGTGTAACCTGCTGAGGAAAGACAGAAGGATCATATACCAAAACTTTACATGTATCTACAGAAGCTAGAACTACTGTAGAGGAGAAAATGTTTAGAAATATGGTAAATAGAAAGTTATTCCTAATTTATATATGGAATAAAGGAAATTCTGATATTAAGCTGGAGTAGAAAACTGATGAAGAATTACTGGGAGGAGGTGCCATTGCATGAGAAAGCAAACTTGAGATTGTCACTTCTGAAGAACTGAAAGACTGGTCCCAGTTTGTTGTTTAGTGCCACATGGCACTGTTGGGTATACCCCGCTCATTCAGTATTTTAAGGCATGGTCTGTCATCAGAAACACTAGCACACTGGGTGTGCTTTTCTCAGTCTGAATACCTCTGATGGAGTCGCTGTGTCCTTCTGCAGTGTGGTCTCTCTGTGTCCACTCTGCCTCTGACGGAGTTTCTGTGTCCATTCTGCAGTGTGTTCTCTCTGTGAACACTTTCTAATGGCTGTCTTGATTCTAGGCACACTCTGCTTTCCTTTCAAAAGAGGAATAAGTGTGGAATTTGAAGTAGCTAAAGAAAATCATGCTTTGCCAAGTACAGTTTCATAATTTTGCAATTTTATATTTGCATATGTACTTAAAATAATCTGTGATCTTTTTATGTTTGTATGAGTTGGTTCATTCTTTCCCTTTAAACAAAAGAACAAGACAGATCATTGTTAAGCCGCCCTCCCTCCTACCCACAACAATTTGTGAAAAAGAGTCTTACTGTGTAAGATTTAAACACTGCGCCCTCCCTCGAACTGTAAGGACAAAAAAAATTGAATTTCAGCTCATAAAAATTGACCTAGAGACTATAGGGAGAAATACAGTTTGTGTAACAGTTCTTGAGATGATCAGTCTCAGCTGGTCATAATGATTTTTCCAGTGTTCCCTGAATAGTTCAAGAAGGTCCAGAAACAAGGGCTTAGAATGGGATTTTATGCCAATAAACATTTTGAAGTGCGTGCTTTTTCAAAGGCTTTAAGAACCTGAGTCTTTATTACCTAGTATCAGCTTTATTCCTCACTGATAAACTCCTGTGTTTATGACTCCTAGAAGCAAGAAGTCCTGCTGACATTAGGGTACCTGCCCCGAGAGATAAGAGCCGCTTGACAATGTCTTGTTCTCAGTATTTCACTGTGGTCTGGGAAGCACACCTTGGTGTCTTCCACTTGTTTTTGTGAGATCTTGTGAGTCTAACTTTGTAGCCCTCTTTGAAGAACCAAAAGGTAGCCATGTATCTCTCTGGTGCTTTTAAAATTGAACAGCCATTTACTGGCCTTCCTGTTTTCAATTCTACCTCTCCTCCACCTTCAGGGTTAGCCAGAGCTGCTTGGTGCTGATTCTCACTAGGAGTCTGCTTGTTTCCAGATGACGTTCCCGTGCACAGAGTGGCTTGGGGTTGTGCCTTCTATGAGTTATGTTTTAGTCAGTGACACTTTTAAAGTTTCAGCTTCCAGAAACTTGCTAATGTGGTTCTCCTGCGATCCATTCCATTCATCTTTGCCCTAGTGAAATATTTCTCCGTCAACAGAGGCCATGCTAGGTGATTCAAAAAGCTAAAGAAGTAAATAAAAGTATTAGTTCCTCCACATTTAACTGGAAAATTCTGTGGTCCCTAGATCACTTGTACTCCCTGAGTGAAGAGGCCCCTGCATCCCTGCCCAGGGTAGATTAAATTGTATAAAAGACTCTGAGAATCAGATTCCTTTCAGAGTATCTCATTTATTTGAGCTTTATCAACTTCTTAGTTTAGGTATCTTTCAAAGGATACTATGTCATGGGAACAGTGACCATATACCTGTTTGTACTTTGCTGTAATAGCTATGAAAATGCCGAGCAAATAGAGGCATAGGAGCTATTGTTTATATAAGTAAACATTTTGCATTTTAATTCTTATTCTTCACAAATATTTGTTCAGAATGTCTAGAATCATCATGTATGGTATCTGTGCATGTATAACAGCATGCCTCACTACAACTAGCTGTTAAATTAAAATCTTGTGCATTTTCATCTGTATTTATTTCCATGGGCTATACTAAATGTTTAGTTTTGTGACTGAAGAATACATACACACATACATATACATACATGCACCTTGACTTATAATTTGAAAATACTATCATTCAAAAATGTATTTAACACACGTAATCTATCAAGTGTGCGCAGAGCATTTACCACAGTATTTAATAAAGTGTGTAAGACTGAGGGATGTAGCTCAGGGGTCCCATATTACCTAGTATGCCCAAGGTCCTGGACTCATCCCTATGATGGCAGAAAAATGAACTATTGACTATCCATTCTTAAATACTATACTAAAAGCAAAACCTGGAGTGACAATATGGTAGCTTTTTCCACCATTATAAATCATGGATGGTCCTCATTGCCAACTATACCAGTTTATCGTTGCCACTTGAAATATTTGTTCTCCCATTTGTTAATTTTAGTAGCTATTAGAATATTTTTATTTCAACAAATTTATAGTGGAAAGTTTAAACCCATAAGATCAACTTGACTTTAATATTTTCATATTTATTTTAATGTAGTAACTATAATCCATTATTTTACTAGATAGCCAATTTAGTGTTTTCTTCTTTCTCTTAGTTATACTTTGCTTGAAACAAAGTTATATTACATGATTCTTGGTGTTGCTTTGTGTATTTCATAGTATAAAGTGATAATAGGATAAAGAAATAAAGCATAGTATAATTAGACAAAAATGATATGGTAGGCTCTTGATTTAAGAGTGAGCAGTTGAATTCAGAGGACACTAACTTTATAAGCTAGATGTCAAGAGTGGTTGTGTTGCTTTCATGGAGTTCACTCTTTCCATCTAAGGGTCTTTTCTACATTTTATGACCTTATTCCTAGGGCTTTAGGGGGTATTTGTGAAGCTTTGAGAGGGGGGTCAAAAATGACTGTCATGTACACTGTAGCTGATTAAAAATTGGAATTATTCAATGTTGCTACTGACTACATTTAAGTGGATTTTCAGAACTATATGTCAGATCTTTAGACATACAAGTAAAGGTGAAATGTAGGTTGCAAAAAGATATTGGATAAACAGTGAGAGTAATGCTTTATTGAAAGCACCTAAGAAAGAATGACAGTTGTCTTCAGTTAAAAACTCATAGCTGTGGATGTTAATACACCATACAGTGATCATACATCAAGCTTATTTTTCCTCACAACCAGCATGCTCAGCCATATTCAACCTTATGTTTGGACACCAGTAGCTTATTATTAATGATTACTACCAAGTATCAACTGCTAATAAGTATTAGAACTTGGTAGTTCTTGAGTTGGTGCTTTTAACCATTGCACCTTTTTGAGCGTTTCTAATCTAGGTTCTTTATGAATATTATATGTGTTGTCATTTAGTTTTCTCTTTAAAAAAATGTTGACAAAATGCATCACGTTATACTTTAGCAATTTTCTCATTATTGATGAGTAACATTCATGAAAATATTTTAAATTACTTAATATTGTCATTTTTACAGTTATTTATTTGCATTTGTGCGTAAGTGTGCACACATAGCGCAGTACACATTTGGAAGACAGAACAAGTTGTAAGAGTTAGTTCCATCCTTCTCCCACAATGGTCACAGGGCTCACCTCAGGCCTTCAGGCTGACAGCAAGTACCTTTACCCACTAAGCCATCCCACTAACCCCATGTTAATGTTAAAATAGAATTGCCTAAAAGTAGCACATGTTAATATGGATATATTAAAATCTTGGTGAAACGATCATTCCACAAACTTGCTTACAATTATAATGAACGACTTGCCTCAAGACTTTGTGTACTTAGATCCTTTGGGTTATCAGGAAAGTCAGCTTCAAGGAGATGGAGGTTCTTTTTGTTGAGTGGAGCATGTAAAGTGTGGTGGTTTGAATAAGAGTGATGACCCCCGCAGGCTCATATATAATGCTTTGTCATCAGTTGATAAACTGGGAAGGATGAGGAGGTGTTACCTTGCTGGGGCAGGTGTTGCCTTAGAGGAGTTGTATCACTGGGAGTGGAGTGTAAGCTTTCAAAAGCCCGCACCAGGCCTAGTGCCTCATCTCTTCCTGCTCATCAAGATGTAGCTCCGAACTACTTCTCCAGCATCGTGCATAGGCCTCCATGTTCCCCCCAAGATGATAATGAACCAACCTTCTGAAAAGTGTAAACAAGATTGCAATTAAATGCTTTCTTTTATAAGAGGTGCCTTGGTCATGGTGTCTCTTCACAACAATAGAACAGCGACCATGACAGATGTCTACATTCCTTTTCACTTTTCTGTTATCTGGAAAATCCTGTTTCTGCCTCCTGACCTAAAACTTCCTTAGTTTACGCATCTATCTGCATCTCAGCAAGCAGAAGAAAATCAGTCTTTCCTTTTTAAAGCTTATTTTCCAAAAATTGTACATACTACTTTTATCTTCTGGCTAGATCTTATACAGTGTGACAAAAACTGAGAAGTGGAGTTTTTTATGCTTTGGGCCTTTTTTTTTCCCCCTGTAAAAGAAATTGGGGTTCTCTTGTTGATAGGTAGTCTTTAGTGTCAGTTTATGTACCACCAGCCTTTTAGACTTAAAGCCAGGAATTACTTTCATAGCCGTGTGTTCTTTTATGCATTTTTTTTCTGTTGCAGTTTAAGTATTGTAAACCTTCTATACATTCTTTTTCTTATCCTGTTATCAATAGGATCTGTAATAAAGCAATAGAAGAGAATCAAGCCAGTCAGGTTCCCATTCTGGCAGTCATTCCTACCAGTGATGAAGTGACTTAACCTTTCTTGTGATAAAGTATATTCACATTAAAATGAAAAAATAAAGAATTTTTTTCTTTATTCAAAGGATTATTACTAGGAATAATTTGAATTTGATTTATTCAAATTCAAAGGATTGTTACTAAGAGTAAATAATTGACAGTTGAATCTATAAAAGCCCTTTGTATATAATAAGCCCACAGATGTTGGTCATCATTACTTTCAGGTGGCAGATTCATTAGCAAAGTTGTTTTGATATAAGTAAAGGATTAATTGTGAAAGTTAACTTATTAATTAATATTAACATTTTCACTGTAGTAGATGATAAGTAATTGGGTCGCCTGAGTCTAAATTTGCTCATTTATTTGTGGAATGTTAGAATATATATTCAAATATACACTCATTCACCAATTCATTTTCTTCTGTTGCCTTTTAAAGTCCATTCAAATGCCAAAATGTAGAAGAACTGTTTTCAAAGGGAATAGTGAAACTATTAGAGAATAAATTTGTATCGACATAAAGTTACCTGTCTTTAAGCAAGACCTCAGGACAAAGGCTCTGCTTACTTAATGTAACATTCTAGTATGTAGGCCTCCATTCCTGAGTTTAGCTAAGTGCTTCTTTGTGTTTTGTGAGATACTGTACATACATAATTCTTAAAGCAGTGGGCAGGCATTACTGAAGTTTTGTGTTTGTGTCTCTGACTACACCACAGGGAAGGCTTGTCTTATTTCTCTTTTTACCTTCTGTGTTCTACGTTCTATCAGGAGAGAACTGTTGTACTCAACAGCAATATGGTTGCCATTTGAAATAATTTACTATTTTAAATATCATGTCAGAAAATCAGCAATTTTTGATGGCTTCACATTATTCTCTAAATTTGGTCTGCTGCAACAAAATGAAAAGTCCTAATTACCAAAATAAGCTGTGACTTTTTGAAAGTTTTGTGACATGCTGCTAAAATGCCGCTTAAAAGTTGTGTTTCCTAGGTCTCTCAAGTTTGTACCTTCCCTGTGTGTGTTCCTTATTCTCTCTCCTCACAACAGTAGACATAATTGTATGTTTCTGGATTATGGAAGCTCTATTGAACAGCTCATTTAGTTAATTCATGAAGCCTAGGAGTAAAAAGAGGTCATAAATTGTCCTTCTAATGGACAATTGCTTACTTTTCTAAATCACAGTGTGCCAGAGATCATATTATGCATGTTTATATGTGAATCTCTACTTCATTCATCTCTGTGTGTGTATGCTTATCCTTCTGATGGCAGTGAATTTCATGTAGGGTTATTGTCCTTTTAAAGAGAAACTATGCCAATTGTGACTAGAATGCAATCCCAGTATTACATTTGAATGTATTCTTAAAACTGAAGTATCAGAGTTAGATGAATGCATTTCTGTCTTTCAGTGAGCTTCAATAATGGTCATCCTTGCTGTTGGCAGTAGCCAAACTAACACCCTGGTGTGAAAATAGTGGCTGAGCTACAGTGTTTTCTGCATAATCTTTGTCACATGTATAATACTGTTGTCACCAAACTTTTTAGATGCAAAGTCTTCAAGAAGAGCAACTTAGAGCAGCCAATTTGTTACTATTCTCACCAGCCTTAGTATTGTCACTTTTTCTTCATAAATAATTTTTAAACTCTAAGTGAGGTACACTTATAATGATATTAGTAATAATAATAGCCTAGAATATCTTCTTTTAATTTCTGTATTTGAAAATGACAGTATAAATCCACATTGACATTATAAAAACTACATTGAATTAAATTTTTTAAAAATGAAAAGGCTTGTTCTAATTTTACATTTAAAATTTTAGTAATTGTTGAATTCAAAACTAAATCTATTTCCTCGAAGTGTTATTTTTGTCAAAAGTCTAGAGAAAAATTCCAACTGTTTGACTTCACTTTAAAAACTCATTTATCATGTTTTCAGAACCGTAGCACCCATGATGCCTGTACAGTAGATAGAAACAAACGAGTTTTCATTCGCTCTCATCACCGTGATCCTACAGCATGGGAACTAAGATGAACTTTCCCACTTTGTTTTCAGGTTTCAGAGATAATATGGTTTGAGTTAAAGATAAACTTCTCAGTTTTAAAAACTATACAGTGCTTAAAACTTTTTTTCTTTACTCTACTTACCCCTACCCTTTTTTCTTGTCAAATAGCTTCATAATCTTTAAATTCTTCTTTCTTTGTCTATTTAAAGGTCGTCTGAGCTATCCACATCCAGGAACTGACAATCTGTTGATGTTAAATGGTAAGTTTTACCACCAATCATTTTATGTTTCCATTTGGTTCATACAAATGAAGATGATTTAATATGTATTCCCCTGAACCTTCCTCCATATAGATAGTTCAGTTGTCTTGTAAAGGTAAAACTGTTCAGGTATGGCTATACTCACCTGTAGCCCCAGCTCTGTGGGATGCTGGGATGAGCATCGTTGACCCATCAAACACTGACTGTCCTGGGTTAACAGAGTGAAGGCACATCTTTTAAAAACATGAAGTAAAGCTGCAAAATTAAGAATCTGCATGTTTTGTCCCTGAAAAAATAGTCATTGAGAAGTGTATTTGTGACAATATAATTCAACCACTCCAAACTCAGGAGCAATCCTTGCTGGGATGATGGAGTTCTATTTCAAGTTGTTACCTAAGACAAGAAACTTAGTTCTTAGTTTCCTGTTTCTCACTCTGTAAACTGGAGATAAAGACAACTTCTAAGGACTAAATAAGATAAAGTGTGCAAAGTAAATAGACCCTAGTACTCAGTATAAGCACTTGTGTTTGTTTTAAGGAATATAACAGTGAATTTATAAATGTAGTAATCACACTGATTTAACTTATTCTAACTTTCCAATTAGAAGTTCAACAGTCAGAAAAGGAAAACTTTGATTAAAATGTTTTTTCTTGACATTGGACAAATATAAATATATTTATAGTCACAAGATTAGCATAAACATGATTATGGGAGTGGAAATGAGGGGGAAAGTCCTTTTAAGGAGGATTTTGAATTGCAATCAAGGAGAAGCAAAGAAAAGGGATACCTATAAATAATATATGCTCAAAATTGCATCATTACGTTGGCTTGGGTCCTTTTCACTTAAAGCTTTATTGAAATAGGATGTAATAAAGGTGTGTAAGCAAATCTGAAAGTGGGGTCACTGTGAAGTTAGGCCATGTACACAATGACGGAAAAGACAGAAGGGTAGAAAGGAAGCCTGTCGCCTGAGGAATGTCAGAAGAGACAGGATTTGGGAATGAGAAAATATTGAAGCACAGTGATAGGGGAGGTGATGGGTTGATCACAACCTGAGTATAATGCCTTGGATTGCCAGACATATGGCAGCCGGGTCTAACCTAGTCTAAACATGTAGCAGACTGGTCTAACCTAGTCTAAGCACTGGGACTTTGAGTAGAGCAATGGTGTTGGAAATGTTATTCAAGGACCTCTTCTAGTCCTTGGTTCTCAGTCTATGACTAACATGGTGGTTGAAACTGAATGTCATTACAAAATAGCTTCTTGTTAATGTTCTGTCCATTTGATTTGTGAAATAGAATAGGCTTAGGTAACAGTTAACTATATATGGATTTACTTCCCTTAAATGTTTATGTAGAAAATAAAAATAAATAATTTTTTATTCTAAAGTCTGAAAAAGTCAGTGAAGTTTCCCATTTTTCGTGTGTCAGAATACATTTGAAAGGAGTACCCCGCAAAATGTGTGAGTTGCATTACTCACAGCTCATCTTACGTTGTTGACTGAAGAGGAGCCCAGGTGATTATGATAGAATACCAGTCATGTAAGCAAGGAACTTAGAAAGGCACAATGGTTTTGCAGTTTATGATGTTGTTGTTATGCTAGGTTATTAATCAGTTGCTTTTGTAAACTGCCTGAAGTTCTATAAATATTGACTAAATTATGCTTCTTCATAAATAAGATATGAAAATATTTTATTTCAGGCAAGTTACATCTAGTAGAAAATGTATTTATTTTATTATTTCTTAAATATGAGCACTCTTAATTGTCTGCATTTGGCAAAGAAAGACAACTTGGGGGTTTTAAACTTTTTTAGCAAGGGATTAGGGAAGGAAAAAGAAGCTAATGACTCTAGGGCATCAACAAATATTCAGGTCAGGACAAGAGCTTTGCTCCAATGAGAAGCATGACCTTTTTTATTCACTGGGGACAAACAGTTAAGAGGTAAAAGAAGATTCACTTAATTGGGTACATCCAAGGGGTGAGGTAAAGAAGTCTTAAAGAGTGAGGCATCAAGGATACTAAGGAGACTGAACAAAGGCAGATAACAGCACTTGATAAGGAGAAATGCAGCTTAGATACGTTTAGCCTGTTATGTTCCCTGGAAACCAAAGAACTGAGTGATGATAATACAAGGTTCTTCCCACATTAAGTAGTTTTTAAATATTACTGACTGATGGTGGAGCATCACTATAGGGTAGTCTGTTAAGTAAGTTGCTTCACCATTACTTATTTTTGTTGTAAGCATAACTAATACTGTTCACTTTAAAGATCAGTTTTGATTACTACATTTTACATCACTGTGCTATGTGAGGTGTGTGGGTAGCATCACAGACTCTAAAGCTTGCTTGCCTTTCTGTACAACCTAGAACAACATGCCTAACTTGACCCTGACTTTATTTCTTAATACCTAAACCAGAGCACACTGCTCGCCACAGGGGACTGTTGAGAGGAGTGAGTGATTCATGCACGTATTTAGAGCAGCTTCTGTGAGTAAGTATTAGCTGGAGAGAGTGAGTAGTGGAAATCAAAGATCATCAGGAGTTAAAGTCGGGTCTTTCAAACAGATGAGGAGCTAGCTGGGCGAGTGCTTCAGATAGCATGACAGGAAGAGACCACATACGTGATGTTTTCAGCTATTGCATATGATGAGCAGAAAACTTGTTTTGTTATTGCAGGAAACCAATAGGAAAGACACTGCATTAGAAATTGTAAGGGAAAAGTTTGGGTCCCTTATTTTCTGCAGTGTAGGATCCTTCTTCCATGGAGTACACAGAATAAATTTCAGTGATACAGACATATTATTATTAAACAAATGCATGACTGTTGCAATTAAGAGCGTTTTTGAGAAAATACATATAGCTGACATAAATAAATGATTGCAGTGATATTAGGCCTAAATATCTTTAATTAAGCATAGTTATGATATAAGTAATAGTAACATAATGCCAGTAAGATATGCTAACATTAGAAAGGCCTTATAATTCCTCCTTACGAGTTGTAGTTAAAGCTTTCAGATAAAGGTTTAAATAAATCTGGGGGTAGGAAGTCAACCAGGATGGTGATCACATGGCCTCTGCTGAACTTATGACTCTAAGCTTCTGCTACTCAGATGCCCCTTAACATGAGATACAGCTACACATCCACACCCGTTTAGCTCATGGAGTTGTATGGACTAAAATTTTTAACAGAAAATGCCATATAAGGTGAAGCATGGTGCCATTAATTGTGGTACTCAGGCGATAGAGAGTAGCAGATCTGTCAGCTGGAGACCAACCTGGTCTACATAACAACTTCTATCTAACCAGGACTGCATAGTGAGACCTTGCCTCAAAAGAAAAAAAAAACAGAATATACATGTAACCACAGAGGGGCTCCTGTTTCTAAATAAACCGTATTCCTCCGGTAAGTTTGGAATCAAGTGGACTTGATGTAGAGACTGCAGTTATTGGTCATTGTAAGTCACGGTTACTGTAAGTCTCTGTTATGTGCCCACAGTTAGTGTTCATCGGCCTTTTAAGAAAGTCACATTATATGCAGGTATAGACTGTTTAAAAGCCCAATTTTAAATAGTTAGAACAATAGTTTGTTTACATATCTGAGTGTATAAACCTAGCACATATAGTATCAGGAGAAAAAAATCTGTGCCAGAAATCTGTGTGTTTTCTGCAGTATAATGAATAATATATGTCAAGTATTTGTCTCTATTTGGATTGAATTGCATTTTCCTCACTTTTCCCAAAGAAAATAACATATTTTTATTAGTACCCTCTCACAAGATGGGAACCAACAGAGCAAAGTATCAGGTGAGGGAAAAGGTATTAGCAAGCTAGTTTGAACTTTAAATTTGCATTTGTTATCATATATACAACTACCTATGTGATCAGAGTTTGTTTTATTTTTGGAGTGAATGAATTATAGGTATCTTTTAATTAAGGAAATGTACCCAAGGTTGGCATGATGGTGCATACCCATCATCCTAGCACTTGGGAGGTGGAGGTAGGAGAATCCTTCCTCAACTGTGTAGTGAATTTGAAGCCAGCGTGGGCTAGATGAGACCCTATTATTATTGATCCTATACTTCTAAAGACAGATGCTCCAAATCTGCTGTATCAGTTTATGGAGCTAGGAAACCAGGGAGGATAAAGGGAATGGATGAAGATGTAGGGTTTTGAAAAGGACTGTTATTTGGGTCATAGGTTTTTGTTTGTTTGTTTGTTTTTGTTTTTTTGGTTTTTTTTCTTATTTTTTAGTTTTGCCTTCTTTATGCTGGAGAAATAATACTCGCTTTTGTTTCTTACAAAAAAGAACATTAAACATATTTCTAGTTGATTTTGTATATTTTCCTATGCTACCTTTTAGCTAAAGTAATTTAGTTAGAGAGTTGAGAACCAGTACTTAAGAACAGACGTCCCTAAACAGAGTATAAAAAATCATTCTGTTTCCTTATTGTCACTGTGGCTAGAACCTGAATTAGATCATTGGTAATCCTTTCTGAATTTTACAGTTACTTGTATAGAAGACATCAAACTACTTCTGAGCCTCCTTTATACGTAGAGAAAGCATCAGTAATATAGGTATATGTTTGTATTAAATATTCCTACATGTCAAAAATAGGCAATTCTTCACTTTTTAATCTGGTACTTTTTTATAAATGATTTTTATAAAAAAAATTTAAAAGAATAAATCATTACCCTTTGCACTTTAAACCATTTTTATTTGGAGGTTCAGACTGTTCAATGAAGACTTTTTTGTTTGTTATTTTGATAGTATTCTTTTTTTCTTTTTACATACCAATCCTAGTTCCCCCTCCCTCCACTCCTCCTGTTTTCCCCACCTTTCCCCCACCCCACCCATCTGCTCAAAAGTGACGGTAAGGCCTCCCCTGGGGAAGTCAACTAAGTTTGTACCACCACCTCATTGAGGGAGACCACCCCCCCCCCCACCTCCAGTACGTAGGCTGAGCAAGGTATCTCTCCATAGAGAATGGGCTCCAGAAAGTCAATTCATGCATTAGGGTTAGGTCCTGGTCCCACTATCAGTTGTCCCATATACTATCCAAGACACACCATTGACCCCTGAATTCAGGGGACCTAGTTGTTAGTCGGGTTTCAGTAATCTCCCAGTAGCTTTTGTCGGCTGATTCTGTGGATTTCCTCATCGTGATCTTGACCTCTTTGTTATTACTGCTCCTCCCTCACTTCGATTGTATTCCTGGAGCTCAGCCCAGTGCTTACTTCTGGATGGATATCTGCATCTTGGCTGGCTCGTTAAAGGCTAGGCTCACAACCAAAGAAGGCTTTTTAAAAACATAATATTCATGTAGACTGTTTTTGGTAGAGTTACTTGACTATTCTGCTGCAGAGTTATGCTGAAACAAACCCCAGAACTCCACATAGAAACCTTATTAGAAATGTGTCTTAGACATATCGTGTTCAGTACAGCGGTAGCAAAATGGTGATTTCCATAGTAGGGTAGAAAATGTTTTGCATAGTTTAACTTCATTTGTAGTCAATTCTCTCTTACTTATTCATCTCCCCACACCATGCATGTGGTGTCAGGGTGTGGGGACTGTGCGTATGCCATATTGTCCCTATGGAAGTCAGGACAAAAGCCAGGAGGTGTTCTCTTCCGGGTTGGGTTCCCAGGATTGAACCCAGGCCTTCTGGCTTACATGGCAAGTGCCTTAACCCATTGATTATCACACTAGACAGACTTCTGGTTTTAGTGATATAGAGACTTCAAATCTGAGAGTTGTCCAGATTCAGAAATTCCTCTGGTATGAGATAATCGGGAAAATTTTCATGCCCAGGAATGGCATGAAACTTAGGTTGCTATAAATATTTACATGTTTTCACTATTTTAGTATTGAGAAGCCCCATCTAGAGTGTGAAAGTTAAGAACATTAGCAGGATTACTGTTGCATTACTAGGTTGGGAATTATTTTCCACATTCTGACTTCATCACAATTTATAGTTTGATTTCAAACTTGTTGAAAATAGTTTCATTTGTTTTATGAATCTTTGATTTCTGAATCATTGTTGAAATTCTCCAAAGTAAACTTAACTTTGATTAATATTATTGGCCCATCCCAAGGAAAAGCAAAGAAACCCAGCTCCTGAGATTTTGCTGTGCAACATCTATGCTATGTTGTGGGGCCCGTTGACCACTTGAAGGCTTAATATAACTGTTAAGAATTAAGGAATTTCATTCTCCTTTACCTAATAGCTCTGTTTAAATTATGTTTTTCAACATGATCTTCTACATTTAGTTTCTCATTAGGATGAAACTATTTTAAAAGCCTGTTTACATCTTAAGAATTGATAATAAAATTCTTTAAGTGTTGTCTACCTTTACCCTCACAGTAAAATGACACATATGTTAAGTAAGATGTGCAGACTTTGAGTCCATTTGCACTGAATAACAGATTGAGTATACTCCATAGTGACAGAGATAAAGCTGGTTAGCTTCCTTAAAAGAATGGTAGATGCCTTCTGCTTATTGACTTATTTCTTAGAAATAGAAACGATAATAGCTGACATCCTTTGCCTTCCCTATTCATTATTATAGGAGAATTTAATCCATATTGGCCTACGGTAGCATTTCTTTATAGCAAAGATCAAGATATATTCTTTTAAAATTTATACAACACAGTACATACTTAGTGGGTGAAACACATCTTTTGACCTTTAAGTTTTATACTTTAGAGAGAGGATATTTCTGGCAATTTCTAATAAAAATTGTGAATTGAGGTTTTTTTTCAGTATTGAAATTTTCTTGCTTCCCCAATCTATAAACATAAATTAAGACCTCAGTCTTATAGCATTCATTTTATTTTGTTTATTGTGTGCTTCATATAAATTATCAAGTAAAACACTCATTGTATGCACTGATTGAAGGGAAAAATTTTTCTCAACATTGGTAGTTTCTTATGAAGGAGAAATCATATTCATACACTATCCACAGGGATAATGTAAACTTTCAGTTTCTTTCTACTTCATATTGCTAGTATTTATCATTCTATGAGGGTAGTATTCCTAATTTGCACTAGATTTTTTTTTTACCCAGAGGCAGGCACGTAGTCAGTTGCTCTTATAAATTTGTCAGAAGACTAGAAAGTGTCATTTATGTCATTTGCTGCAGTCTCTTACTGCTTCCCTAAGCATCTTTGAACTCAGCTTTGATTACAGGACTTAGACTCCTATCTCAGTAATCATGACTCCTAACAATCTATATATATCTTCTGGTCCTCCCTCAATCAGGGTGTGGTGCAGCAGGTGGAGTCTACATAGGTGGTGAACAATATGTATCATACAACTTTTTATCAAAATAAAAATGGGAATTTAATTGAAGCTAGTTTCATTCATTGAGAAAGTGATTTGGGAAGCTATTTAACTTAATTGTTAAGGCTTTCTGTAATGATTAGGTGAAACAAGTACTTGTGAGTTTTAAATGTGAATTGGGATAAATTTTACATGTTTGGATGACTCAGATTGCATGTGTACAAAATATTCGTAAAAGGATATATCTGACATATATCACATGTATGTCTGTATTTATGTATAATTGTAATGATAAAATATGCATATTTTA
Source organism: Myodes glareolus (assembly GCF_982192425.1). Lineage (NCBI taxonomy): Eukaryota > Metazoa > Chordata > Mammalia > Rodentia > Cricetidae > Myodes > Myodes glareolus. Next base: position 62,925,829 of record NC_142033.1, on the reverse strand, counting down.
ATTGCTGACATTCTCATGTCTTAAAATAGAGTATCTAAATGCCCACATGACTTTTCATATCATGGTATTTGTATGTGTGGGCTTATTTTTAGTTCTAACATTTTACAATTTGTCCTTTGTTTACATGCAGCAAGGAGTTATGGGCGAAGACGAGGTAATTCATTTCTGTTTGCTATAGTTCATCTGTTTCTAATCGGGCTATATTGATCAATGTCATAATTCTGATTTCAGAATTCTTTATGCAATATCTGAAAGCTCCTAGCAGAATCACATATTGTTGTGAGAACTTACCAACTTTTCAAATTCTAACTTTTAACCTACAATGGTGTATTTTCATACTAATGGTCATTAAATAAATTTTGTCCTCCTTAAACTGTCAAAATTTTTAACTCTTATTAAAAATTATATCTATTTCTTCTAAAATAAGGCTGTTTTATCTGCCTAAGAAATAAGTTTTTACTATTAACCAGAGTGACATGTGATGTGATTTTTCTACTGTATAACCAATTTCTTATCAATGATTGTGACTTTTGTTTGACCCAGTTGGAAATGACACCTGTGTAAGTAGATTACTGTCATTGGCAGAAACCACGTAGCCAATGTTTCCGTGACGCTGTGGTCCTGTCAGCAGCCCCTTTGTCTAGCCTGCACAACATTGTCCTTTTTCTACCTTCTTCGTCATAACAGGATTTCCTTGAGCATTCTTTTTGGTGCCAAGGGACGAGACTTTATGGTATGAGGCCACCACTGAACTGCTCAGAACACAGGAACACCTTCTGTGACTGAAACTTTGCCCAAGCCAACATAAAAAGAAGCAAAATCACCTGATAGTTCTATAGTTCATACCTGATAGTTCTATAGTTCTGCACACTGAATAAAAAGCATTTGCTCTCACCTCTAGAATTTTCCTGAAGCCAAGGAAGATAGACCGTAATAGCTGTGACCTTGGTTATATTTTACATGTGTGTGGTAGTGTCCTTATCTGTTGACCAGCGCCTTCCCTAATAACACAAAAACAAAACCAGTTACCACCACTGACAACCAAGGCGAATACTTTATGTTCATAAACAGTAACTCAAATTCCATATTTCAATTTTATTGCTAGAGTCTTGACTCTCCAAATACTTGACTGAATCTCTGGGTTCTTCACTTTTCAAAAAACTGGAAGAGAGTGAGGCTGATTTACTTTCTAAAGGCTGTTCATAGTGAGCTGAGAAGAGAGTGGGAAGGTTACAGTGTTCATACCTATTTTTAGATCTGTGACCTAGCTCACTTCACAATCAAGTGTGGAACTTTGATTATCTTGAAAATAACTATCTACCAATCTGATTTTTCAGTAATTCCTTTCATGTCTGAAACATTGTGTCCATTATCTCTAGTAACTTGTGTTAAGTCAGTTGGGCATACTCTGTATAAATATAATATGCTTAATTTTTAAGGGCAAGGTATCAGAGTCAGTGATTTTCTTATTATAGCTCAGCTCAGTAACTGCAAACTATGACACTAAGAAGGAAAACGGACATTTAATTCCTTGCTGCTCAGATAGAGACCGGTTACCTACCTAGCTGTGTCTCCTTGGGGAGCTGTAAAGAGAGGCGCTCCATTTCAGAGCCACCTAGGCACACCACAGGCAGGTGTAAGACTCCAAGTCCTCCTCTTGTCCTGAGCTGGCAGCCTCTGCACACAGTTGGTGCAGTAGAAAGGGAGCTGCAGCCTTTTTCCTCAGGTTGTGAGCACAGCTGTAACAGATGTGGCTGTCCTCTAGGGGTCGCTGCCACAGTTCAGTTTGAATGGCCAGCTTGAAGTCTAGCTGCTGTGAGATTTTATTTCCTTTTGGTAGTACCTAGCTTGCTAAGTAATAGAAATGTTTTACAAGAAAAAGCTGCATACTAGAAGAACGCGCAGAAAGAAGTAGAGATGCTTCCCTGGCTGTCTTTCTATTTTCTCTTTATTTTCCCCTCATGCTGATACAGTACCAATCTCTAAACCTAGCCAACCAGGAATCCCCTATTATGAACTTGTGCTGTGGATTTGATGGGCTAGTGAAATGGTGTGTGTTCATTTTGGTCTTTCTTTTATGTTAGAATAAATAAAGCCTCTCTGTTCTTGAGGGATGTGTCAAAATGAGTTGGCACGATTGGCCAAAACCAAGTCCTGGCTGGCACCAGCACACTGGGGGTGGGGCAGCATCAAATGTCAGAGGGCAGTCTGGCTTCCAGTGGCCATTTGATTTTAGAAAGAACTGGTTTACTCCTTCCACCTTTGATTGACCTCTCAGTGAAGCATAGGGCAGCACTCTTTTGTTTTAAAGACTTCCCACTTGACTATAGTTAAACTAAATTACTGCCAAATGTCTTTGATATATTTCCAGTTCCTTAATAATGTCAATAAGAACTTTACATCAAGCCGGCTCTAGATATTGATTTATGAAATAAGCCTTAGAGATGATCAAAGTATAATTATACCAGAAGTAATTGAGCAAAACCAAGATTCCTTTCTCTGAATGTCAGGAGCCTTGGGCCATGGGAAGCTCTGCAGCATTAGGAAAGAACAGGGCACATGGAAACTCCTTGACATCAGGAAATTGCTTTTCTTTTGTAGTTACTATTTTGTTCAGTGTTCTTTCCATCCCCTTCTGAGAATGAGCATACTGGTCTGGGGTGGAATATGGTCAGGACTGTGCTAAAAGTGTATAGGACTATTTAAACTCTTTCATTCAGAATTTTCTACTTCTGTCATAATCCCTCCTTTTTATGAGTATTCATTAAATTTATTCATTTATTTTACATCCCAAACCCCTACCGCAATTTCCCCTCTCTTCTCTCCTCCTATTCCCTCACTCCAGTTTCCCCACCCCCAAGTCCACTCCTCGTTGTTTCTGTTCAGAAAGGGGCAGACCTCCCATGGGTGTCAACAAAGCATGGCATATCAAGTTGAGGTAGGACTAAGCTCCTTGCCTTGCTTGGCAAGGCAACCCAGTATAAGAATAGGTTCCTGGAAACCAGCCAAAGAGTTAGGACAATTCCTCTTTCTAATAGAAGAATAAACAGCTATTGTTTTCCAGAAAGAAAAAAAAAACATAGGATAGTTTGAATAGTAGAAATAAAGAACTTACTTTAATTAATTTACTAAGCCTCAGGAAGCATTTTTTTTCTTTAGAAATTAATTCCAAAGTTGGTAGCTTGCATATAGAATGAGAGGATTTGAGAAATAATTTTAGAGGGAGTAAGTTTTGGAAGTTGCTGAGGTTTGGTATGTTCACAGTGTGTAGCCATCTAGATTCAGTGCCACTGTTTATAACTGACAGTTTAATATAGAACATATTGCTTATTTAAAGTTGAACTGAAATGTAAAATGTGTGTATTCATGCCCTACCTTCCCACATCTTTGATAAGTAATTAAAATAGTTAATCAGAGAAATGACAGGAGTCCCTAAAGCATGAGAAACATCCACATAGTATCTGCGAGGAGGGATGCCCGGCCTTGGCCTGAGGGCACAGCCTCTGTGATTCTGCAGTGTTTAGATTTGATGGCAGCACTGGCATTATCTACTATTTTGGTTTGTTTATTTGTCTTGTTTAGTTTGTTTCCTACTTTGGTCACCCTGGAGCTACATGATAGCAGAGTTGAATTGTAGCAGAGTGCACTGCTTGTAAAATGTAATTTACAGCTCCAAAAAGGCTGCTCTGCAAGCTGTGCCCTGCCACACCAGTTTTTTAAAGAAAACAGAATCCCAGTGTACTTAATTGTAAGGCAAGTATACCTAGTGATTAAGCTTTTTAAAGAGATAGACTGCTCGCATAGAATGGATGGTTTTTTTGGTTCTTTATATTCTGTAAGAAAGGGGGCAAACTATTATTGGGGCAAAATATCTTAAAAATAATCATTGTACGTTAAGTAGTAGATTTTTTCCTTCTTGAAAGAAACATACCGGGTAAAAGACTGGTTGCTCGAATTGGCATTGCTCAAAAGTACTGATAACTAAAAAAAAAACTTGCATCACACTAAAGGGTATTTATGCTTCCATCCTAGAAGATAGAAAGAATATTCCGATTCCCATTAATTTTAAATTTCTGTAATTTCATATTTTTAAAATTTCACAACATTCTATAAATAAGATTATGGAACAATCTATAAAAGTCAAAGAATCGTGCTTAGAGTCAGTCTATAATTTGACTGATTTGTACAGATATGATTCCCTCCCTTATCTCCTCATTGATATGTTGAGAAATGTCTATTCTTACATTCTAGAATAAATTCAAAATCTGAAAAATCAAGTAGAACCAAATCTGAGTATGTTGGCAAAGCATCAGCATCAGCTTCCCTGATGTGCGCATGTATGTTACACACACACTGTCCACACAGGTGGATGAGATGGGATCAGGGAGACGGCCATCAACATTAGTAACAATATTATTGAGCATCCAGCTTGCATTTTCCTGACAAGAATGATAAACTTGGAATATATTTTTATATATTTATATTTTAAATCAATGATTTATATATTATTATTCTTTCAAGTGAGTATTAAAATTCATTGTTTTTATGACCTTTTGAGAGAAAGCAATCATTGTTTTCTAAAAATGAAGATTTGTATGAGTGTGACTAGTATGTGAAATATTCTCAGCCACTCTGTTGCGTCCGTTGTTCATCTGAGCTTTAGTTAATGCGTTGTACATTCTGTACATAGTTAGAGCAATACAACACTTAGTTACTGAGTGAATGATAAGGTTTCAGCACATTTACCATGAAGTATATGTACCACGTTATAGTTCGGAAATATCTTAAGTGACTTTGGGTCACCTCTTATTCCTGTTTAGATTCTAACTATTTGTGATCTGTGTTTTTTTCCCAAGAAAAAAATTCTTTTAGAATTTTGTTTATTGTATTTATGGATTGTTAGTTTTGCATAAAAATACCTCAAAATGATACTGTGTGCAAAATATTAGCATGTCTAAGTTCAGTCAGCATTTGGATAGTCATCTTAATTTCCCTAAGATCTAAGCAGTTGCTTCCCTACTCATCTTACTCTTTTTAAAATATAAAATTATTCAGTTAAAGTAAGATAAGTTGAATGATTAATTCACAATTTATTAATGTTTAATGGATGTTGGTGGTGGTCATTTTATTGAGGGAGAAAAAGGAAGGAAGGATGAAGGGAGGGAGGAAAAAAAGGTGGATGGAGGGAGGGAAGAAAGGGAGGGAGGGAGGGAGACAGACAAGATGTGTACTCTTAGTCTGAAAATTCAAATTCTAAGAAATAACAAAGCAAGAACCATTCCTTGCCTAAGTATTTCAGAGAAAGGATATTTGATCTATAATTTTTTGTTGAAGAATTTTTACATTGATCACAAATAAAATATAGACATTTATTTCTTATTGTCCCCTATTTTTGATAACAGAAAATTTTGGAATTTAAACTGTTACTCAAAATAGGTATTCCTATGTTGCTGTGTCAAAAGGCATTTTACAGCAAAGTGAGAGATGTCTGCTGTAGACAGCAGCAGGTGCTGTCTGGTGCATATGATTAGGTTTGTAGAGGCTATTCCAGCCCTCCATACTCAGTCAGTCAGCTTTGTAGAGTCCTTCGCCTGTGTGGCTTTTTGCTCTGGTGACTCCATTTTAGACTGGTTCCTTTATTTTTATGGGCATGTAGCTCTCCCCTTCTTCCCCATCCAATTCTCCACAAGATGCCATAATCCTAATTTTATTTATAACACATCATCATGAGTCACATAGTTCAAGATGGTAACATGTTAATCATATTTTAATTAAGCATTTATTTCTAGATTAAGGTATGTTATTAGAGTGTACACTTGTCTCTTTGTTCTAAAAATATATCCTTGATTTAGTCTTCAAAGAACAGCTTGTCTGCATTGTTACCCTTTTCCCTTCTCTAATACCTTTCTGAAGACTAATCTTCATTTGATAACTGTATTGTACTAAATATGTACAATACAGCATATCACTACATGTGGCAGCCACCCAGCTTCTTAAGATTGGTACCAACAAATGTTAGGCTACCCTCAAACAGTTTTTATTTCTTGAAATTATTGTATCAATTTGCTTACCTTTTCCTTTTTCCCTCCTGACCTCTCTGATGCTTCTGTCATAGTGCTGCTTGGGCTTCTCGCTTTCTTTCTCATCCTTTGTGTAGTGGAAGTTCCATGCCTTCTGTGTTTACCAAGGAGCTGCCCTCCTCATTTCTTCCCCGAGTTTTCATCACTGATATTTCCAATCCTTCCTTGGAAAGCTGTTTACTTGAAAAACAGTTCCCTTTTTTCTCCACTCTGAAGCATTTGAAGCTTTATATATGGTTCCACCCATGTCCTTTCCTTGTACCTGTATCTGACATTTACTTCTTTGTATTCCGTCAACGTGGGACTTTCTTTGGCTACTTCCTGTCCACTGTTGTTTCTCTTTCATTTCTCATCCTTGTTTTCTTGCCTTCCCTGTAGTCTGGAGCCTCCCCTAATCTCAGCTGCTGCTTTGTCTTCCTCAGTCGTCAGTCTTAGGATGTCACATTCTTGCTGGGTCTTCTGCACCTAGATGTTTGTTTGCTGGGTTTTTTTGTTTGTTTGGTTTTTGGTTTTTTTTCCACCTACTCAATAAAATATTATCTTATAAGGGTAAATTCTGCTAACCTCTAAGGGCTTTTCCTTTATTATGTCTGGCTTGTTTCAGTCATTTGTTACCTAGTACCCTTGGAGATTCAAGAACTTACCATGGTATTCAGTACACTATTGCTTCCGTCTAGTCTACTGCCTTTGAAGCATTTGTAGAATTTCTTAGAGATAGATGCCATCCTTACATGTATAGATCTTGCCTTGCCTATGTGTGCATTTCTTGAGGGCAAGGTACTATATTTTGTTGAGTCATTTTATTTTGTGTGAGCATACAGGGCATCAGCATTAATTAATAAGATTACACAAGACATGCCCTTAAAGGGATGCATTCCTGAAGAGTGGACTCAAATAGGAACTAGAATCCTAAGATGCTGTTCTTTACCTCCCACATGTGCATAAGTCCCCTCTGCATGGTCATATGATCGTCATATGTGATAAATTACCTCAAGACCTATAGACACATAGGACTTTCTGCTTACGATAGCATCTTAAGTGTTTTCTTGTAGTTTTTTTGTTGTTGTTGGTTATTTTGTTTCTTTCAGAATGTCCTCTTGCCTATTTAACTTACACTGTTCACTTTTTACCACTAGTTTCTAAAGAATGTAGTTACACATTCCGGCCTGTTTCCTATATAGTAGGCTCTTTCTGCTATCCATAAACATTTGAAATGAGCCAGCAAATTTATTGTTTCTTTTGTGCCGTAGCTATTGTCATGTGACTCTATTTCTTTTGCTTTTGTTGCTGGGGATGGACTTGGAGTCTCATCTGTGCTAGACAAGCCTCGCCCCTGACCACTTCCTCAACTCAGCTCTGTTTATCTTTGGGCCTTACTCGAGTCTCTTCTCTAGAACCTTGCTGCTCTGCTGTCTGTATTCCCAGTCATGTCGATGACACGTCAGCTTAGTATCTAACCCCGGACATTTGGCATCTGTTTGCTTGCCTTTGTTTTGTCATTTTAAATGTAAGAGATTGAGTTTATAGTTGTCCTTATATTTTAGGTCGATCGTCCCTGTTTCCAATAGACGATAGCTTGTTGGACGATGGTCACAGTGATCAAGTTGGTGTTTTAAATTCACCCACATGTTATTCAGCTCATCAAAATGGAGAACGAATAGAACGCTTCTCTCGAAAAGTTTTTGTTGGTGGACTTCCTCCAGATATTGATGAAGGTAAGTTCATCCTGCCTTAAAAACAAAATGTAGTAAAAAGTAATTTTTGAGTTCAGTTATTTGAACAAGGACTTTTAAGTTCTAGTGATTTTTAGCATATGCATCATCACTGTGAGCATTTTTATGAAGGTCTCTGTGTTCTAGCCCATATCCTAATGTTTAATGCAGAACACACATGCCAATATCTGTGTGACTGTAACACACACATGGATTCCTATGCTCACATACACAGTGCAATAGATGGAACCAGCTATAAATCTCTATCTGTAGTGTGCAAAAATCAAAGATTAAATTTCTTGAAATTTATCAATATACTTAAAGATAGAGAAATACAGTATGAAATTCAATAAGGAAGTAGAAATACAACATAAAATAGGAAATTAGTACTATGCAAATGTTAGTTAATATGTAATAATACAGAAAAATAACTTAAAGGTTAAAAAATATTTAAACTATGCTTATAATGTCATGAGAAATCTACCCATTCGTTAATAGCCTACAGAGAAGATATTGCTACATTTGGAGAATATTTTCAGTTATTATTCATATATTTGCAAATATGTCTGCATATTCATCAGCTTAACATAGACTATATCATTGAAATTGAACAATACAGTATTTGAATGTCAATAAAATTGCCTGGGTTATATTAGAGGTGGTATGACATTATAGCTAGTCTTGTTTCAGTAGACTTTATCCTAGCATGAACATGATTTTACTTGTGAACACGAATAGCTGTTTTAATTAACTTGATAATAATGGCATGTTTCAGCTCAGCGCTAGTCTGATTGGCTATACTACAAAGTTGTTAGTACTCAGGTGATGTACGAAATAATAGGACTCACATTGAATACCATAGTCTAGCTAGTGTGCTGCTTAAAAATGAATTTATTTTGACACAATAGTGAAGTTTTATTAAGTGTTTTAGTAAAGATCTATTTTTCTTTTTACATTAGAGTTAATCTTAAGGTATTTGACACTTTAAACATCAAGTCTTCCAGGTACTTAGAAATACGGGGTTTCTTGGGATGAATCATTAGAACTAACTTGTGATGCACACTCTGTACTTTTCTAAGATGAGATCACTGCCAGCTTCAGAAGATTTGGACCTTTGGTAGTCGATTGGCCCCATAAAGCAGAAAGCAAATCCTATTTTCCACCAAAAGGTAAGAGGTTTATTACTAATATTTGTGAAGTTGTAGGAGAGCAAAAGAAATAATATCAACTACTTATTTGAGGACTTCTTTTAGAATTGAACATAAGTACCTTTCTATAAATACTAGAGATTTATGGACTGCGGAGATGACTTACCCAGCAAAGGCTCTCGCACACAAGCCTAAGTTCGACCCTAGATCCCATGTAAAGGGAGGAGGAGAGAACTGGCTCCTGAAAGTGTTTTTCTGACCTCCATACAGATAATGAATAAAAGCCGTTTTAAAATTAATCTTTGTAGAGACCGTCAGTCTGAGTGGAGTGAGGCAGAGCGATTTTAAGAACTGCTCCAGTTTTACTTGAAGCTGTTAAGGAGTCATAAGATTTGATAACTTTCCTCAAAATTTTCTAATGATTTGATAAATTCAAATGAGTATATGTTTGAATATGTCTCTGCCTAAAGCATTAGTCTAAAGTTACACGGATTCAAACTTACTTTCCATTCTGTGAGAGCAAGAAGCACATGAAGTGATTCGTTCACATTTATAAAATAAAACCGTTTACATAATTTACAAGGAATACACAAACAGGTGATAATGTGGCACAGCATTGGGAAAGTAACTTTTTGAGCATTTTGAACTCACTGTCCAGTATTTATAAAAGAGTAAACTGCCAGAGGAAGAAGGAGCAAAACGTTTGTCCATGAGACTTCAGTTACTCGGGAAATAGGCCACCATCCTAATGAAATTTAAAAAAAAAAAAAATCCTGTATGGTGAAGGAATCAACCAAGTGAAGAGATGGCCTACTGCTAGAGGATGGAAGGAAAATCTTCACAGCTTTGTGGCATGAGATTAATATCTTAAATAAATATACAGAGAACTCAACAGACCAACAAGAAAGCACATGACCAAACCAAAAATGAAGTAAATAGATTTCTTTAAAAAAAAAAAAGTACAAATGAACAATAAGTCACTTACAAAGCATTCAACAGTTCAATCATCAGAGAAATGCAAATTAAAACTACTTTGAGATTTCTTCTCACTCTCATAAAGAACGACTATCATCAAGAAAGCAAGCAAATGCTTGTAGGGTGTGGGAAAGAAGAGCCCACTCATTGGTGACAGAACACATCCCGGGAAGCCACCAAGTAAATCAGTGCAGAGATTTCCCAAAATACAGAAAATAGAGTTATCATTTGATCCAGTTGTGCTACAGCCTGCTATGCATCCAGAGAGGACTTTGTATAAACCTCACAGACAGCTTGCACATTCTTGTTTACTGCTGCTCTGTTTATGAGAGGTGAGAAAGGGAATTAGTCTGGCTCCCTCTCACCTGGCGAAGAGATAATGAAAATGACATTTAAATACACAGTAGACTTTTATTCAATCATAAAGAAAAGTTAAATTAATAAAATTTTGGAAAAATATGTGGAAGTAAAAAATATATTAAGTGAGGTTACTCAGCAAGAAAGACAATGTCACTGTCTCTTTCATATGTAGATCTAGTTTTTAATTTTTAGCGTATCTATTTTTATGTGGAAATGAATGTGCATAGCAGTCAGAAAACTAGAAAGGGGCCATGAGACAGGAAAGGAAAAGAGGCTGCGGGGGGCTAAGGGAAAGGATGGTAGAGTGCATGTGGGGCGAAAGGAGCACTGGCGGAAGGGCTTGAGTGGGGTGAGAGCAGAGAGAGGAGTAAGGACTTTGGAGGCATAGCGGTCAGCAATGCCCAAATGTGTATGAATTGCCCTAAGGAAACCTGCTTCTTAGTCAACTAGCTAAAAATAATTTTTAAAAGGGTAAATGTGAGAAATAAATGTAGTTGCTTGGATCACTTACTGCTAGGATAATTCTGTGGCTCATCGATACACAGAAGTCCCTGCCATGCTTATGCTCCTGTACAAGTCATGTGATCAAGGATACGTTTCCTGGGGAAAGGAGGTTATGTTCCCAACAATGGGAAGAAAGGGTAAAGAAGCACTGATATTATTGCCATTCAGAAATACAAATGGCAAATTATCCATAGTGAGTAAAGAGGGATACATTGAAGAACTTTTAGTTTAATATCCTTAAAACAGGTCTGGAAAAATAGTCTCATGGCTGAGAGGATTAACAGGTCTGGATAAGGCACCTGTAAGCTCCCACCCATACCCACCTGGATTGCTCCAGCCACCCTTCTGCAGCTACGTGCTGTGTTCTCTCACTTGTTGCTGTGGTCTGGACACAGCAGTCTCTGAAAGCACAACAAATTCCTAAAATTTCACTGCTGGGGTAAAGGCAAACCTGTGTCTGTCCCACGTGATCTCACATCTCTCTCACTGCTGCTGTTATTTCTCGTCCTCTTCCAAGTCCCACAGTACTGTCTGCTCCAGGACCTCTCTATACAGTGTTCTCTTGTCATGAAGTTTTCGTGCCTCTGTCCTGCAATATTGCCATGTGTGTGTGTCTGTCTGTCTGTCTGTCTGTCTGTCTGTCTCTGTGTGTGTCTGTGTGTGTGTGTGTGTGTGTGTGTGTGTGTGTGTGTGTGTGAGAAAGAGAGAGAGAGGAGAGGGAGAGAGGAGAAAGACAAAGAGGGAGAAGAGGAGAGGAGAGAGATGGGATATTATGTTCTCTGTGGAAAGCAGAATGATTCAAACCTATTTGATTGGCTTTATGTATCTTAACAGTACTTATATTGAGGTAAAGTCACTTAACTTGACATGCATCATTTTTTATGGTTATTCCAGGCTATGCATTCCTCCTCTTTCAAGAAGAGAGCTCAGTTCAGGCGCTCATTGATGCTTGCATTGAAGAAGATGGAAAGCTCTACTTGTGTGTTTCCAGCCCTACGATCAAGGACAAGCCTGTAAGTAAACAGCACATTAACTGTGGCCTATAAAAGCAGGTGTTCAAACACGATTTTAAAATTACTGTTTTAAAAATTAAGACTGCACTAAAAGTATTAAACAGTAAAATGAATAATTTTCTCCACAGGTTCAAATCCGTCCTTGGAATTTAAGTGATAGTGATTTCGTCATGGACGGTTCTCAACCTTTGGATCCCAGAAAAACAATTTTTGTTGGAGGTGTTCCTAGGCCATTAAGGGCTGGTAAGTAGACTTCCTAAGTCATACAAACTTGTCTTCTCTTTTTGTTGATTTTGGTATATAAGGAACTATGAGCTTTTCTACGTTTGAGTTATTAACTGAACATAGTATTTTTTTTTATTATTAAAAAATTTCTGCCTCTTCTCTACCTCCCATTTCTCTTCCCCTCCCCCCTCCTCCTCCCTCTCCAGTCCAAAGAGCACTCAGGGTTCCCTGCCCTGTGGGAAGTCCAAGATCCTCCCCCCTCCATTCAGGTTCAGGAAGGTGCTCAACCAAACAGACTAGGCTCCCACAAAGGCAGTACATGCAGTAGGATCAAAACTCAGTGCGATTGTCCTTGGCTTCTCAGTCAGCCCTCATTGTCCGCTGGCCTTGGTGAGCTCCTATTAGATCAGCCCCACCATCTCAGTGGGTGGGCACACCCTTTGCGGTCCTGACTTCCTTGCTCATGTTCTCCCTCCTTCTGCTCCTCATTTGGGCCTTGGGAGTTCATTCCAGTGCTCCAATGTGGGTCTCTGTCTCTGTCTCCATCCACCGCCAGATGAAGGTTCTATGGTGATATACAAGATACTCATCAGTGTGACTATAGGATAGGGCCACTTCAGCTTCCTCTCCTCAGCTGCCCAAGGAACTTAGTATTTTAAATGAGTGAATTGCAAAGTTCTGTTTCTCAGTAACTAGTAACCAAAACTCGGAAGGCTGTCAAGTGGGGCCTAATTATACGTGTGAGTATTTACTGAATGTGCATGCTATGTTGTGTCACACCCTCTGAAAGAGCTAGTGAAAAGAGCTTGCAGTCTCTGAAAGCAGCCTCCTCATGTCAGGGAGATACAAATTAACGTTACACATGTGAACTCTTTAAGAATGTGATAACCGCTGCAAAAGAAGATGATTTGGGAGTAGGAATGCATGTGTGTGTGTGTTTATATATTCATATATTTGTAAATATATGAATGCAGTATGTCCATATTTAGAATATACTATGGTGTGGGTGTGATATCTTAAAAATATTTAAGCTGTTTTAAAAAACTGAAGAGAGTTTGGACAATAGGAGCGTTGTGAAGAGTGTGTTTCAGACAATGACAGAGTGGACAGCATCTTTGGAAGCCAAGTGCAGAGGAGCAGAGGATATCCATGGAGGGACTGTATAAAGTGTAGACTGGATGACCTAGGGTGCATAGAGTTATGGAAGAGATACAAAAAGATGTTGGGAAAAAAATCAACAAAAGTTAGATCATGCAAGTCTAATAGACTAATTGATGTTGATCCTTAAAACAAGAGGATTTTTTAAGCCAAAGAGATACATAATCACATGGGCCTGTTTTGGGGAAGATCAGATAAGCTGATGATTCATCAAGAAGAGTTCGAGTAAATAAATAATGGTAGGCCAGGTTCGGGCCTCTTGCATGGGATTGCTAGTGAGGGTAGAGAAGGAACAGTTGGTCTGATATTTGAATACTTAGGCAGAAAATGCTTCTGGGTGGTTGGTGATGGATTGTAAATAGCTATGAGAAATGGCAAAGGAGATTGGGATTTTGGTTATGAATATAAGTTCGTGGCCCCATTCAGAAATCTGAAGTGGAAATTTCAACTAAACAATGTGGTATCTAGTATAGTGTTTAAAAAAGTTATTTCTGGTGTTTTGGAAATAAATTGGAGAGAAAGGATTGAAGACAAACAGTTAAGCTGGTTTCCATTAACCAAATGGATTTTAAAGCAGACCTGACTGATGGAAGTAGGCCATTGGATTCTCACTATGTTATGAAAAGCAAGTCTATGAGGTTATCTGTATAGTGAAAATGAAAGATGAAGGCAGAAACTCTGTTGCTTACCCAGTTGAGTCAATGAAAACTCATCAGATCATGTTTCATTAGGTAGAGGAAGAATGTGCTCATGTGTGGGTTTTTAGAATGCTATGTATTGCAGCATCACAAGAAATTGTCTGGTGGATGGTTGCTTTGTGAGTACGGAATTCAGATACAACTTCAGATCCACGGGTGGTATTTAAATATGTGACATAGAATGGGATCACCCAAACCCAAGTGTAGACAAAGGTACAAAGACTAACGTTGCTCTGACATTGAAAAGTGAGGCTAAGAAGTCATCAGTGAAGTGAATTATCAGCAAAATCAAATGCCTTGCAATTCATATTCAAAAAATATTTTTTGGCGAAGTAATAGATTAGCTATGATCAGTGCTGTTAGCAAGAATGATCTTGAAAAGATCAATTAAAGTGGAGTCACAGGGTGATAATCTAATCGTTAAGGGTTGTATGGATAGGTGTGAGGCCAATCTGGCTACAAAATCTGTTACCCATTGGTCACCAGGGTGATTGAGCTGATCTGGCCTCCCTCACCATACTGTGTTTCCCTTTCAACCCGCATGCTCTGTCAGAGAGGACACTATTCTCTTGTAGGAAGAGGGGATTGTCCTTAAGAAAGGAAAAGACCCATGCTTGTTGAAATGAGTTTGAGAAGAAAGCTGAGCTGTGGAAGAGAGGAGGAGGTGCCAAAGCAGTGTCCTTCCCTAAAGACCGTGTATGAGATGGATAGGCAGGTGAAACTGTTGCATTTTAAGAAAAGATTATTAGACAGTGCATGTAGTGGTAATGTGTGTAACTCTACGTCAGAAGTGGTTTGGGGTTGTTGTTTTGTTTGTTTAGGGTTAAGATGTAACTCAGTTGTCGAATGCCTGCCAGCCTGTGAAAGCTCTGGCTCCCAGGCTTTCTCTTGACAGCTGCTTTGTGTTAGTGTTCTCTTAACTTACTGTTGACTTACTGTCTTCTCACCTTCAACCTGAGTGTCTTTTCTTTTGAAGTGGAACTTGCTATGATCATGGACCGGCTGTATGGTGGTGTGTGTTACGCAGGAATTGATACGGATCCAGAACTAAAATACCCAAAAGGTGCTGGGCGAGTTGCTTTCTCCAATCAGCAGAGCTATATTGCTGCCATCAGTGCTCGATTTGTTCAGCTTCAGCATGGTGATATTGATAAACGCGTAAGTTACATATCGGGAAGTCATCTGTGTCTCACTTAATAGGTGCTTTTTACCGTAAGGAGTTGATAACATGGCTCAGACACTTTTATCTTCCTTTATCTCCTAGCACTATATCCTTGAAATACAAATTTCTTCATGTATTTTAAACTTGAAGCATTACATAAGAGCCATAAGTATAGATGTGATTTTAAAGCCATGTCAAAGTCCCAGCTATCCGTCTAGCTGTAGAGCAGTTTATATGAGCTTGTACTCAAAACAGAGTGCCTGGGACCAAGCCCATGTCTGCCATTGGCTCTGTAATCTCAGGCAAATGGCCCTTTCTGCCACTTTTCCTGACTTAAAGTGTGGGAAAGAGTGCTAGTTAGTCTCTAGGTTGTTTTGAGGACTTAATGAACTTCATGTGCACAGACACTTGGAGAAGAAGTTGGCCCACAGGAAGTGATAGTTAAGAGCTAGTTTTCATTTATAAACACTAAAATTCAGAAACTATATATTTCTGTAAGTCATTTGACCTAAAATTGAAAACACTGGTCTATTAGTAGCATAGATTGGGTCTATATATAGAAGTCTTGTGAATGACAGCTGAAAGCCATCCTGTTGAATACTTGTGAGCTCTGATTGCCATCTAAAATAGGAGAAAAGCTGCTCATTTACGTATTAGTTTCACACCGAAATCTGTGAATTGTACATAAGTAACTATTCTAACACAGTGATACCAGCCAGCCAGCCAGAGACAACAACCTAGGGTGTTCCTCAGTTACAAGAAGGCAAGGCTGCCGCAGCAAAGCAGCCAGCACTGATCCACAGGGTAGCGATTCCCAGGTCTAACACCTTCCATGTGTTCAGTCTTCCCAACTCCAGCAGAGTCTACATTCTCATTTACAGATGTGGAAACAGGTCAAGAGAGTCCCCTCAAACCCGACATCATCTGCTCAATCATTCCTTCACAGTGGGGCTTTATTTCTTATGAGTATAATGAGGTCTGGACATGCCCTGGATCAGATTAGCCACAGTTCTGGCCTGTTTGCAGCAGCTACTGCAAGCAAGGTGCAGCTCTGGCCTGCAGAGAGAAGGCTGCTGCAGTCCTACTGGCTATTGAGTTTCACCAGCCTACAGATGATACTAGAATGAGAGGAAAATCTGGGAAGAAATTTGTCTTCCATGATAATCCCTTATGAATTTTGCTCACAATTTGAAAATACTAATGCTAGCATACAGGTGTTTCAAAGATACAAAAGTGAGACTAGAATATCTTCGATCTTCAGTTTTTAAAAGTGTTTTTCTCTCTTTGGAAAATAGGATTAAATAGCTCTTCGTGACCTCTGAAGGGAACATGTTGAAATAAGTGAATTAGTGTTTAACCACTTAAGCTCACAGCCAATTATGAACATGGAACTCGATACACAAACGTAGTCAGCACAGAAGCAAACTGGCTTTCATTTGCCCTCCAGTGGGGGAAAGCGGTTTCCCTAAGACACTGCTACTTTTCTCTAAAACACTATAAACATTTAAAATCATTCCAATTTCTTTTTTCTGAAGCAGACACCAGTGAGATTTTTTTACCTCTTCTCTTTGTAGGTGGAGGTAAAGCCATATGTGCTGGATGACCAGATGTGTGACGAATGCCAGGGCGCACGCTGTGGTGGAAAATTTGCCCCCTTTTTTTGTGCCAATGTCACTTGCCTGCAGTATTACTGTGAGTTTTGTTGGGCAAATATCCACTCTCGTGCAGGACGTGAGTTCCATAAGCCATTGGTGAAGGAAGGTGCTGATCGCCCACGTCAGATCCACTTCCGCTGGAATTAAGTCGAGCAAACTGGCCTCCGTCTACCAAGGAAAGAAAGGGTGCATGTGGCTTACTGTGCTGAAGATACTGACCTGCAGAAGAGATAAGTGCATTCTTCTGCTTCTCACCCAGCTCTCAATACATGCATCGTTATCAGCAGCCAAACACTACAAGCCTCTTGTTTTTCACCAAAACCCTACATCTCAGGCTTACTAATTTTTGTGATATTTTCATGTTAAAATAAAATGTTTTTTTGTATTTTCTCCAAGTTATTTTTATATGTAAAGTTAAAATTAGATATGAGAATGTTTTGCGTAGGGGCAACACAGTCTGCTGCTATATAGTGGGTGAAGCGTGCACTTATTTCTTAACATGGGTTTTTAACTTCAAGATCTGCCCCAGTACTTTACCAAAGGTAGCAAAATAATAGTGAAGATGGAATATGTCTGCTACAAATGCTTATTTTTATTGTTGCTGTTTTCAGTGTGTACATAAACTAAAAATTAGGGTTGATTTTGTTGCTCTCCATTTTGACTTGCAAGAAATAATACCTCAAGATAATCTGATTTATTAGCTATTTTTAAACATTTTTAATCACAAGCTGTATTAGCTTTGCTGCTATATAGGTGTTATGTGTAAATGTCACCTATTAATACGGGATTGAAAACGTTAGAGACACACTGCATTGCGGATGAAATGCAGGCAGCACAATATGGCCGAAACTGCCATAGTTTAGAATGTGAAACAATGCATGTTTACTTAACCTGTGTCCACCATATGCATGCACTAGGACATTAACTAATGAGGTGAGGTATTGCAAATGTTCAAAAAGCTCTCTTGAATCTAGGTAGCATGGACAAATTATAAAATTTGTTTCTTTACAAAAAAGCAAACTTGCATGCATTATTGTGACTTCAAGTTAAAAATGTTGTCCTACATGTGTACAATATGCAAATTAGTTTTAGATTAGAGAGTGCAGCCATTTTGTGATCTGGTCAGTAGTGGAATTCGATTTTATGCAGACTGGATGTAATATTTGTAATCCCTGTGCAATTTTGTGATGTGCGGTTCTAATTCATGTGCAGTGATATAGTATAGATAAAAGATTGAATAAAAGAAAAACACAGGAATTTTAAAGAAAGTTGATTTTAGCCCCTTTGATAGTTCATGGTTAAGATATCCTTTAAAAACCAAAGATGGCCAGCACACTGCTAACCAGTCACCGAATGTGAGACCCATGAGAAGCCCATACTTAAAAAGAGGGTTTTATAGAAGAACACAGAACTCTAGTGAAGTCAAAATGGAGATGGGAAAATATAACAGATGGCTAGTTGCATAAAATTTACCTTTAAGACAATGGTGAAATCTGGCTTAAATTTGCTTATATGTTTGACCTATGTATATGGGGTCTTCTGTCTAAACTGGGGTCACTGTTGCATGGAGCATTGTTATTCTTAATGGTTAAGAATTGCTTTTTTAAAACTTTGATGAAGGAATTTCAGTAATGACTTTGCTTGCAGTTTTTTTTTCTTTTTTCTTTATTGAGGGAGTTGCGTGGAAACATGCACAGTTCTGACCTAGAACATGGTTCGTGGTGGTTTTCCTCTTTAGAGCATCCTAGCCGCAGCTAGCCCTGTGTTGATAATGTAGGAGTTACTCTGCAGTGGAAGCAAAGCACCCCACAATGGTAAATGTTTTCGGTTTTGTTTTTGTTTTTATTTTAATGCAGAACTAAGATTTTTGACTCTAAAGAGAGAAAATTACAAGGGTATAGCCTGTGCAGCAAACCCTTGGGACAATCCTTCACATGAGCAAAGTGCTGATCTCAACATTGGTTGTCAATGGTATGCTTTTTTGTACTGTAAAAATACGTGGTTCATGTCTAACTCTGCTGTTTTATTGTGGTTGTGGCTCAAGTTTTTAATGTTTGAAGTTGACGCTGTTTTCAGAGGAGCTCTTTACTGGTTTATTCGTCAGTGTCCCTACGTGTTACTCCCATGACCCTCCAGAGTGTCTGGAGCATTCTTTTCTACCCTCGCCCTGCCAGACCTTGATCCATTTTGACATTTGTTATGCACTATTTTTATATCTCTGTGAGAGATTTTTCCAACAGTCAGCTATTTTATGGCACACTTTTTTTGACTGATGACATCTCCTTTGCTATACCTCAATTTTTGGAATTTAGAAAAGAAATCAGTAGTTTTGCAATGTTAATTATTTAGATATTTAATTTCGCAGATTTTTAAACTTTATTTTCATAATTTCTGCTTAATGTTTAAAATTGAAGAGCCTTTTCATGTATTAAATAATGAACTCTAAAATAAATTGTGTGATAATTGGAGACGCCGAAAATCATTTTCCCTTCTTAAAACAGAATCAGCTTTGAAATGAAGGGAAACGAAATGGTGCCCTTTCCCACCAGGGTGACCGCGACAGAAATGCTGGTTTGTGTCACCTTCGTTTCTGTTAGGACAGAGCTTACTGGTCTAATATTTTGTTACCCCCGCCTCACCCCTACCTCTAATTTGTTTCTTTTTCTGTTTGGGGATTATTTTCCTTTTATGTACTACATTCTTATTTTCTAACTGTTGAACACTGTATTAGAGTTTTTTTAATTTACAGATCATATTTATTTTACTATTTTTGTAGAAAATTATTAATTTTGATTGTATTTTTGTATTTCAAAGCTTCTTCATTTGTGTTCCCTAAATGTTCATATTGCTGCCCAAAAGTATGAATGACTGTGGAGGAAAAAGTACTTTAAAAGTCCACCCTTTTTGTTAAGAAGGAGACATTTAGCATTTATATATTTGTGTATGGAAAACACTTGATATTTTATCCCTGTTGCATCTGGCTGCACGAGCCTCTCCTCACAGATGCCGCAAAACTTGAATATAACACACTTTGGAAGGCTGACTAACCTCGATTCTGTGTTGTGATGTGCAATACTGTTTCTAATGTTTGTATAAAGATACAGTGTAAACCTTTTTAATGCAAATTTATTTTTTTCATTGCATATTTTGCAGACTTTATCCACAGTGTCATTTTTTACTGTCAGAAAAGATGCCCCTTTTGTCATTGCAACTATTTTTTAAACCCAGAAATCTTTGTACTGATGTAAATGATTGTAGTTATTTTGGATAGTGTTTTGCTAACAAAAGGAGAGACTTTTTTCATGCATATTTCTATTTTGTTTTTTTGGGTTTTATTTTATTTTAATAGTAGTAAAATACTTGGAATAATTTTTCATATTCTTGTCATTAATATTATTTTGTATTTTTATGTGAAAATATATAATTTTATGACACTAATTGCTAAAGTTTATTTTATGTTGAATTATTTTTGGAGCTGAAATCTTTGTAATATTAAAGCAACTAGTTTCTAATTCCCAGTTTCTGTATAGAATCGCACAAGTGGTTTATGGAGTGTTTGGATTGTAACTATAAATGGTTCTTTGATATGCAAATTAATATTTTCAGTTGATTTTATTTTATATTCCTAATGGGGTGTTAAAGCCGTTTTTTATTTTTTTCTAAATAAAAAGAGAACCCATGCTTTTATGGACACTAGGTAAAACGCCTTCAGCTTAAAATTTTTGTTAAATAATTTAGTTTATTTTATTGTTATCTTCCAGGTGTCTAAATCTCCAGTCTGTCTGTTGTACTGGTAATTTAACTCTGTAATGGAATAGTTTGCTGCCAACTATTTATATTAAGTAATTTTTAAATATTTGTAATATTGTTGACTGACTAATAAACTATTAAGTTATTGGCATAGCTGTGGAACCTTATTTTATAGTTTGCACCTTACACACCATCAGGGACAGTGAAATGGTAGTTTGCTCAGAGGCCACTCCACAGTGTCGCATACAGCTGGGAGGACCCCCAGGGACTAAATATGCAGAATTCCTCCCTCTGTATTTAAGCCTGGAAGCCCCTTTGCATTACTGCCCCTTCCTGCACCTGGCCCTCACACACCTCAGAGATCTCTCACAGCGCCCTCAGAAGTGCCACCTTATCTGACTTGACTCAGTACTCAAGGCTGCCTAGATAGTGCAAAGGTTAAGAATACTGATGTTCTTCCAGAGGACTCCAGTTTGGTTCCCAAAATCAAGTTGGGCAGCTAACAACTGCCTGTAATTCCAGGTCCACAGGAGCTGGGGCACTGGCATGCACATGTATTTAAAACCAGACCTGTAAATAAATCTTTAAAAACGAAGTTAATTAATGGAAAGCAGGCCTAATGATGCTGCTTTAGTGAGTCACTGTGTGTACACCCACTTGTCACTTTCTCCCTGTTCTCTGTACGTCCTGTGGTTTCTTCGTGCACTGGGTAGAGGAGGAACAAGGAAGAGATGCATAGACTGAGCAACCTGAGGCCTGGGTCCCTTATCCTAAAGTTGAAGTTCCATCATGAAGCCAAAATGTGGTTCTGGGAAGAGAGAAAGGAAGAATCTATTGCTTTTGCTAGAAAACGGATCATAGTGAACCTTTTTTTTTTTTTTTTTTTTTGGTCTGTGAGTATACAGCTCCCAGAGAGAATAATAGGCATTTCAAAACATAATTTTATATTTTCAGGGCGTCAACAGCCTGCCTCTTTCTCGAGGCTCAGGAGGCATCATGGAAGAGGGGGCAACAAGACTGTAAATGGATGGACAGGTGGCTCAGTGATTTATATATAGCACTTGCTGCTCTTCCAGAGAACCCAAGTTTTGTTCTCAGCACTCATAAGAAACACAGGCCTCCTAACTGTCTCCCTGTAGCTATAATTCTAGAGGATTCTGTGCTGTCTGGCCTCTGCAGGTGCCTGAACACATGTGGAATACATGGACACACACGAATAAAAATGAAAATATATTTTAGAAATCTGTAAGAGCCAGAGGTTTGAGAGGACTGGGGTCCAACTGCCTTTTGGAGAGAGGACTGTTGAACTCATGAACCCATAGAGGCTGCTGCTGAAGGCACAAGCCCTGTACAAGATCAAGCCAGTGAGATTTCCAGTGGGAGGGGGAGGGGCCATGGACACAGTTTCCCACCCAGCATATGGTCCCTGGTAGGTTGTCCATACTCCATACTACATGGCTACATCATGTACATAGAGGCAGAACTGGCTGGACTCAGTGGGCTACAAAAAGAAAAAAAAGAAAGAAAAGAAAAGAAAAGAAAAAGGGAATGGAGGGTGATCCAGGACAAGTTGGAGGAGAGTGTAGGGATGAATATGATCCAAAATACATTGTGTACATGCATGGATATTCAAAAATAATAGTTATATTTAAAAATAAAATTGGACTGGAGTACTGGCTCAATGGTTAAGAGCACTGGCTGCTTTTCTAGAAGACCCATATTCATTCCAAGCATGGCTACTCATAACCATGTGTAATTCTGGCCTCGGTATCCCTCATCCTCTTCTGGCCTCTAAAGGCACCAGGCATGCAGTAAATGCACAGACATACATGCAGACAAAATGTCCATACATATGTTTTTTTAAGATGTAAAAGTTAACATTTTCCCATATGCTACTATATGATCAATCCCTCTAAATGGGTTAGTCAACATTATGGCCCCTATATCATCACCACCATCACCCATAGCCTACACCATTGCCCATAGCCTCCCAAATAAAACATGGATTTGCACTTAGTTCTATCTCAACACAGGCTACTGATTTTTCTATTTGAAATCTTATAAAATCCAAAGATTCTCATCTATTCTGACGTATTTTAAATTATAGCAAGTGTTACATTGTCTTGGTTTCTCTGATGCCGGCACATCATCTAACTTGCTAGGCTCCTCTTTCACTTAACAAAAGAATTGTTTGGTCTTTTTGAGACAGTTTCCTCAAATCAGGCTGGCTTAGAAATCAGCCTCCAAGGAGCTTCAATTACAAGTGTGAGCCACGGCTCTCAGCTACAAAAGAATTCGTTTTGAATACAACCTAAGTACTGGACACTTACAAAGCAGGATCCTTGCCACCATTCCCCTTTATAGCCCTCCGTAGAAGTGAAAATTCAGTTTAGTCAAACACAAAGGAATACACTATAGAAGATAAAACAAGCTAGAAAATAGGGTTGGGGGGAGAGAGAACTGCTTCTTGAAACAATTTGACTTCATTAAATTCATGTTGAAGAATATGTCTTAAATTTTTGCATTATTTTAAAAAATGTAGTTGGGCCCAAGATGGTTCAGTGGGTAGAGTACCAGCTGTGTGAACATAAACACCTAAGCTCCACGTACAGACCAGCCATGATGGCAGGCCTCTGTAACCCCAGCACCCACGTACAGACCAGCCATGATGGCAGGCCTCTGTAACCCCAGCACCCATGTACAGACCAGCCATGATGGCAGGCCTCTGTAACCCCAGCACCCACGTACAGACCAACCATGATGGCAGGCATCTGTAACCATAGTTCTGTGGGAAGTGGAATGGAAATAGGGAGGATCCCTGGAGCATATTGGTCAAACAGTCTAGTCAGTTGTGAGTTCCATGTTCACTTGGAGATCTATCAAAAAATTAGCTGGAGACACCTGAGACTAATCCCTGACTTGCACATATGCATGAACACAACATATACATGGTGGGGGGGGGGATGAGAAGTTTAACACCAAACAAACCTTTCTAAAATAACTATATGGGGCTTGAGAGATGACTTAGCAGTTAAAAACACTCCTCACTGTTCCAGAGGACCAGAGTTCAGTTCCCAGCTCTCAGGTCAGGTATAAGTGCCTCCTATAACTCCAGGGATAATATAAGACCTTCTTCCTACATATTCATTCTCTCTCTCTCTCTCTCTCTCTCTCTCTCTCTCTCTCTCTCTCTGTGTGTGTGTGTGTGTGTGTGTGTGTGTGTGTGTGTTACACAAGTAAAAATGTTTTTAAAAGAAAAAAGTGTATTTCAAGGCCAGAAAGAAGGGATATATTTAGAAAATAAAGATGGTGCTAGGTATCAGTCATGGGCAATGATGGCCATCTAATATATTATTACAGAGTAAAATTTCTATTCCAGTTCGGTGAGAACTTTAGTCATTTAGGTTCTGCCTCTTTCACATTGTTGCATAGTTTACTTCCTCATCACTAAGGACCAAACTTACCTCATTCCTTATTTTTTAGTTCAAGATACTGTTTTTAGTTTGTGTGTGTGTGTGTGTGTGTGTGTGTGTGTGTGTGTGTGTGTGTGTGTGTTGTATGTGGTATGGGGAGTACACATGTTGTCACTGCACTTTTGCTTATGTGGGTTCCTGAGGTCAAACAAAGGTCATCATGACTGTGCAGTCAGCTGAGCTGTCTCCCAGCCCCTCAGTTATGACTGACTTCTAAAATCAGCATGTTTTCCTCTCAGATGCACCAGGCACGCACACGCTCAGGCCAAGCGCTCATCTCGTGACCAACCCGACGCATTTCTCTCCACTCACATCCACTTTTTTATCTCTTGCTAGTGAAGTGTAGTTTAAGGAAGATGGAAAAGCAAATGCTTGCTCCGATAGTAAGACAAGAGAGAGGGGATGCTCTCAGAAGAAATTTGAAACCCAGGTCTCAGATTTCCTTTGGGACCTGAATTCCAGATCTCCAAGACTTCTTTCTTTTTTAGAATTGTGTGATATTACTCAACATCAATTCACACTGTATTTTAAAACTCTTGCCAGGAAATGGGAGCTTCTTCCAAGTGAGTACCCAGTTCCTATTCTATGAGTTTACGATGACAGCAGCCTAGTCACAGTACACAAAGGGAAGCTACTTGTGTCTGTCAATGGAAAATCAGCAAAACACTTGGGATATTAACTGTGCAAGGAATATTACTCCGCTCAGAAGGACATTCTGACACTTTTTATAACACAGGTGAACATTGAAGACATTGCCCTAAGAAGAATAACTCAGTTGCGCAAAACCAACTAAGTAGTCCATAATACAATGTACCAAAAGTAGTGACTTTTACAGACACAACACAATGGAGCTTTCCAAAGTCTGGGGAGTTTTTGTTTGGTTCAGACCTTGGGATGGAAGAGAAGTGGTGATAGATGGGGCAAGGATCATATAAAACTCTGAATGTGTATAATGGATGTAGCATTCACAGAACTTTAAAGACGGAGGGGGCCCCTTGAGAGATGCTCACCTATTCAAAGCACTGATACTCTTCCTGAGGCTAGAGTTGGGTTCCCTTCACACTTATCAGGAAGCTCACCACAGCACCGGGGGATCCAACAACCTCTTCTGGCCTCCAGCCTTCCCCCCCCCTTTACCCCATGCATGCACATATACAGATACAAATATATACATGTAAACTTAAACGCTAAAATGGAGATAGTAAATTTTATATAGTTTGCACAATTAAAAAATAATAATACTGCCAGATGGTGGTGGTGCACACCTTTAATCCCAGAGGCAGAGGCAGGCAGATCTCTGTGAGTTTAAGGCCAGCCTGGTCTATAGAGCTAGTTTTAGGACTAACTACAAAGAAACCTTGTCTCAAGAAAAAAAAAAATAGAAATAGTTCACCTGTAGTGGGAGACTGTTTGTTCATTCCCAGCCACCCAGACCCCAAATAATAACACAGAAACTCCATTATTTGCAATATTATTTGGCATATTAGCTCATACTTCTTATTGGCTAGCTCTTATATCTTAAATTAATCCATTTCTGTTTATCTGTGTATCGCCACGTAGTTGTGGCCTTACCAGGTAAGGCTGACTGGTTTCTCTCTGACTCTGTCTTCTCTCTCTCTCTCTCTCTCTCTCTCTCTCTATATATATATATATATATATATATATATATATATATATATATACACACACACACACACACACACACACATCTTCCAGCCTGGCTATATTTTGTTAAGCCATTGGCCGAAAGTAGATTTTTATTAACCAATGGCAATAAACATATCCATAGCATACAAAGGGGAATTGAAATGAACAAGCAGCCTCTGATACCCTTCAGAGTTGTCTTGTGTGCAAAATATCCCTGCCCTCTTATGAAGTAATCTTTAATTTTCCCACCTAACTACAATTTTATCATGCACATATCAATTCCAAAATAGTAATATTTCAATGTTTAATTTTAAGAATGCAAGACTGTATTTACTCATGGACCTGCTTTTGTACATGTTTTGTAAGATGCATCAGTGTTCCCACTGGGGAAACCCACCCCCCAAACACACCAGAACCCAGAAGGACACCTATTAAATCCTAAGGCTTCCTGTCTGTCCATGTGAGCATCTTGAACACGGTGTGGTGGAAATGTGTGCCCGAGGTTTGAAGCAGTACTTCCCCCATTGCTCTGGGGAGCCATCATTTAGGATTACTCTAGCAGACTGACTTCACACACTATGTACAATTTTTTGGCAGCATTGCATGTTGCTGGTACCTTCACATCCTAGAATTAGAATGGCATACTGAGAGAATTAAACCACACCCAAACTATAGCATGGCACATGGAATCTCTATACTTTCTTCTCAATGATTGCTTAAATCTCTTTACATAAATACTTAAATTAAAATAAAAGTCAACCACACCCTAAATACTACTTCTGTTCTTAGCTTACATTTTCTTTCTTCTGGTTTATAATTTTTCCATTTTCTTTCCTTGTGGATATAGCAAGATATTGCATCTCCCTTTATTGTCTGAAAATTTTCATGCATAGCACTTAAAATTCTCTTCAGAATATGTATGATACACACACCCATATGTAGTGAGGGGGCCGGCTTGTTGGGGTTTCCGTCCCGCCTGGTACCCCACAACCAGCAAATCCCAAAAAGAAAATCACACACAGGACTCCATAAGTTTATAAACTGATTGGCCCATTAGGTCAGGCTTCTTGTTAACTCTTATAACATATATTACCCCATTATCCTTATCTATGTTAGCCACATGGGCTCAGTACCTTTCTCAGTGTGACAGCTTAGTGTTGCCTCTTAGGTGGTCTGTGCAGGAATGGCAGAGGAACCTCCTTGCTTCCCAGAATTCTCCTGTTCTCATTGCATCACCTCTACTTCCTGTCTGGTTTTCCCACCTATACTGCCTGCCTGGCCAATCAGCGTTTTATTAAAATATGATTGACAGAATACAGATAATTCTCCCGCATCACCCATATATCTGCAATAAGTGCTTCCATCGTTGTGTTTGTAGACAGGCCTTTCTGGTGATTGTTTCGATAACGTGTTTGCGATTTTTGCTTTCACAGTCTTCTAAGTGGAGATCACTAATGTTTTTTCAGTCCTAGGAGGCTTGATCTTCTGAGGCTGTTGCCTATCAGATTGATACTCACTGAGATATTTATTTTGCCAGCCCAGACTAGGTTCTCTTTGACTACTTGGGTCTCTTATTGGAACCAGAAGTTAGCTGGCTCCAGTCCCAGTTTTAGAAGCCACTGGGTGCAAGCTGTAGCCTCAGGCAGAACGATATAAATAAACTTTAGTGACCTTGCAAGGAGGAACCCAAGAAAATCAACACATAGCATAAGCATCTTCTACACCAACTCATCTATCCTGACTTGCCATAGCTTGACAACAATCCTATGCCGGTCTTTACCTGTTTCGTGATAAGAGTATTGCCACTATCCATGATTTCCCCTCCTTGCTCCCATACCCTCCACAGGCCTTCTCGGATGCCTGTGGCAGCCCACTCAGCCTCCATCTAAGAGGAATACAAGATATATGGACCCTTAAAGCCGCCTTCACACAATGAGGACAATAGGCAACGGTCAAACACTCTTTCCTTCACTTCCTGCAGGAAAATGCTCAGGCAAAGTCCCGTTCTCCTCTGAAAAGCCTAGATTTGCATTCCTAATTTTTACTGTCACTTCAGGACAAAGACCTGGCACAAGAATGCTTTTGCTGGGCACTCTTGTTTAAAGCATGGCCTGGCATCAGCAGAACCAGGAAGAAGGCAGGAAGAAAGATTGCATTGCAATTCATAGTCATGTCTTTGATAGAGCAGAACAAAGGAGGGTTGAGAAGAAATCTAGTGCCAAATATTTAGAATATTGCCCCAAAGTCTGTGACTGCCTCTCTGAGGTCTAGTCTGGATGACATCCTCTTCCGAGAAAAGAAAAGTTTGCACCCGTCACACTTCTATTCTTCACCAGTGACCCATCGAGTCTGGTAGGAAAAAAACACCAGTGATATATCTAGTGAATCCTTAAGTTCCAAGCAACATGAAGTTATTGGATTTAGCACGAGAAATTTGCCCAATCACAAAGCAACACAAGGAAGGTCACCAGTTCAAGGTGGTACTGATGAGAGCTTTGCAGCATTGTGGAGACTTTCATGGTGGCCTTTTATGAACGCTCTGATCGGAAGTCACAAAGTCAGTTTTTTCTGGGAAAGTCGCAACAAATCCTTTCACGAGGTTGCCTGCAAGGCAGCACTGAAATGCACCTAGATGTTGCACGAGAAATGTGTCTGCTAACTAAAGGTAGCGGTACTAACAGGGAAGATTTTTGAACCACAGGGAATCTCCACCGCAAAGTGAAAGAGAGTCAGAAGTTTCCAAACGGCTGCTTTGTGCTACATGCTCCAAAAACACAGGCTGCCGTGCGAAGTGGTGTAGAAACCCCTTAACCTTGGATTTGTCTTTCCGGTAGTAAACCCAAAACAGAGCCTATGTTCAGGATTTGACAGATAGTTTTCTAGGTTGAAAGTGTTGTGACTACCAGTAGCAACTGATTTTCTGACTCAGAATAAGGTTATCACACGAGTCTCTGCAGTACTGCGAAACATTCGCCAGGACCACCGCCGAACTGAGGGTCGTCTGTTACCCTGACTGTGACTAAATAGCTTCACATTGTCGCTGCTTGAAACCTGAGAACTGACTAGTGCGGTCACTTTTCTTCTACCAGATTCAATAGGTCACTGAGTAAAAGCACCTCACTCTGGAGAGACACATGAGACACTTACAGAAACCATCTTGGAAGAAGAACAAGGAACAGCTAGGGAGAAGAAATAGAGCCAAGTGCGCCCCTTTCTCTCCCCAGGCTACTCAGGATATGTCTACCAAGCAAAAGGCCACTGGAGAAAAGAGGAGCCACCCTTGGCAGCTGACGGTGATGGACAGACAGACTCCTGGAGCTGCAGGAGAGCGGTGAGAAAACAGCCCCTATCACATGTCAGCAGACTGTTTGTTTGAACAACTTCCCAAGGCAGCTGCTCTTGGGATCCCTGACTGGTAGGAAAGGCTCAGACTGGCAGGGTAACATTCCCAAGATTGTGAAACTGGTAAATGTCAAGTTGGGCTGAAGTCATTCACCTGCCAGACCTCACTCACTGGTTATGCTTCCCTGGCTGGAAGATTTCTGTGGGTGCAGTGTTTCTGCGCATATTTCCAGGTATTGTCAAAATAAGCAGCATCTCTTAGAGGTCGCGGCGGAACAGAAAGAGATTTTATATTTTCGCTTTTCAACTTCAGGCATCTTTTCATTGTTTGGTTTTGGTGCAGGCATGTGCACCCTGATAGATGTGTGGAGATGAGAGGCCAATCTTTCAGGATTAGCTTCTCTCCTTCCACCTTGTTTTGAGACAAGACCCTGTCTGTCTTGTTTCCCTGGGTTAGTACTTAAGCCCCCAGCTGCCCCTCCTATCTCTGTCTCCTCCCCTCTCTCTGCAGGAGCTCTGGGAGCACAGGTGAGTGCTAGGAAGTCCCAGGTTTTATGTGAATTTGGGGGATCAAATTTGAGTTATTAGGCCTGAGTAACAAGAGCCTTTAGCCACTGAGCTACCTTCCCATTTCTAGAAAATGAATACTAATCATTTGCTTATTACCGCTCCTGCTTGGTTCTGTTCCTTTAGTGATGAGTGATGTGAGATGAAATCACTTACATTTTTAAGCAAAATTCAGTATTTTAAAAATTATTCACTATACTAGCTGCACTTGGAAAGTTTTAGAATAGAAACTATCCCTTGATTCAGTTCCAACATCATCTATATTCCACTGCGTGGGAATTGTAACATTTCCTTACATTCACCACTGTCACTATTTGCTATTCTTCAAGAACATAATTATGGCTCTCTGATTCCATATCATCACTTCACACTACATTACAGACACTCCTCATGACTCATTCATTTAGTCTTCACAGCCATCCCTTTTAGTACTTGCACCAGAGGAGAGCAAAGGTGCTCTAGCTGACTAAGCTTCCTCTCACCTGTGGCGAACTTAATTTATTTTCATTTTTCACTGTCTACCTACATACAGGGTTTTACATGTTTGAAATTATTTTCTTAGGGAACTTTGCCAAGTTGAATAATAATATCAAAAAGTACACATTTATCCAAGCCACAAATTCTTGTTGTCTTTTAAAGCCTGCCAAACCTACATCCCACCCACAAGATATGAGCATCCTAATTTTTGTGACTTCCTTATGGTGACTTCATTTAAATCCCTTTCATATATTAGGAAGTCTCTAAAGTAATGAGTTTTCATATAACTTTTCGAATGGCCCTTCGTGACAGCTGTCTTACTCCACAGGCCCTCCTTTACCTTCCCTCGAGCATCTTCTCACTTGTTTTCTGCCCTCAGCTATCTCCCCATCCCTCTGGTCCTCTTGCAGATCCTGTTTCCCAAATAGGCCCACTCTGCCCTCATGTTACATGTACCCCATTACTCTTCTTTTTATTTTTCTTACCACTCTCCCTTCCTAAATACATCATCCTACCTCACTTGTCCAGTTTCATGACCTATGCCATCCACACATATACACACATGGACACACACATGCACACTCATGCATTTCTCTCTCTCTCTCTCTCTCTCTCTCTCTCTCTGTGTGTGTGTGTGTGTGTGCGTGCATGTACAGGAATTCCCCAGTCTGGAACCCCTCAACCCCCCAGTCATAGCCTTGGTCCCTGGTGTTTTAGGGATCTTTCTTTCTATCTGGGGACTTCTGTAATTGAGGCTAGGAGGGGTGTAGCAACTTGTCGGTGGATAATTTGTGCCCAGCTGTGCACATGTTGAGACTGCCAGGAACATTCTGCAGCATACTTGACAAATTCCCATGAAGCTAATTGACAAGGCAGTGACACAAATGGAGCATCTCCACTCTCTGCATTTCCCAGGGCCCGTGGAGACTCCCGGCTCCAGGCTCCTATGGAACACTTCTGCCTCCTCCATTTCTGTAGCCTGTAAAAACCCTGTGTCCAACGGGTCCCCGGAAACGCCTATGCACCCGTTAGTGTATATGGTCGCCACACCTTTATCCCACGTCTCAGTCTTCTGTTATCCCTAAAGCACTTTTTGTTTGCAAGAGCCCCAAAGCCTGCCCCTCTGAGTTCTTTTGATAGTGACATGGGACTGCTGTAAATTCATAAAAAGTTATTTCTGAGAAGGAGCTGATGGATGGTGATGATGTTGGTAATTTTATAGATGAAATTGACAGATCTCTCCAAAGATTGGCTCTGCCTCTACCCATTCCACAGTTTGTTTTGTCTCTAATGCTGTTATCTCTTCTCCTGGGGGTGGGGTGGACTGGCTCCTAAACAAAAAGCTCATGTTCTACGGTCAAGTGATGGAGGCTGCATTCCAGAACCTTCCAGCAGACAAACAGCCTTCTTTCATATGCATGCCTCACCCACAATCTCCCAAGTCCAGAAAGCTCTGCTACTTTATTTCTCTCGCGTGATGGCAGCATATAAGTTGAGTTGAAGCTAGGCTACCAGGCTATGATCTTAGTATTCATTTTCATAAATACCACTATAAAAATATTAGTGGCTGGCTTTGAGAAATTACCAGTGTTTTTAAAAGTCTTAGTGTACACTTGGCTACAAATTTAAAATTCTGATTAAAAAAAAAGTCTAAAAATATATGTAAACAATTACTAAAGACTGACATTATACTGTAAAGCTGTTGGAAAGACAAATAAACATTATGATGTATGCAGGGAAAGTTGGTTTATATACAGTCTGATAAGTACTTATCAGTCCTGGCATTCATCACCAGGGTTAGTGCAGGCCTGCAGGTTAAAGGGCACAACCTCACCTAACAACATTATCCTCCCTTTAGACACCGGCTAAAAGTGAGTTACGTCAGCCATATGCACTTCAGATAAATTGATTAAAATTAAAATTTCCTGTAACCTTTCCAGTCCAACCATTTCTAGAACTATTCCTAGATTTCTCAAAAATGCCGTGTTTGTCACAGGGTTCCTAGGAAAACGTAGGAAGTGTCCTGTTTATTATAGGAGTTGTTATCGTCCATCTCAGGAAGTTCCAAAGAAGAGGCTCACAACATGATTTCTTGGAGGGTGTTGGGTACCTTCACCCCGTGGAGTCAGGATGTGACCCCTCTCTGACCCTTGACTTGTTCACCAGCGGGGAAACTGCAACAAGCCTCAAGCTTCCATATCTAGCATCTCCATCAGGGGTTCATTGAATACATATGATAGATTAAATCATTAAGTGACTGAACTTACTTTCCAGCTACTCCCCCTCTCCGGGGTTCAGACTGGCTCAGAATGGCAACCTTCTAGTCATGTGACTGATCTCTTTAGCGATCAGGCCCTGTTCTGAAAGCTGTCAAGGAGCTGTCCTTGACTTAACTCATCGGTATGTGGTTCATGGGACACACGTAAAATTACATGGTGTCTATACCTTGTAAAAATGAACAAATTCCAGGCCAGTTCTCTAGTATGCAGCAGCATCGCATCTGTTAACGTCACTTAGGACCGGCAAACAGATTCATGGGTCGGTTTTTGATAACTATCCATTTGTTGATACTAATACCTAACAGGAGGAAAAGCCCTCCAAGATGGTTCTCATTTGAGTTAATATTTAATTTCAGATTCTTCTCAGCTTCTGGGTAGGGACAGGGTGATTTTCACTCCAGCCTTGACAGACAGTAAAGACACAACAGCATACCCTCCGTAAGCCGAAAATCCTGTGCGAGGGAGACAGCCTAGTCAGTAAGTGCTTGATATGAAATCAGGGGACGTTGACTCTGGATCCTCAACACCTATGGAAAAAGTCAAGCACAGTGCTGTAATCCCATAACCTCGGGGATAGAGTGGGAAGTTTCTAGGAGCTCACTGGCCAGCCAGACTCGCAGAATCATTGAGCTGCAGGCTCAGAGAGAAACTCTATTTCCAACAACAGTGTGGAGAGAAAGACTGGGGAAGACAGCAAGCATTGAACTTTAGCACATGTGCACACACTTAAATAATTAGCATTCGGGGCTTGGCGTTGTCCTCAAATTCAACGCAATAACTTCTGGTGTTCTATTTTTGAGATAATATTAGCTATTTTAAAATATACTCTGCCGTGCTAACCACAAAGACTTCAAGTCCTTGTGTATTTTAGCATTTTTATTATTAATAAAATTTCATTTTATTTATGCTCACTTTAAGAACATGAATTCTTTGCATGTATGTGTTTATTCGGTTGGCCACTCCCACAAGTTCTCTGTCTCCATTGCCCCAACACATCTTGCAAGCAGGACAGACTGAAGGGACAATCGCAGACCCTGTATGTGACTGCGCTAGGTCCTCTGCAAATGTGTTTGTTGTTAGCTTGGCGTTTTTATGATACTTTTAACAGTGGGAGTGGGGGTGTCTCTGACTCTTTCGACTGCTCTTAGGATTCTTTTCCTCCTACTGGTTTGCCTTGCCTAGCCCTGATATGACGGTTTGTGCCTAGTCTTGTTGTCACTTGTTATGCTGCGTTCAGTTCATATCCCTGCTCTTTTCTAAATGAAAATAGAGGAGACATGGGGAGAGGAAGTGGAGAGAGGATAGAAGTGGAGGGAGAGAAAACTACAGTCAGAATTTATTGTCTGAGATATGAATTAAAAATTCAAAGCGTTTTCCTACCATTTTCTTTATACTGATCAATTTTCTGAGGAATACCAAAAAAAAAAGTATTTCCACTGTTCAATTAATTTTCATTCAAAATGTACTAGACCCTCATTTACATTAATTGACCAACAAGTAAAGCTCCAGTCTTCTGGAGTTCTGCAGAGGTACCATAGATACATTGTGTAGATCTCATAGCTACAATTTGTGATACATTTGTGAACACTGTAAGGGTTACAACCTATTGCAGACATTGCATTACCCTTTGTTGTTGTAACAGTGTATCCCAATTCCTATGAACCAAGACACCATGATGGCATCAGCATTAGATCTCTCCTGTATTCTTCCTTTGCCTCTAGCTCCTTCCATGATTCTATGCCTGTCCTCAAACCATCTTCAATGTCCTCAGGGAGGGTCTGTTAGACACTACTTTTTTATTAGCAAACAAATGTTGCAACTGAATTTGCTTTTAGCTTACTTACTTTGATTGATCAAGGATAGTAACCAGTGTTAGCTAGGTTCCTACGTCATTCCAAGCACCTTTCTGGTTCTTTGGCTCACATTTACTTTCCAGAGCCCTGAAGTCGCTACGACTTTCCACAAGCCACACCTGATCTGTGATGCTGGCCCTACAGCTCACCTTGAGTCTTCACTAGACTTCATGGGTTATTCCTGTTCAGGACCGAAAGTTTCGTTTCTTTCCAGCTCAGCCTCTGGGGGTTGGGACCATTTGGAGTCCTGGCCTCCATCTGCTCTTCCCTGCTAGAGATCTTTACTTTCCTTCTGATTTGAATTACTAAAGGCTGTGTCAAAGTTATTTACCAGCTCTGCTTCACGAGCACGTGTTGCCTTGGCCTTGAGGATGAGAGGATAAGGTTTTCACCTGTTGGCCCACTTGACTGTTGGGTATATAAACCTCCATGGTGCTGTTGAACTGAGGGCTTCTTACCAGTGACTAGAGGTCCATGTCTCTGTCTCTGTGTGAGTCTTTGTGTGCTTCAACCTCCAGCCCCTTACCCGAAGCTCGGGAACTGTATGGTAGTGCCTAGAACACAGACAGGTGCTGTGTGTGGCACTCTGGTATAGTCAGTCACCTGTTCTGTGGTTGGATGTCTGTCCATCAGCTAGCTGCCAGTGGGATAAGAAGCACCACTGTGGTGTGGGATATAGAGAGGCTGTCTCTCTGCAGCGGCCTCGGGCCTGCTTTGCCTTTGTGTGTGTTTATTGTTGCCAGCAAGCATCCCAACCAACTTGAGATGGCTGTGAGTTTGTCTACTTCAGATAGGACATCACTGCATGGAGCAGTAACATGACATAAATTTGTGGCAATAAAAAACTTCTGATGAAATCTGAATGAAGTAACTAGGTTAACGTAAGAACTGAAGATAATTCTAACACACGGTTTCTATCAACTGAAGATTCTGAAAATGCAGATATTGATTTTATTATATAAATGTTTTATTTTTCTTTAAAAATAATCCCCATGCGTCTCTCTGAACTACATCAAAAATTCAGGGAATTTCAGGGAAAATTTTAGGGAATCATTTCAGAGCTTGGAAATTTATTTTCTTTTTAATATCTCTCCTTTTTTTTTAGCTAACCAGTAGTTGGGGGTAGCAATTTTCTAAATGTCTATTACAGAGAAACTGTTATATAAATCATATATCTATAATGATAATTAACAGCTCCTATGCCTAGCTTGTGCCAGGGTTTAAGCTGGAGGCGTTGCCTGCATCTCCACAGGGAGGCCTAGAATTGTACATCTGTGTTACCTTTGTTTTACAGATGAAAGAAGGAGGTTTGCAAAGGTCAGGAACAGATTCTCAAGGCTACACAGTAGGACCAATAAGAAAGAATTTCATCTTATCTAAATCTTTTTTATTTGCTTGTTTTGTTTTTTCGAGACAGGGTTCCTCTGTAGCTTTGGAGGCTGTCCTGGAACTAGCTATTGTAGACCAGGCTGGTCTTGAACTCATAGAGATCTGCCTGCCTCTGCCTCTCAAATACTGGGATTAAAGGCATGAACCACCACTGGCTCGGCTTGTCTAAATCTTAAGTAGTAAGACACACTTTGTCATGTTGCACATAGCGGCATACTATTATTCAAATAGAATGTAGGTATTGAGAAAAAAGAATGGACGGATAAGCAATGTTTCCATGACATTGTTGGGCTGTGGGAGGGGGAGCAACGTTTTTTACCTTGTCATTTTAAAATTTATCTTAAATGAAAAATGTTCCATTGTTCAAACGCACATACATACACATATGTACATGCTCGTACACGCAGATGCTTGTTCACACATGCTCACACACGTACACATATATGCATGAATATGAATACATGTACTTGCATACATATGCACATAAACGTACATACACCGACACCCAGAGACACAGACCCCATCTCTAGTATTTCTCAACAGCATTTTTCCTTATTTTAGTAAGTAGTCTGTTACTTACTAAATCTATTCTCAACAACAGACAGAAGATGCCTTGACTCTTTTCTCCCTCCCCAGACCCCACCTCTAAAGCCTTGTCTATAAGATTATGCCTCCAATTAGGCCTGGTAATTGCCCCTTCCAGGCATTTTCAAGGACATTCCACTAATCCTTTCTGACCACTATCTTCCCAACATGGCGGTAAGAAGCCATCTATTATAAAAAGTCAATCTGAATATATTCCTTCTCACCTTAAAAGTTTGCACGGTGAGCAGCCTGGAAAGCCAACAATATGCGCGTCCACTCAAGCTGTTGTGCCCAGAAAGTCTTACCTGCCTTCCCCAATGTCTCCCCCTGCCTCCTCCCATCCCTCAGGATCCTCCTTTCCTGTCTCTTTGGGACATTACTCTCCATTAATTCTCACTCATTCTTCTTACTTTTAAGATGCCTCTGCCAGTAAAAGCCCCTGGCTAGCCTGCGGCACATGGACTCCTTTCACCCCAATACACATACTCTCTCCTCCCAGCAAACCTGCCATTTCCTCTCTTAGAGAGTATTTTAGTATTTGAAATAATTTTGTGTTTCACTTCTTTCTCCTCTTCTCTGTCTCCTACACTCGCCACAATTCTCCAGAGCAGCAAAAGCTGTGTATACGGACATAGGAGGCATTTCTCATGGGAAATGAAGAATATAATTACTGCCTTGCCCTAGAAGTTCCAGATAGGAGGCCTGCAACATGGAGAATCTAGGAAGCTGGTGACTGCTCTCCAGTCCAAGTCTGGAAGCTTTCAAAAGCTCTGGTGCTTAAGAGCAGGGGGAGGTACTGAAGTTCACAGAGAGAATCTGAGTTGTGTCCTGCTCCCCACTGCTGGGCCTGGAGATGGAGGATATCTGCCCACTTTGGTGTGAATAGCTCTCATTTGCTCGGTCTCCTGATTCCAACACTAACCTCAGGAAGCTTCACAGGCACATCCAGAAGTCTTTTAGCAGCTCTCTGGGTACCCATGAGCACAGTCTAGTTGACACCTAAAACTAATCATCACACCTTCTAAAGAACAGACTCTCCATGGCTGGCACAGTACCTGCCTGCCCACAGCGGATCCTCAGCAATCACCAATTGCTCCAGAGAAGGAGGGCAGAGGTGGCAACAGCCTCTGCAGCAAGCTCAAAGATTGATAATTCATTCTTGAATCAGAGATATTTAGCCAAGTCCTTAGGAACTGGGCACCAGTTACATACTGGAAAAGCTCAGAGCTAATTTTTGTGGCAAATAAGTCATTTATAAAGACATAATTCAAATGTGCTGGTTTAAAGTTTCTGTGTATATACTAACCCCTAGTAACCGGATTACTTACAAACTCGACTGGACAGTGGAATATTTGGTTTCACTGTTAAGATATGAGACAAAAATAGTAAAAAAGAAAAACCTCGTGGATTTTAATAATTGATTTTTGCTGTTCTAAATGAAGGACCTTTCCACTTCCTCTTCCAGCAAAGCATCTCTCGTTAGGAGTGAGAACTTGATGCTCACTGGAACTGCTCAGCCTCTACAACCATGGGTAGCGGTGAATCCCTGGACAGCTACCTAGACTGTGACTCTTTCCGTCTCCTCTACAAGGTGGACATACTAAAGATGTCGTGATATGGATTAAAATTAAGTAAAAAGAGAGTAAAATCTTCCACTGATTCATCTTTTCATTTTCATTAACCGAACAATGGAAGTAGCGTGATTGACATTTGTAGAAATGATTAAAGTGAATTGTTTCCTTTACTAAACTATCCTGAGTTTAGTAGTTTGAACTTCTATGGTTCTCGAGACCCCAGAAAAGGTCTACCTGCTTGAATAAGTAAAAAGGGAAGTCATCCTGACCCAGCCTGTCCCTAAACTGTCTGTCACTTGGGTACAGTGGCACAGTTAAGTCCCAGGTAAGGCGTTAGGCAGAAGAGGTTTCACTTTAAGTTCTGGTCTTGAGGAAGTACTTCCCAATGTTTGCTTTTTGATTTACCTTTCTGTTGGGAAGTTAAATCTGAAAAGGTGGGAATCTGAGAACATCTGGATACAAGCTTCAACCAAAGTGCTGCTTCGGGCATGTAAGTCAACCTCTCTGGACTGCCCTCCATTGGGGTCCTAGCCTCCTTTTCATGAGACTTCATGAGACTCAAAGGAAAGCAGCGGATTCCGAAAAGACGATGCTTGAAGAACGGTGAGTGCTCAGTACATATTAACCTGCCAATTGTCTCCTTAGAAACATTTTTGTACATGCATAGGACAAGAGCCGGGGGCAGGAAGGAGGGGAGCAGTCTTGAAAGGCAGACCCTACGGTCCCTGAAAAATACGGCAAGTCCCAACAGGAGGTGCCAGCATTCAGCTGTCTATGGCTGTAACCTCAGCCCTGGTGTTTGCAGACAAGGAAATCCTGGAACTGCAAATACTAGGTAGGCAAAGGTAGCTTTTGTGCACGACTTCTGAGCATCTTTCTGAGAAGTGCTGCTTCCTATGCCAGCTCCCCCTCCCCTTCCCCCCCACACACCATGTTCCGTAGCATCTGGAATGTGCCTGTCATGGCAGAGCACCTGAATTGTTACCTGGGAGATGAGTATGTCCTTGGCTCAGAGTTTGCTGAGTTGGCTGAACAGCTGGACAGGCTCTCATGTTCAAGGGCAGCTCGGGCATTAAGGGGGCGTGGAAACTGACTGCCCCAAGGTCATCTGTCCATCTCTCCTTCTCATTCAGTGTTTCTATTTATTTTCAATATTTCTAGGCAACCAGTTCTTCAGAGGCCAGAGGGCTATTGATCATGGTATTTGGTAATTTAGCTGTGACTTTGGAGGACTTTCCCTAGAAATTTGATATGTTTAGTGGAATCATATTAGATGGGTTCCTATTCTAGCTCTTATGAAACTGTGTGACTAAGTCATTCCTTCCTCAATCTCTAAAGGTTGAGAATGGAGAAGGGGTATTATTTGGGCAGCTTCTGAAATGGGCAGGCTTCTCACTTTGGCCTGGCCATTTCCAGACTGTCTTTTTTGTTGTCTCTTTTGGATTGATGCCAATCACGGCCTGTGGCTTTTGGTACATAGACTTTCCATGCTTCTGGCGTCTCTAACATTCTGGTGTCTCTATTACGCCTTAGGGTTTATTCTTATAGCTTCATGGCTTATCTTCTCAGAGACTCCTTGTAGGAAATCCTGTTCTGTGACATGTTTTCTGCCCTCTAGGGCAGGCCCTTAAAATCTTGGTAAAAGCTTCTATGAACTCATAACTCTTGTACTCTGCATGACTGCCAAATGATAACAGGATGTATGATGCCAAAATATAAGCCCAGCCTAAGCAATAGCTGGATCTCCACAACCATGGCTGTAGTGACTTCTCCTTTTTTGGGTGGCTAAGAACAGGGCTTCTATAGGTGGTCCAGCGCAAAGCAGAGCACCCTGTAGTATTCTTGCCTTAAAGAAAAATCTTTATAATGAGTGCAGAGGCAAGGCGATGGTGGCGCACGCCTTTAATCCCAGCACTCAGGAGGCAGAGGCAGGCGGATCTCTGTGAGTTCGAGGCCAGCCTGGTCTACAAGAGCTAGGTCCAGGACTGGCACCAAAAACTACAGAGAAACCCTGTCTCAAAAATCAAAAAAAAAAAGAAAAAAATGAGTGCAGAGTTTAACACTCCTGTACTTGTGATAGGTAGGGCTTAGTCGGGGTAGTAATTTAAATAAAAAATGTTCTCCATAGTGTTGGGTGTTAGAACAATTGTTCCTCAGTTGGTGGCACCAATTAGTAAGACTATGAAGCCTTAAGGAAGTGCAGCCTTTTGAAGGAAGTAGTCATTAGGGATGTGCTTTGTTGCTTCACAGTCTTGCTTCACTTCCAATGCGCTTGCTCTGATTACTGTGTATGAATGTGATGTGATTTCCCAGTCCCCAACCTATCCTCTTGCTGCATACTTCCCCCACCATTGTGGACTCCCCCTTTCAGGATATAAGCCAAACAAACTCTTTCTTCAGAAGTCACTTCGGGCTGTGGTGCTTTACTCCACCAGCAAAAACTAACGGACATAGTTGGTTTCTTATTGTCTCAGTAAAATGTGTTAGTTTTGGTCTCTCTGACAGCCAAACCCTCCTTGCCCACAGGACTCAATTTGTTTGTTTTCTCATTTCTCAAATCCTTCTGCTTTGAGAATCCCCTGAATCATATGATCAGTCTTGTTAAATCCGCCCAGCAATGTCTATCATTGCCTGCGTGCTACGATGGCTTAAATTTCCTACACCAAGGTAATCTTTCTGTCACTGTTCAATCCAGACTTCCACAAAGTTTCAGGACCTGGAGGAGATGTAAGCAAATCTTTGTAGGATGCACCAAGACTAACTGCTCATTCAAGTCCCACTAGAGTCCTTGTTCCCATCAGAACTGTCTTTATAATCCACATTTCTCCCCGTATTTTGTTCTTCAACACAATTTATTGAACATGGAGATGTCAGCCTGA
This sequence comes from Myodes glareolus, assembly GCF_982192425.1. NCBI lineage: Eukaryota > Metazoa > Chordata > Mammalia > Rodentia > Cricetidae > Myodes > Myodes glareolus. The sequence continues at coordinate 62,885,324 of NC_142033.1, read as the reverse complement.
TGCCTACATGGACTCCTCATCTCTATACTCCAGTTTCTTTGATACAGGTGGGTATTCTGCACACTATTAAAAAGAAACATAAATGCCAACTCAGAACCAAACCCTTTATCTACAATGTTGCACTCACTACATGATCTGCCAGGGCTATGCGAGCACACAGCTTATGGAGGCACTGTCTAATAAGTGATCTGACTTACGGTTCACTCCACAAGGTGAAATCTGTACCTGAAACTGCTCAGGAGACCAAGAACCTGAGACTCGATAGCCTAGAGACCTAGGATAAAAAAAACCTGGTCTTTAAGAAAAAGAAAGGAAGCAAATATAGTAACAAAATGACTCCTAATGATATTCTTCTATACTCATAGATCAGTGCCTTGTTCAGCCATCATCAGAGAAGCTTCTTCCTTCTGGGAACAAATACAGAGCCCCACAGCTAGACGGTACCCAGAGACTGAGAGATCTTGGAACACGCAGCCCTAAGTGGGATGTCTCTGTCAATCCCCTCCTCTCAGAGCTCAGAGGACTCCATGGAAGGAGAGGTGGAAACAGGGTAAAAGGCAGGGTGGATAGAGAACACCAAGAACACAGGGCCCTCTAAGTCACCATGAGCGAAGTTCATGTGGACTCACAGAGGCTGAAGCAGCATGCACAGAGCTGACATGACTCTACACAAGTTCCCTACATTTACATTATGGCTTCCAGTTTGGTGTTTTTACGGGATTCCTGGGTGTGTGAGCGAGTGAGGCTCTGACTCCTGTACCTTCTTCTCCTGGGCTATTGTCCTGTTGGTTTGTCCTGTCCAACTTCAATGTGATAGTTTTTGTTTTATTTTAGTATGTTTTATGTTACATTTTAAAAATGAATAAATGAATGGGTGAAAAAAGTATTTTGTCTTCTAAGAATCCAGCAGAATCACCTAATGAACTTTCTAAAACTACAGGATTATGAGTTTTCTATAGTTCAGTTCTCCAAATTCATCTAAATTCCTCCAAAACTGGTGTTCTGTGTTAGCAACTTCTCTCACTGCTGTGATGAACGTCTGATGGTGAGCACATAAATGAGGAGAGGTTTGATTTTGAATGAAGGTTTCAGGGAGCTTTGCCCCTCTCTGTAAGGAAAGCAAGTCTGAGCGGAGCAGGTTGTGTCTTGACAGGCCAGGATGCAACTCTCTCTCACACTTTTTTTCTGTCTGGGCCCCCAGCCCATAAGACAATGCCATTCACATGAAGGGTGGGTTTCCCCAGTGGTTAACATACTCAGAAGTACACCACCCCATCTTCTAGATAGCAGTTCTCAGTCTGGGTGTCATGACCCATTTGGGAATGAATGAACTTTTCACGGGGGTTGACTAAGACCACCCAGAAACACAGATATTTATGATACAGTTCATAGCAGTAGCAAAGTTACAGTTATGAAGTAGTAGTAAAAATAATTTTGTAGTTGGGGGTCAACACCACGTGAGGAACTCTCTTAAAGGGTTGCAGTATTAGGTACAAGCATGTGTACACACTTTTATACATTCACATGTGCATGTGTATAGGCATATACACACATGGGTCAAGCACACAGGAATAATAAATAAGCATCTGCACATGGATATATTCATAAATACACATGAACTTATATAAAGTCACACATGAACGTACAAGTATATAGGTGCCAACGCTTCTTAGAAGGGACTGTGTGATCTTCAGGTTCAGATATCACAAACTCTTCCTTTGCCTCTTCATTCGTCCACATTTTTATTACTTGTCTTTGTCAGTGCTGGCAATGAACTATGAATTTGCCTGTTTCCACAAGCTCCCACTTTTCAATGCCTGTATTTTACATGAACGAAGAGATGCAGAGCTCACACGTGGCATGACTTTCTCCTGGCTGTTGTCAGACTCTGTCTACACCCCCTTGTCTGCACTCAGGAGTTCACATGATTGCAAACCCCACTCCAACACAGCTAATTGAAGGACTCCTACTTTCCAACACAGACCTTGTATTTTCCTATAGGCAAGCATATAATTACTGTCTTCACTCAGGTGCTTCGACATCCCAAACATGACGTGGTAAGGAAGAATGCTCCTTTTTCACGCTCAGTGTGCTGTAAATTGTTTCGAAGCCGTTACCTGACCCACTATAAGCCCTTGCCTTCCGGTACCTATACCACCTGCCATCCTCACAACTGCCAAGTCTAAAGCCAAATCAACAACATTCTTTTCTTTTTAGATTCTCATTTACTATATTACCTATCCCATCAGCTCCTATGAATTTTACCTTCAAAATGCACCCCTAATAGACCTACCTCTCCTTCTCTACTCCTGCCACTCTAGTACAGACCTGCTGGAAAATAAAGGTCCCTGCTGCGGGAGTACCTTTCGCTGCTTCAGCCAATAGTCGCTGAAATACCAGCCCACTGGGGCGTGGTATATTTCTCTTTTAAAAAGAGCCGCAAGTCTTGGCTCGGGCCTCTTGGTTCCAGCGCTTGGTTCCGTCTCCTGCTCCCGGCTCCTGCTCCAGCGACTAGGCTCCCTTCCTGACGGTTTATGGTGTGTGTAAGTTTTACCCCCCAAAATAAATACCCCCTTAAAACATAATTGGTGTGGGATTGATTCGCCATTAGGTCCCTGACTGCTCTCACGTCTACACAGTCCAAGATACCCCCTTAAAGCCAGCTCTGATCAAACATCTGCCTGGTTGTCGCACAGTGTGACGTGCCATCACACCCTTCTGACTGGTCTTAGGAAACAAAAGGGGGCTCTCCCTCAAAGGCTCACACAGGCTAACAAATGCCTCCAGATGGCATTTTCAAATTCTTTGGGGGTGCATACACTTGATAGCTGGAAACAGTTAAAAGTAAATCACTGTGCTTGGTGGGGGCAGTTGCGCCTTCTCAAGTTCAGTCTGCATATCTCCCACCACCAGGACTGCACTGCACAATAGAAACTTGCTCAGTCATATACTGGTCAGCCAATAAATTCCCCATTCTTCTTCCCCATTCAACTCGGATTCTCCCGTGGCAACCCCATCCTAGAAGCAGAATGACAGGAATGGAGGTGCGGAGCAGGTGTGTCAGATACAGAAGAATCTGGGGTTCTGATCAAAGTGTCGACTTTTATCCAAACACTGAAGCGGGAGAGGGTTCTTTGTCTCCTTCCTCTACACCAATGAGCTGGTAACTTTTGTGAGCAATGAAGGTTTGAGTTTAGTCTCATGCAACATCAATTTCAGAGTGCCAGATTTCAGCTTGAAGGGCGGGATGGGGATGGGGGAAGGGCGTGAAAGCAGTAGGGAATCACGGCGTCCACACAACAGAGTTCAGACGCACTAGAATCAAGGCAAAACCAGAGCTTGGAAAGACCGATTTAGTCTGCCTGGCTAGAGAGTGTTGGTAGACAATTTAATCTCTAAGACAACCCCTGGGCCAAGAATGGAGGAATACCATTACTAGAGAATAACCCATCTGATGCCAAAGTTGCAAGAACAAGAGGTCACAAGAACTCCATGGCTGGGGATGGGGAAGTTTTGATGCAGCCTAGGAATCCTAAACAGTTCAGATCACCGGAAATTCCTGAGAGTCAGAATTAGATGGGCAAGATGCCCTGCCTTTAGGGGCTGGGCTTTGGTAGGAGAACGCATGAGTAGCTAGAGGAAGGAGAAGAGCAAAGGAGAAAGACTCAGGATGCACTTGGCCATTTCTCCACAAAGCTTCTCTGTGCTTCGACAGCACATTGTGTATATGGCTGCCATGGCTACAATTCTCGCTGAGTTGTCAACAGTGTTTGCATCAGAATCTAGCTTTTGAAAATATGTGCTTGTCTTTGTGTGTCTGTATGAAATGCATGTGTCTTCATTCATGTGAGTACACGCATGTGCCTATGTGTGTGAGTACTTGTGTGCATGTGTGGTGGGGAGAAGAGCAGAGGTCAACTCCGGATGTTTTCGTCGCTTGCTCCCCACTTTATCTGTTGGGGTGTTATCTCCCAATGTGGAGTTCCCTCATTCAGCTGCACCGCTGCTCATCAAGCCCCCCCACCACCACATGACCTCCTGTTCCAGCCTTCCTGGAGCTGGACATACAGATGTGTGTAGCTTGTTTACATGAGCACTGGGGAGCCAAACTCAGATCCGTAGGCTTGTGTGGCAAAATGACAGGTTGAGCCATCTGCCCTCCTCCTAGCTTCCTTTTTAAAGGAGTTAGAACATGAAGATGATTTATTTTATTTTATTTTTTCTTTAAGTTTGCTTTTCATACAATATATTTTGATCATGCTATCTCCACCCCCAACACCTCGCAGGTCCTCCAGAAACCAAACAAATGATGAAACTTAAAACAAACAAGCAACAATCCAGTAAGACAAAACCATCAAAGTCAAACCAAAAGTCAAAGTGTATTTGCAAGTGGTGTGGTTTGAGTTATAAATTTTACAAACAAAAAATGGCCTGGCCTGATTTGAGTGTCTGCTCTAGTACTCAAGGGAGGAAATGAGTTTGTGGAGAGCTGAGGCCTTCGGGGGGCAGCAAACAGCCCTCCTTCCAAACTCTCAGCTTTGACCTTGAGCTTCTCCACCTCCAGAGCTGTGAAGGATAAGTTTCTGCTCTTTATAAAGTCCCCAGTCTGTGGCACTCTATTACAGTATCACAAACAGGCTAGGAAACACCTGCAGCGCAACCATCCAAAATTAACCACTGGGAAACATCTGACTTATGTTCTTTGGGGATTTTTTTTTCTTGTGGGCATTTTATATTTGTGCGTACTGCTAAAATTAGATACGCAATACGTGCATCATTTCCTGCCATGGTTTGGTTTCGCTGTGTTGTCCAGAGAATCTACTGAGCTTGCCCTTGCCGTTCTACACTTACCTACACAGACCAAAGCTTTTAGTGGCTACTCGGGATTTCACAACTTAGCTCCTGCGAACAACCTGTGGCCTTGGCATACTGGGGTGTTTTTAATTCCTCACTCTGGTAAATGAGCTAGTGTGGATGCTTCTGTACCCATCCAGCTCACACTTGCCCAGATATTTCTTAAATATTAGTCCCAAGAGGTGACTTTTTATTTGAAGATAAATGTATAAGTAAGGACAGAATGCCCAAACAGTACCACAAAGCAGTACCTGGGGTTGTTCATCTACTCATCACTTGGCAAGCAGCGGAAATTTTTGTTTTCCTTTATTTCTCTCAGAATAGTAGGCAAAGAGAGGTATCTCATTATTGCTTTATAGTAAGTCACATGTTTCATTATTGATATTAACATGCTTATGAAGCAAGGGTACCTATTTTTTCTTTTGAAAATGGCCAACTTACTCTTTCTTTCTCTGTGGGGATAAATGCCTTTGTTTTCTATAATATTATTTTTTAAAGACAAGACTTGGCCCATTTTAACTTCAAAAGCGACTCCGGTGTCCATATTTGAACCTGGCTGTAGTATTCTCACCGCTCACAGTCTAGTTTGTGTCACGCAGCCATTTAGCCCTAGTTTCTTTCAAGTTCCTGCCTTTGGAGCCATGTTTGGGGAGCCCATCATGACCCTGTGATTAGGAGAATGAAAACCAGATGTCAGCATGGCTTCTGCAGCTGTGCCATCTGCAGTGGCCAGCTCACTGTTTAGGAAGCTTACTCCATTAGCCAGTTTTGACAATAAATCCACTCACAGCAAGCACTCTGTGAAGATTAGGGAAGAGGAAATTGGGAGGGTTGCCTAGTGTGCTTTCTGTCGCTGTGATAGACACCATGACTGAAGGCAGCTTGGGTAGGAAAGGGTTATTTCAGCTTACATTTCCAGGTCGCAGCTCATCACTGAAGTAAAGGCAAGAGCTCAAGCAGGAACTGAAGGAGACATTATGAAGGAATGCTGCTTACCGGCTCACTCTGGCTCATTCTTAGCTAACTTTCTTATTCATCCTGAGAATATTTGCTAGGGATAGTGTCACTTGCAATGGACTGGACCCTCCCACATCAGCCATCAATCAAGACAAGCTCACAGACATGGCCACACACCAATATGGTAGAGGTAATCCTCTAATTTAAGGTTCTCTTCTCCCAGTTGATTCTAGGCTGTATTAAGTTGACAATAAAATTTAACCAATACAAGAATTTGTTGATAAACCGACATTGCTCGCAAAGGGAAGGCAACCCACCGTCTTTTTGTCTTTCAAAATTTTCTATTTCTTTCTCAAGAAAAACTTTAAATCTTTTTAATTTGCAAAACAGTCAATGAACCATCCTCTGATTTATAAGCATTCTCGAGTGTCTTGGTATGGAACCCAAACAGTTTACCGAGTTATTCCTTCCAACCCATAGTATTACTCTCCTTCCAAAAGATCTTAGTGAATACTTCGGGTTTACTTTCTTTTCTGTTGTTTTGGTAAAACACCATGAGTTTATTTTGGGTTACAGTTCCAGAGGACAAGAAACTGAATTACATAGCTGCTTCTGGAACTCAGTAAGACAATCCATAGGTTTAAAGACCAAGACCATAGGCTGACAATTGGTGAGTACATAATAGGAATTTGTGACTTGAGTCCCCAGATACTTCAGGGCTAGAGTGAGAAGATTGCAGTCTCTGCTACCACAGAATACCCACAGCTACTTGGATTTCATTCCCTAAATGACTCTAGCATCATTTTAAGGAGTGGCCTGGGCTTTGTTTCAGAAGCCCAGTGTATTGCTCCCTTCTCAGTATTTTTAAAGGTAGTTTTCCAGACCCTTTGGGAGCCAGGTAGAGCATAATGGTTAGTTAAAATGTGGGGTAAATGAGACACCCTGTACAGTCCCATACATGAATTATCACATGCTGCCACATGGTGATCCATACATACATAGGCAGGCTTACAGTTGACTGTTGAAAGTTCCAAGTTTTCATAGGCATTCTAAGGTCTCATGGGAAATCTTTTAAGGATGGAATAAAGCAGTAAGTGTAGTGAGGAGCTGAGGGCAGGCCTGCTTTTCATCCCGCCTGGCTCCCTCACAGCTAGCTTAGCCCCGGAAATAACAACACACAAATTGTATTCATTTAAACACCGCCTGGCCCATTATCTCTAGAGAGTTAGTTACTGGCTAACTCTCACATCTTGATTAGCCCATTTCTAATAATCTGTGTAGCACCACAAGATGGTGGTCAGCATGTCTGACCTGGTGACTGGCTCCATGGTATCTGCCTTATTGCCCTCTTCCCAGCATTCTGTTCTGTTTACTCCGACTACCTAATTTTCTGTCCTATCAAAGGGCCAAGGCAGTCTCTTTATTAACCAATGAAAATAACACATAGACAGAAGGCCCACCTACATCATTTCCCCTTTTTCTATTTAAACAAAAAAGAAAGGCTTTCACTTTAACATAGTAAAATTACATATAACAAAACAGTTATTGAGTAAGAATTACAGTTACAATATTTATATCTATTTTACCATTATCATAATAATGGAAAACTGTAACTATAAGTAGCCATTATTTAACTCCATCAAAGACTTCAGAAGGATATAATATTACCTAATTAAACAAGAAGTAAACAACTTCCAAAACTCTAGAAATGACAAAGACATCTTGCTGCCTGGACAGTCACCCAAAGTTCCTCTGTACCATTGGGGCATCCATCTTCAGCCTTCAGGCCCATAATATCCAGCAGACATTTCCATGAAGCAGGAAATTTCAAAGCAGTTCAGTCACTTTCTTCTGTGTCCTGAAGAATGTCTCACAGACTCTTTCATGAATCAGGAACCCTGAAAGATCATCTCACCTTTAGGCAAGTTCAGCAGTCCTCTCTCTGCAGGTTCTCTGTGTCCAGTTTATACAACAGTCCAGGCAAGAGCAGTTTAGCAGTCTCTTTATTAACCAATGAAAATAACACATAGACAGAAGGCCCACCTACATCAAGTAAGTATATTTTTGGCACCATAAAATAAGTTAGAACATTTTGGGAATAATAATAAAGGGACATTTTTCTGTGATAGGCATGATGTTAATGACTTTAGATTTTTCTCAAGTGCATTGTACAGCACCGAAGCTCATAGGAGTTACACCGTCAGTCCCTATTCATAATTTTAACAGATGAAAGGCAAGTTTGGAGAAAGGATTCTTATCAAGTACTGTTTAGGAAGCCTCTGTCGAAGTGGAAGTCTGGATCTGATGAAAGAGGATGTTTTAGTACAGACTGATCTTGGGGCATAATGAGGTAGGTGAGAGAGAGAAGGACAGAGTGACCAGCAGGAGGTGAGACATGGCTTTGGAAAGCAGGATGCCTGAAAGGGCAACACATCAAACTGTATTATAATAAGTCATTAAAAATTACAGGGAAATTAATTTTGAGAACGTACTTGATGGGATCCTTGGTACTGAGGGTCAAGGCCCTACACTTGTTCTGCATTAGTGGGAAGAAACGGAAAGCTCAATCCAGGAGCTATTTCATCAACGTGCTACCTAAGATGGCTGCTCTATCCAGACCAGAGAGCAAAGAATGTACCTGGGATCAGGGAGGCTGAGTCTAACTCCAGCAAGACAACAAGACAGATGCCATGTATACAAGTGATCTGTGGAGCAGAAATTTGATTGTGGAAGCCGAGGAGACTCGCCTGATGACCAGGGTCAGATAGTTTGGTGTGGCTGGCCAGCTCCATGTCTGCAGGGCATCAGATTTTGGCTTTAAGATCTAATAAAGCACGTGATTACTTTCATATTTCACAAGCACATAGGCAGAGAAACATTCCCCTCCCCCAAAGCTTCCTGGGCTTTTGCTTCTCCTGCGAAGAATGTGCCTGAAGTAAGGCAGCCAGCTCTGGCAATGCTCCCCTCATTCTCCTGCCGAAGCCCAGCCCCAGCTGGCTCCAAGAACTCAAGCTCCATCCAAAGTAAAAAAAAAAAAAAAAAATCTATAGACACCCTACCTCCCTGCCAACCACCATCGGAACCCATCTCTTTCCAGTGTAACAAGTTTGGCCTTCTGGCTAAGAGCTGAATATTTTTGGATTTTGAAGAAAACATGCTCTGTTTCCCCTGATGGCAACTCTGGGGCGGAGAGAAATAGACTGGCCTTTGTTAGTCTGTCCCTGGTAGATTACCGGGCAGTGCCCAAAGCCGGGTGGGGGGTCAGGGTGGCAGGAGGTAAGGTCTGGTCAGTTGACTTAGCATAAGGCCTGCATTGTCTCAGTACCCTCTTGTGAGGAAACAAAACTCCTCAAATCGCTGAGCTGCCCACTTGGGCTTAGAAACCAGTAGGTCTGGTTACCAAGGGCTTGTTCATCCCTGCTCCTCGTTCTCTCCAGTTCCTCTGGGCTTTGAACATCACTGGAATATTGACTTGCAGGGTGGTGTCTTCCCAAAGGAGACGTTTCCTGATACAAAAGAAACACATAAGGTCCCGTGGGACTGAAAGTTTTGCAACTGATTTATCACACAGGGACTTGGAAAAAACTATTAGTTAGCAAGTATTGAGGACATACTGCGATGGGACACAGAGGCTTCACTGGGGACATCTTGAATTTCATCCCGAAACTGTCCATCTACCTTTAAACTCTGCATTAGCTCCACCTTCCTCTTGTTGTTATTAGGATTGGTTTTGTTTAGCCATAAGGTATTATTCATACATGAAATCTTATGAAGTGAATAAACTTGCCAACTGTGTCTGAAATTATAATTGGCACTCTGTTATAAACCTACTCTGTTAGAAATCTGTGCCATTTGGGTAAAGATGATTTAAAAAGACAATGAATTTATTTTTGATTAACATTCAAAATTAGAGTTGAGGGCACCGAGGTGACATTGGTCTTTATGCTTTGGCATGTAATCTGTTCTTGAATTTTGTTATTATTGCACAGGAGGAGAAAACTCCTTTTCTATGTAGATAAGTAGCTGCGAGGACTGGCAGGTCCTAAATACCTCATTTGGGGGTCTTCACATGCATATGTTCCTAGCAGAACTAGTCCAAATGTTGTAAAGTTGGATTACTTTTAATATATAACTAGTGTTCCTTATTCCTTATAATAAACTTCAGTAGTCAAGTCAGATTGTTGGCCCTTAAAAATGTGTACTTGACTGTTGGGATTATTGTCGTGATACTATGTCTTGCATGTCAACCTCCCCTGCCTCGTATATAATGCACACTTAAGTGTATTGCACAAAAGCTACTACTATACAATCATTTGTATGTGACAGCACCAGACTCAACCTGAATTGGGAAAAAGAATCAAACAACAAAAAAGAGGCTTTCCGAATCAAAATATATTTTATGAAAAATTCAAATGCACACATCAAATATCAGGAAAATGTCATTGGAAGGCCCTCTCTGAAGAGCCATAATCTGGCTAAATAATCCATTAGTGGCCTCGACTGTGTTAAATTTCAGACTTTAAAGACCTTAAACTGTGTGTTGCTTTGAGTGGGAGTTAAAATTGAATTAGAAAAATAGTTAAAGAATACTTTAGAAATTCCTGAAAGTGTTTTTACAACACAACCCTGACCCCAGGATTTCCCTCATGGTATCCAGATTGCTTTCACACACAGGATAGATTAAGCAGGAGACTTCGGCGAGCCTGCTATAAGATGTGGCCCAAAGCATACAAGAATTCTTCTAACAACCCAATCCTGAGCACTCGGTTCAGGACACTTATGCCATGTTAAGTATCATGTTGACATACAGTGTGTGGGCTCAGTGTCTGGGCATTTAAAGTCTAGATTCACTGTGTTAACTCTGGTTGTAGAGCATTTGCCATGTGCTGCTATTCATTGAGAGCCACTTCCAATGTATCCATGAGAAGTTAAAGTAGTCTGTGTACTCATGATGTGAACTTTCCAGTAGAAGAAGTCAGTGCTTACATCACAGAAGCACTAATTCAAGGAGGAGATCGCATAACATCCACATTTGCCCTGATTAGTAGAAAAAACACTAGAACATGGAACAGCACAGGTTCTGGGAGAATTCGGAGAGAGTATCGTTTTTATGAAGGACTAAGTACACACCTTAGCCTGTGTGGTTATATATGGTTTGGAGAATGTGATATTCAGTTTTTATACACACTCATGAATTTCTTCTGGCATTTTTGAAAGTGCCCACAAAGGTCAAGGAATAGTATACACTATTCCAAGTATCACACCCTCCATCATCATTAACTATTTGACAACTTTGTTTTATTTTCTCTCTTACATTTCAATACTTTTCATATTGTTGTTAGTATATTTTATAGAAAATTGATCACATTATTTCTATCATAATTACTAGTATGTCTAACAAATGAAAATTCAACCATTAAAACATGGTCCCTAGTGGGTTGACCATGCTCTGTTGGTTCCTCATGCTTATAAATACTTAGGCAGCATGAATTACACTAGCAGATTATGAAAAATAAAATAAAAGCAAAGTAACGAACAAAGTCATGATCTCACTAAAACATCTTAAAATACGCATTGCTTGATATTAGTCAATGTTAAAACTGTGGCCTAATTCCATTCTTACCTTCTGAATAAAAATTTTAATGTTTGGTTTGCCCAAGGCACATGACAGACTTTACTAGGAGATCCCAAATGGGAGGAAGGAGCAGGTACAAGATGATATAGGATGTGCGACCAATGCCAAGGGTCAGGTGGGAACAGGCTTGTTGTCAAAGTTCACTTGACTTGGGAGTCACATGAATATTAGCCCAAAACAGTGCTGCACACAAGTGCTCCTCAAGAGGCTGAGGCAGGAGAGTTGACTGAGACAGGCAACATAAAGACCCCAGAGCATATGAGAAGGAGGAGGAAGAGGTCCCTGTGATTCTAGTAATGTATAGAAGCCTGAACTAAAGTAAACGTATGAATTCTAAGGTCTTTGAGACCAAAGTGTGATGGAGAAGACAAATGGCTCAAGTCCAGGTCAAAAAGATTAGTGTGGACGATAAAAGTCAACAAAATGCACAAGAGGAGAAAAGGGCCAGGAGCCTTGAAAAATATGCAGATTATGAAAATCATTCCTGACCGAGACTTTAATTCAACACTTGACCACCTGTTAAGACACAAAGTCTAAACTCAGTGATTCTGATGGCCCCATCAAGTTGTGGTAATAAAAGCATGCAAGGTTGCCAAGATGGCTACCAAACCTGATGACCCGAGTTTGATCTTCAGAACTCATCCAGTAGAAGGAGAGAGTCGACATCTACGAGTTGTCCTGTGGTCTCCACATTTGGGTGTTAGCATTGGTGCACACATGAGCCCATGGGGACAAGTACACACACTCAATAAATACACACATATAATTTGTTTAAAAAAGATTTAGAAATGAATGAAGACAACAGAGGGAGAACAAGTGGGCACCCTTAAGTCCACATATGTACTGGCAGGTATTAACTGTTCTCAATGGGCTAAGAAAAAAAAAGATCATATTAAGTGGAGAAAGGTATATATGTAGTGCATGGCATGACGGAGCTTGCCTTTAACCCAGCACTTGGGAAACAGAGACAAGAAGATCAATATGAGTTCAAGGCCAATCTAGTTTATATAGCAAGTTCGAGACCAGCTATGGTTACCTACGGAGATCTTGTCTCAAAACAGCAACAGTAAAGTGATGGCCTAGATCCTTACCCTGAGGCAGGCTGCCTGGTGTCTGAATTCTGCTTTCACTAATGACTGGTTATGAGATCTTAAAAATATTCTTATCCTTTTTGAGCTTCAGTAAAAAGAAAATAGAAAAGGTCTCTATCAACTGTCAAATGGTGGCCCTCCAGAAGATATGTGTATACCTTGATGCCTAGAATCTGTAATTGTTGTCTTATTTACTGCAGATTCTTTGTAGACATAATCAATGTCTTATCATTATATCCTTCTAAGTTGTTCCTGGTGGATGAACCCTACATACAGAAAAAAGAGACACATGGGTGTGAAATGGATGTGAAACAAACAGAGCCATAAGCCAAGGACTGACAGCAGCCTCAAGGAGCTGAAAGAGCCTCATTTGTTCCTCTATAAAGAGCATTTCCCCATCCACACCTTGGTGCCAGGTGACTGAACTGAGAGAGAATACATTTGTGTTACTTTAAGTCTCCAAACTGGTGATTACGTAGCACGGCAGCCACATGTCCTTGGGTGGGAGCAAAGGAAAACAGACTATCAGAGGAAAATGTTGATTCTGGCCACCAATAGCCCCTTGATGCAGTGCCAGGTAGACCTATCTTGGCCATCTGTGTTTGTTCATTGCAAAAGGTTAAAAGCCTCCTCAACTTGCTTAACAAAGAGGGCCATTCACTGGTTTAGGTCACTGAGCAGTTCAAAGGGTCATCAGCCCCAGGTAAGGCTGGATCCAACTGTCCCAATGTTAGTATCAAATAATTACTCTCTATTCTCCTTCAGGTATGCTTTGTCTTGTGTTGGCTTCCTAGTTAATCAAAGTCAGATAATCAAGTTTCAATTCCTCTCCTTGTTGAAAGGATGGAGAAGGCGCCCTAATCAGCCTGGCTCATATGTTCATGTTTGAGGTGAAGCCATAGGTAGTATTTTAAACTCTTACCGCTGCTGTAACAAAATACCTGAGACTGAGGAATTCATTGGAAAGGAACGATGTTCCTCATAGCTGTGGATGCTGAAAGGTCAAGAACAAGGTGAGAACAGTTTGAATGTGTGCCAAACCTAGACACTGTTTCCAAGATGGTGCCCTGTTGATGGGCACTTCGAAAGGGACGAATGCTCTTTTCTCACAGGCTAGAAGACAGAAGTGGGAAAAGGACCAGAAGTGGTGCCTCCAGTCTTCTCACAGGGCATTCCTCCATCTCTGAGAGCTGTGCCATACAACTTGCCCACTTCCCAAATGGCCCTTCTGTAGCTTTGGCTGCCTAGGAAGACTAAACTTCTTTCAATATGCACAAGAGACGCGTTTAAGCTACAGCGAGGAAAGAGAGGCAACCTCTGAGACTAAAGAAGCGATCTGTCTCCAGAATAAAAGGAAAAGTAGATCGGGTTAGCAAGCAATAAAACATATACTTCCAATCGGATGTGACAGAGACTCAATGCATGAATGAGGAGGCATGGGCAATCAGGGGAACGAGAAGTCATTCTACAGGGAGGACAAAAACTATCACGTAGAGTCTAACAGAGGCGGGAACCTGGAATCAGTTTCAAGTGCATTTGACAGCCAGGGTTGTAATAAAAGCTCTCACCCTTCTTATGTTAAGGCAGGGAAGGGTATTGTTAAGGCACAAAGAGCATTAAGCATAACATATTGGTAAATTTAAGTACATTATAATTAAATTCTGCTGATATAAAAATTACTTAAAGAAAATTAAGTCAGCTGTGCACTGAACTATGTGTGTGTGTGCAGCAAATAGTCAGCACATAAAATGTCAAAATACTTAAAATACTTGGAATTTAACTACAATGTGACCAAAAAAAAAAGGCCAAAGAAACAGCAGGTAAAAGAATACAAAAATGTGTCACAAGTAAAAAACACTCAAAATGAGAAAACTTTTAAAATGGTCAGTTTCATCGGTCATCAGGAAAATACAAACCAAGGTCTAGTTCAATTTGCTGATCATACGTAGCACATAAGCATATGTGTCTGTTATATGTAATTCAGGGGACAGCTTATTAAACGCCAAACAACCTCAAGCGTTGGCAAGGATGTGCAACAAAGAGAACACATGTGCACAGCTGGTAGGATGGGAGCTGGTGGAGCGACTGCAAATACCTGAATGGTGGTCCCCATTTCATCGTAGTAGGTATGGAAACGTAGCCTCCAAGGTGACGGCATTAGAAGAAAGGGCTTTAGGGACTTGTTGGGAAATGAGGGCAACTCTGCATAGATGGAGTTCATGTCTTTAATGAGATATGTCAGAAAGGTAAGCCCTTCCACCATGTGAGAATATAGGAAAAACAAACAAACAAACAAACAAAAAAGCTACCTATGAAGGTGTTCATTGCACTGCTCAACAATGGCCTTATGGCATGCGCTCAGCAGTCTAGCTCATACAACTCTAAGCTCTAGAGCCTAGTTTTCCATTCCATTCCCATAGGGACGGATGCATGTGTGCAAATGATATGTTATACATTTCAGATGTGCATAAGTTATAGAACAAATTTTGTTATATAGTTGTATATATTGTAAATATATATAGCAGACACTAAGGTAAGAAAGATAAATTTTCAGGTTTTGGAGTTTCCACCACACCAATGATGTTTAAACTCTAGGAAGAATTTCAAATGAAGACCAGGAGCCAAGACATGAGTCTTGTGGTCACCAGTATTTAGTGACTGTAATGATTTCAGCCACATAAGGCTGATGCTTCCGGGTTCTAGGGGCCATGCATGTGCAGACAAGCCCGCAGGCAGAAGTGCCTAATGGCCCCCGGGGATATTAAAGGGCCCCTGCATGACCCATGTGCAGCATGGATTACATCATCCATATATGACTTAGCTAAGCCCTTGTGCACATGCATGAGCCCCGTCATCTGCGTATGATGTAGCCATGTCAACCCCCTGTGTGCATGTACTAGGCAGCTTTTAAAACATGGATACACCATCTTCCTCTCTCTCTCTCTCTCCCTCTCTCTCTCTCTCTCTCTCTCTCTCTCTCTCTCTCTCTTTTTCTCTCTCTCTCTGCACACTGACTTCCCCAGGCCTGTACATGCCCCCTCTAATAAACTCCGAAGTGGATTTGTTGCGTCTTCCGTGTTTCCTTCTCACTCGCGCCAGGTGATTTCAGAGGCAACAGAAGAAAGAGAGACAATGGAGGATAATTGGCTAGGGAGGAAGAAGGAAGAAAAGGACAGCAACTTGGAAGCTAAGGAAGCAAAGTCCATAAAGGTAACCATGACAACAGCATCGCAGACGATGAGTTCAGAAGAATAACTGCTGGATTTGACAAGCCCAAGACCACTGGTGACTGTGAATAAAGACGGGTCTGTGGAATTGTCCCCACTACCCCCTTGATCCACGATTCTCTTCTGTGACCCGAGTGACATATCCGTCCTACTGTCCCTCATGAGCTGTCCCTCACACCACCATCATGGCCAACACAGGACTTGGCCATACCATTTTCCCACCTAGTTCTGTTGATGCTACACTTCTGATGACAAGATTCTTCTAAGTCAAGTCCCAGTTTTCTCCCATATTCCCCAGGATTCCTACCACTCCGGTTCATCTCTTGTTTCTCAAACCATGGGGCTATCAACTCCAAGTCCTGGGTCATTTTCTTCTTCTCCCCAATAAGCAACTTTTCTGAGGTTTCTGTTATGCACATTGCTGGTATCTTCTTAAACTGTACTGTTTCTCTTCAGGTTCTGCTCACTTGGCAGAGAGGGTTTAGGGTACCATCTAAGATACTGGAGAATCCCCTTCCAATACTATTTCTACCCCTGGTAAAGTTCGAGTGTATCCCTCAAGAATCATGTGCTGGGAATTTCATCCCAAATGTGTTGGAGGTAGTTCCAGCTGAGAAATGTGTAGGTTCCCAGGGCCCCAAATTCCTGCATGAACCGATACCATGATCTCACATGTGGGATTATTATCCAAACTCACTCCGTCTCTTTCAAGAGTGTGCTCTTCTCAGTACAAAGCCTCGCTCCAGCCCCTGGTGCCATGTTCTCAGGCTTTCCAGCCTCCAGAGTTTTCTTTACAAAGCTTCTTTACAAATTACTCTATCTCCTACTCATCGATCAATGCTGCTCTCGACCTTGGTCAGAGAAGTTTCTCTTGGCAGTGGGCAACAGTAAACATAGAGACTGAATCATAAAGTCAGAGCGTTCAGAATAAGTGGCCGTTGATTATCCAGTCTTAAATGATACATCTTTATCAACCCCCACAAAGCTTAGGGTAGGACTTAGAAGAGAGAGAGAGAGCAAAGAATGTAGGGGCTGAAGGTTAGGGAGAAGTGTTGTAAAATGTTTTCTGGACATGACATGGTCACTGTCATCTTGAGGTCACCGCAGTTATGGTTACCTGCACAAACCAACTCCATAAGTTCAGTCAGTGTTCCAGTGACCACTAACTGAACTCAGTAGGTTTAAAAAGGGGGGACATGAATAGGAAGATATGTTATAGGGTTTCCAGTGGGCATGAGAGGAAGAAGTTGGGGTAAATATGATCAAGATACACTGTATACATATATGAAATTGTCAAATAATGAATAAAAAATATTCTAAATAAATAGATGTATTACCTGGTTTCAGGTATTCTGTTATAGGAGGTAATCATCAAAATATTCAATGAATTAAGTAAAACCTGCTGCTGCTCTTGGCCGCAGACTCCCAGTCTCTGAAATCAAAAAGTTCTGCAGACAGGATTTTGAGGATCCTTCTATCTGGGATCTTCTGTTCCAAGGGACATTGATAAAGAGTTAAAGAATAGACTGGTCTACTGACAAACTTGCAGGAAGACAAGCCATTGTTCTTTTAGTTTGAAACTAACGAGGCCTTCAGGGGAAGGGAGTGGGCCTCTTAGATGGACCTGCACTGCTGGGTGGTTTCCATATCAAGGGAGGGTCCGGAATGTGATGGAGCAGGTCTCTCTCCAGCTGTCAGGTAAGCTTGGCTAGGATCCAAGACTGGCTAATAGCTCCACACTGCCTTCCAGCAAGGCCAGTTCTGAGTTTCAAATATTTCTCTGGGTCACCAAGACTCCAGGGACTAAAAAGAGGAGCTTATTTGGAACCCATGATAGACATTCCTCATTTTGAAATGCCTGGTGATGACCGGTTTTATTTTTATACCCACCATTTCCTTGCAAAGAAATTAAACAAATAAACAGATGCCACCCTCACTCCCTCATCTCTTTTTTTGGCTTGGGTCCTGCGACAATACAGCACGTTCTGCACCATCTGCTGGCTCTGCAAAGGTAATTAACAAATGCACACCATTCCCAGACGAGGCTGGTTTGTAAGGACAATCATGCCAGCAAAGCTGAGCGGCGCAGAGCGAGTCAGTGGCAGACCTGGTAGGCGGCTGCAGTTCCAACCTCCACTGAAACGCGTGGTAGAGACGCCTGCCCAACTGTAGCTCCTAAAAATGAATGGGAATGGATCCAACCAAGAAAACACCCCAGAGAGAAGTAAGGAGAATTACAAAATAACTAGGTTTTTTTTCCACGCTTATGGTAACTTTTTCATTTATTGTGCTTTATTTTTTTTAAAACAAGGAAAAGTAAAAATATCCTTCAGTGAAAAGTTCAAAGTAAATTGCTGGGAACACCGAATGTTGGGTCAGAGGTAGGTTCTCTGACCTTGAACTTGTCCTCCAGACGCTGCGAGCCTCATTCTCACACCTGTGACTTGGTAACAATGGGAACACCAAACCTTCAGGGTAAATGAAATCGAGAATTTGGGTCTGGAATTGGGTCCAGTGTCCGGAGAGTAGTAGCAGGCCGATCAAGAGTGTTCCTTGCTATTGTTAGCGTCTTCTCTATCAGGTGAGCAGCCCTGACAGATGGTCTAATCCGCTCTTAGCAGCAGGGAATTAATAAGCCTTCTAGCAAAAGCCACAGACTAAAAAGGACAGAAGCACCATGATTAAAATGAGAGAACTCGGGGTTTCACGTTAACAAAGAGAAATCAGCCACCACCCCACCCAGGCATGTTTTAGGCAGAAGACACAGTTATTGCCTCAATGTATTCAAAATATAGAAAGAGCACCAGAAGCTAGTAGTCTTTCCGTCTAATGGAAGGGTTGGACTGGAAGGTGTGTGTTGGAGTTTCAAGTGAACGAGGGCCAAAGACAGTTGCAATGCAGTTGAAGTAAAATTTACACAATTGGAGAATCTGATGCCCGACGTGCCTTATCTGGCACAATTCCAGTTAGGCAGAACCAACTATAAGGCAGTTTTCAGCATCCTTACAGAGGTCCTTAGGGGACACTGCGACAATTCTGATGATAGTGGTAGCTTGCTTCTTTGTTCTCTTAGGCTCTGACTGGCAGAACTCACAGAACTCAGCTGTTGGTGGCCCAGTAAGAATGTCCTGATAATGGTGTTTTGTGGAAGACCTGGGCTGCTCAGGGCACAGGCCAGGAGTGTGTGGTTTGGTTTCGTTCAATGGTGTATGGTTGTTCATGATGTGTGTGGCATGCAAGCGAAGGCCAGATATGAGCCTTCAGTCTTCAGGTGAGCTCCAGGCTGTTTTCTCGGCCCAGTCTCTCACTGAGACCTGGGGTTCCTCAATCAGGTGGTGAGGTCTTGAAAATGTGCATGACCTCTTCAAAAAAAAGGGGGGGGGAAGGCAAAAGAGAGAGATTGGAGAAATAGCTCAGCAGTTAAGCACACCCGCTGCTTTGCCAGGGACCTGACACTGGTCCCAGCAGCCACACTACCATAACTTCAGCTCTGGAGAGACCAGGTACCTCTTCAAAAGCACCTGCACCTGCCTGCGCATACCCTGCAACATACACACTTAAAATAAATTTTTTTTAAAATAATAAGTAAATGTCAGTGTGCAGAAGGATGTGTGAATCATTGCCTGATGAGCTACTAGCCAGAAGCCCACTAGCAGAAATAAAAGATACCACCTTGCCTGGTATATTTAGAGACCGTTTCTCCCATTTCTACAGACTTTAATATTGACATTCCCCTCGGTGACATGTGGGAATCTTGGGTACTGTGAACTATATGCATTCAATTCTTCCCCTAAAATTGAGCTCAGATGACCCCAGTACTAACCATATGGCTAAAACATTTCACCCTTTGACCCATCTCGTGTCAGCGGTACTTTGATGTCACAAGTCACCAAGTCCTCTTCCTGATAACGTAGCTACAGTTACAGGAGACGGTAGTACAGATAGGCTTCTAATGGCTCTGAGGAGCTTTCTGTAGGAGGAGCACAGATTCCAAGGCATGAGTAGGAATTTCCCTTGATCCGTGAGAGAACAGAACCTCAATTCAGAGACCCAAGGAAGACGTTATCTATGATCTTGTTTTTTCGGTTGGAAGGATAGGTAAGGCAGGGGAATCAGGGATGTGACTAAGAACATTTTCTCTGCTGGCCATGAAAAGAATGGCCATGGGTTAGGAAGTAACAAGTCAGATGCAGGAGCCCAGGATGCTGGCTGCTCACAAAGTCACCGTGACAAATGAGAGACCTTGGCATGGAGTCCGCCCTGGTGGACAGGTGTCTCTGGGAGGAGTGGGTACTGAGCTAACATTGAGGTTACTTATCAGAGGAGGGGCTTTGTGGTTGGAGGCTGCAGGGAGAATTCTGACTGTGCCACACCAGTGACGAGGTGGCCTTGGGTACATTTTCCTCCGACAGGATTGTTCTAAAGATCAATAAAAATAACAAGGGTAAGAGAAGCCAGCATTTGCATGTAGAAAGTGCTTCCGTAGAAGGATTCAGGGTAGGCATCCGAGTTGCCTGTAATCATCTTAGTTCATGTCTGGAATTGCTGTCTGGAAATGAGAAAGGCCAGGGTAAAACTGACTCCGCATACCCGGTGCCTACTTTACTATCCCACTCGTGTTTCCCCAATTAACCTTAATTACTATTTTTAATTTTGTTTACTTTGGGGTAGGGAGAGAAGGAAGAAGTTTATTGAGATGGCCAATAGGAAGGCCTGGGGAGTGATCACAGGCTGCTCACACACAGGTGCTGATTCCGTCTATCCAGTTCGTGCAAGTTTTCCTGAGCTGTCACCGCTTTGCGGAAGGAAACGGAAGTTCTGAGAGACCAGGGAACTGTGCAAGGCTCAGCTTCAGGAAAACCCTTTCAAACTTCAGGACAAAACCTCTTGGGATGGGAGCACCTAGCCCAATAGTAGTTGGTAGCCCAGAGCAGCAGTGTAGCGCAGGGCGCTCTCTCAGAGGCGTGTCCACCTTCTCAGTACTGTTCTTGTACTGAGATTTGCCACCCAGTACTACCCAGCGGCTGTTTTCACAGAACCCGGACACCAATATTTGAGCTGGGAATCCTATAAACACCATCAGTGGACAAAAGACAAAATATATTTCCAATGACCACAGACAACAGACAGGCTAGTGCCAATCCTTCTTGCTCATCTCTACTCCCCTCATAATGGAACCTTGTTGAGCCTTTAACTATCAGACTCAAGAAGAACCAGGACACAATCTGAACCTTTCCACACCCCTTCCATACTGACTCCAAAAGGAATATTCTAGTATTTGTGGGAGAAAGCCCTTATTCCTCAGCCTACACTGAATTTCCCAAGCCCATGTCCTTTTCTCTCTATCTCTGTAAGTCACCTTCCATATTCATCCTATGTCTGGTTGCACAGTTTAATGACCCTAAACCTTTTTGCTCCTGAGCCTTTGTCCGTGATAGACTGATAGATAGATCAAGTAAATTTGTGTTTGAAAGTAAGCTCTGTAGTGGGGCAGTGGTGCTCACGCCTTTAACCCCAACACTCGGGAGGCAGAGGTAGGCAGATCTCTATGAGCTTGAAGCCAGCCTGGTCTACAGAGCTAGTTCCAGAACAGTCTACACAGAGAAAGCCTGTCTCAAGGAACACAAAAAGAAAATTACAAACAATAAATAAATAAGCCCTGTGTTTTATTGGCAGCATGACCTTTGTCAGCTTTGTCTAAGTTCTGTGAGCCGTGATCTATTCAACTTGACATGCGCAATAGTAATTTCTTCCTTGCAGACTTCTGCTGAACGTTCAGTGAAAAAGCATATTCAATGAAAATTCACATTCAGTGGAAAAGCCCACCTCATGGTTGAACCTTTAGAGGTGGGTTGAACCTTATATTGAACCTTCCTTTCTAGTGGTAGGAAGTTAGATCATAGCTGCTATGCCCTCAAAGTGAAGGCAAACCCTGGCCCCCTTTTCCTTCCCCTCTTTGCTTCTTGACTGCCAAGAGTGAGAAGTTTCCCCTTCCGTGTGCTCCTACTATTGTGTTGCTCCAAAAGCAATGGAGCCAACAAATTGTGAACCAAAATCCCCAAAAATGTTGTCAAAAGAAACAACTCTTGCTTTTAAATTGATTATCTCAGATATTGCTCTATGGCAGTGGAAGGATCACACACAGAGTGTTTGGTTTTATCTTCTCCAAACTGCCAACGTCAGTCAGAGCCAGCTGCTTCCACGTCCCTCACCATTAGGCGTCACCTCCCTCTGTACTACTTCTGCCTCTTAGAAACAAGATAATTGCTGAGTCACTAAGCATTGTCTACAGGCCCAGCACAACACACATGGAAAATCTCATCTGATGTGTACCACAGACTTATGAAGGAACCTTGTTCTCTACATTGTGTATTCTTAGAGATGAAGGCTAGAAATGACCCCCACAGAGTCAATCACCTATGTGGGGAAGTGTGGGTTTTCAGCTTTGCTGATAGAAGATCTATATTGTGGTATGTGAAATGTCTCCTTTCTGACATGACATTTTTGTGAAATAGCATTGTGCTGGCTAATTTCTTTTGTTTGTTTCTTTGTTTTGTTTCCTTCATACAAGTTAAAGCAACTGGGAAAAGGAAACCTCAGTTGGGAGAATGCCTCCGTCAGACTGACCTTTAGGCAAGGCTGGGGGGAATTTATTAATTAATGACTGCCGAGGGATTGCCCTGGGAGAGGTATCACCCCTGGGCAAGGAGACCCGGGTTGTATAAGAAATCAGGCTGAGCAAGCCATGAAGAGCAAGCCATGAGGAACAAGCCAGTGAGTTACACTCCTCCATAGTCTCTGCTTTATTTCCTGTCTTCGGGTTCCTACCTTGAGTTCTTGACCTAGTTTTCCTTAATAAGGGGCTCTAAGGCAAAAGAAATAAACCCTTCCCCCTTAAGTTGCTTTTGGAGATTGTTTTATCACAGCAATAGAAAAGCCGACTAGGACTATCATAGACTGCCTTATACTACATATTCAACATGACGAGTACTCTAAGACCCTTATTACAGACCTGCATTGTGCACAGGCAAGGGTTTGTCCTATAGACTGTTGATAGAAAGGGATACGTGCAAAGAAGCCTGCTGAGAGTTCAAGCAAGCACAATTCACCTTCATGAGGACAGAAGTCAGAGACAACTTAGTGAAAGAAGCGGTCATGTGTATTCCTTTGCAAAATTTAACTTTTTTAAATCATGTCTTGTTGGGGGAAGATTGTTAGTTTGCTTCCAGCTGCTCAGCCCCAAAATAATCACTCAGAAACTACATTATTTAAATCACTGCTTGGCCAATCACTTAAGTGTATTGCTAGCTAGCTCTTATATTTTTGGTTAATCACCACATAGCTGTGGCTTACCGGCAAGGTTCTGGCATGTTTGTTCCTGGAGGAGGCTACGTGGCTTCTCACTGACTCTGTCCTACTCTCTCTCTCTCTCTCTCTCTCTCTCTATATATATATATATATATCTTCTAGCCTGGGTATATTCTGTTAAGCCATTGGCCAAAACCTGCTTCTTTATTAACCAATAAAAGCAGAACATATGCAGAAGGACTTCCCACAGCAGTGTTTTTCTTTTCAACTTCTCTTGGCCTTCTCTTTCTATCCTTTGTGAGGGAAAAGTGCTCAAGAAAGCCCAGTAAATAAATGGGCAGGAGGAGATGTTGAGCATAGCAGCATGAGGAAATTTGAAAGAGAAGTGGGGAGGGGGAGAAAGGAGAGGGAAAGGCAGAGAATATGAACTCAAGAGAAGTCTCAAACTGTGACTGATGAACCGAAAGGTCTCAACTTGGGTGATCAGCATCACAGCAGCAGGCTGAAGAGGAGGACAGGCAGGCGCGCGCAAGCTCTGCTGCAGCCCCTTCTGGGACTTGAACACAGAGAGGACGAGCAGGAGGATGAGAGAAAGGCTGAAAACAAAGAGAGGAAAACACCCAGCAGTCTTCCTGGGTCAGCTGTGCGTGGGAGGGCAGGTGCAGGATGGAAGAGGAAGACATCTCGTGCCACCTGGTCTTCTGGCAAGGATGTGACCTGCCAACCACTCTAGAATCAGACTTCCCAAGCCCAAGTGCCCTCCCAGACATATGAGCACCATTAGCAAGACAACCCATTCTGCTAGCCAGGACCCCTTGCTTTGCCTCTCTTCCCACCCTTTACGTCGTAGGGGCTCCGTATGTCCTTTATGTTCCTGCTCACTTACTATTCCTCACTATTTCTAGGGGCTTACAATCCTGAACCCAGCCACAATCTCCTGTGCCCCTGCACTTCATTTTAGTGGTGGCCTCAACTGAATGTGAAACATTCAATCCTGAACTACACACACAGCCTTTTCCTCTCACCCACGATGGCCTCACTATTCCCTTGATTCCTAGCAAGAATCAATTCTCAGAGAATTTTCCCCTGGTGTGTCTTGTTAGCCTCTCCTGGCACCAGAGGGCTTCAGGCCTGGGAGGGCAGAGGGCCTTCTCCGGGTGAGGTAGGTGTGCTCAGTGTCAACAACAACAACAACGCTCAGTTTCAATCCCAGATCAGGCGCTGATGTCAGGGGAATTGTCAAGAGTGCCAATTCTCCCAGCCCTAAGCTCTGTCCTCCCAGGAGTTTGGTTCAGATTTGAGGGTGCTGTACACACCACCTTACGCTAACCAGAACCGGAAGGATGACATCTGTGGCGTGTGGAAAAGGCCCAGCTAGGTTTTATTTGCTTGGGAACAACAGGGAAGGTGCTCAGCTCTAGAGGCTCCAGGCCCTTCCAGGCAAACAAGCCAATATAAAGCAGACAGGCTCTTCCAGTTAAAGAAGTAAAGGCTCTCCCGGGCTGCACCCTTCCCTGTAAGTTCTAAGGTTACCACCTCCCTAGTTCTCAGAATCTTGCTAGGAACAGGAGGCCCTTGTGCTGCTGTGATATGTGAGGAGGATCAAAGAGGCTGATGGCTCCTGTGAGGTCACCAGGAAAAAAGGTGTCAGGTCCCTCCCTATACTAAGCTACTGGGTTCACATCTCCGAGGCTGTTCCTTTGTGGTCTCATCCCCACCTACGAAAGATGCATGAACCCGGGCAGCAACTAATTGTGCAGTACCTGCTGCATAGGCCAAGGGCTGCCAAAAGCTTGCTTAAGGGAAAGTCTGCATGAGGTCCGTAGCCTGGACCAAGAAGACAGGTAACATTTGAGTAGGGAGGGAGTCGGGGCCTGGGCAGAGTATATTGCTACCAACTGTCTCACTAGGGCCACCTTTTAAGTCTCCACCTGCAATAGCCCATGCAAAATATGCTTGCAGGGGTACCTTACCAGCCAGAATGCAAGTAGCTGCTTTCTTTCCCAAAGTATTTTGCAGGGCTTGGTGCTGTGTGCCTTTAATCCCAGGACTTGGGACGCAAAGGCAGGTCTGTGTAAGTTTCAGGTCAGCCTCGTTTACACACCAAGTTTCAGGTCATCAGGGCTACATAGGAGATCCTGTCCCCACAAAAATTATTACATTTATTTATTACGGAGCAGGGCAAGCATGTGGAGGTCAGGATAACTTTCAGGAATCTTTTCTCTCTTCCTACTATGTCGAGGCCAGTATTGAACTCAGAGTCTCAGACTTGGCAGCAAGTGCCTTCAACCACTGAACCATCTCACTGGCCCCACCTACCTGTTTTCTACCTCCTTGGTTCAGCATGTAGCTGCATGCACTCAGCCTGTCCTTTTCTCCCATGTCCACTGAAGCAGGAAAATTCCACTCAAGTCCCTTCTCCTCCAGGAAGGCCTAATAGATTTCTGTAGACAGAAGTAACAATTTCATGTCTCCAGTAAAAGTGGCGTTATATTTTTGTGGGACACACACACACACACACACACGATATATTAAATGTGTTTGTAAATATGTAGAAATGGGTAAGAGATAGAAGAAATGATAGATACAAACACGCATGCATATGTTCATACATACATATATATATATAAATATATACCCATAAATACATACAATCTCCTTGAATTCTTAAAGCAACTCTACAGCATGACCTCCAAGCTTCCTGAACAAAAACTCAGGGTTCAGCTTCTAAAGACAGTCTGAGACTCAGATTCGGGTCTTCTGTCTCCTTCCTGTGAAAGTGTCTTGTGTTATAATGCCTGTGACATCTGACTCGTTTACCTAACCACTTCCCCTTCTATCAGGCCCCGACTCTGCAGAGGAAATCCAAGGCACATCTGTTGAATAGAATTGATTTGAAGAGGGCTGGCAATTAGAAGGCTTTCGAGACCGCTCTCTCAGGCGAGGGGACAAGGTGCTCTGGAATAAAAGATGAATTAGGTAAGCAGGAGCCAATTAGCAGAGGATGCTACAGCCTATGATAAGGAGTTTTAATTTGATAGGAGACAATTGGGAACCATTCATCCTGGAGCTGGAGAAAAGCAGTGACAAGCCCCTAACGACACTCAAGGGTCTTGGAAACCTTTAATTGCTGCCTCCAATCCTATTTCTGAGTAGAAGTGATATTGACAATAAGCTCGCATGGCCATATGCCCCAGGCTGTCATGACCACAGCAAGGTCACTAGAGCACTGTGTGCTTCCCTTGTACACACAGCTGGAGCGCTACAGAGGAGTAGGCCTCTTTCCCTGGTGTCCCTGAACCCAGGATGGGGCCTTCTGTGTCTTCTCCCCAATGCCTTCCATGGCTCCAGGAGTCTAAGGACAGGGCAAGCAGCCACCACTGCCACTTCTGGCCCATCTGCATCTCCTGCCTCTCAGCCCATTCCATTTGCTAACTAATCCTTGTCCCCCACAGCTTCCAGAATCTCAATTCTAGAGACAGGTGGCTTTAGCTGCTTCTCTTTCACAACTTCGATGGCAAGTGGGTCTGTCCGGGAGGAGAGGCAGCTGTCAAATTCTGCTGATAAAGAAATTATGGTTGTTCTGGTTGGGGGGGGGTTGGGTGGATTTTAAGCTCGGGGGTCCCTCTGTTTCTTTCATCTGCGACAAGAGATGATGCCGTCCTGTACCTGGGCCTGGCCTTGCATAGCCAATGAGAACCATCATTGGAGCTCCGACTGCTCAGGACAATAGGCCCTTTCTGGCCAGAGAATGCAGCTCAGTGTTGTATTGTTTGGGGCTGAAGGCATACAAACAATCCCATTTCCACCAGCCCCACAATGGTACTTGCTACTTAGATACTGGGGCTGAGAGAAGCCAAAATCTGGGATCCCCTACCCGAAATGTGAGAAAACAAAACAAAAGCAAAGCAAAGCAAACAAACAAAACAAAACAAAAAGCCAAGTCTGACAGAGAAAAGCCAGCTGAGGTGTGACTGGCCTGTGGGGGCTGGGCTCCGAAATGGCACCAGGTGCATTAATTACACTTGATTGCATGTTGGTTTATGGCTGCGGTCACTAGTGTGCTGCATTCAGGCCCTGCAGCAGCTGGTCTGAAAGATAGCCTTGGTATTTCGTTAAGCAAGATGAATATTGGCCAGATGGTGACTTCACGAGGACATGATTCACGTAGCAGTTTTCCTGCCCCAACACAGGTTTCTCTGAAGGAATCTCGAATGACACACCGAACAAAACCGAACAAGAAAACTCAAAAGGTCCCAAGAAGGCTCAGCCGTAAGTTGAAGATTAATGGTCTCCATGGTGTCGCTGACAGGAGCCCAAATGACGGCGGGAGACCTGGCTGCACACTGCAGATCTTGCCAGCCCATCTCCCTGCAATTCTTCATTGCAGAATGAACTGACATCACCCTCGGAGTCTCAGATTCCCTGGGGGGGGGGGGGGGTTGCTCTGAGTCCCGAAATGACATGCCACAGGAAACTGGGTCACTTCTTTTTTTAAATTAATTTTGTATCGTGCCAGTCTTTGTCAACACCTGCTTTCTCTGTAATTTGATTGTGATGATGAGCGAGGTAAGAAATATGCACTGGGCTTCCGCAGCTCAGTCTGCTTCTCATTGGTAGGAGGAGGGAAAAAAGGCTCTGGAAACTCTTAAGATGCTACACCAAGGAACCCCAGTTAAAAAAAACAAAACAAAACAAAAAAAAAAAAAACAGGGCACCAGCTGGGCAAGCAAATTGGCTCAGCTCTGGGATGTCTTAGGGAAGTTCTTGTTCCTTAGGCATCATAGGTGTCTGACCCACATGGAGTTAAAGGGGGAAAAAAAGGAAAAGAAAAAAGTGGGCGTTATGTACTTGAAAGTGGTATTTTCAATGAGGTAAGCCTTTCTGGAATTTGTGAAATGTCTGTGTCCTACACAGTGGAGTTCTAAACCACAAAATAAGGCAACAGAGACTGAAGGTCCTTTCTGCTACAAGACAGGGTCAGTCTGAGACAGTTGGGAAGCAAGTATAGCCTCTGTTAAGTACAACGTCTGGGCCCCACTCACCGCTCATACCGTCAAGCCAGCCCAGTCGAATGACATTGAATTGTGAGGCTGTTGTTGTTCGATTTGAAAAGATAAATAACAACAGCACCAGTGGAGGCTGTGACTTCCACCCAACTGTGTGTGTGACTCATTACCAAAACCAACCCTATCTGTCACTGCCACCTCCAGAGAACTAGCCCTGGTGCTGCCCTCTGTCCCCCTGGCCAACCACACAGGTTAAATAGGAAGAAGGAAGAACCAGCTCTAAGGCCTTCAGCGCTGAATGGCAGGGCACTTTGAAAACTGTGAACACAGAGCCAGCAAATTGCTTGGAGAAGGCAGCAGTGATTTCCATCAGTTTGCAGAGCTGGGAAGGCGAGGCACGGAGGCCCAGAATCCCAACCATGGGGCCATCCTTATAAAGACACCACCCAAGCCCTCCTAGGCGGCTGCCTCCCACTCAGGACTGCTGATGTGAGTCCATGGCAAAAAGCCCAGTGACAGCAGCCCCTCCTTCCCTGGCACGCTCTGGCAAGCCAGGTTTTGGCAAATGGCCCACCCTCTCTATAATGCAACCTCTATTGTTTTATCAGAAGCTTTTTTTGATCCTCCCCCCCGCCCCCCCCCCCCCACAAAAAAAAACCAAATAAAAAGACAGCACCGACTCTAACTTTCCTCTGTTCCAGAACTGGCTCCTCCTTTTGGAACTCAGTCACACCAGCCAGGGGAGGTTGGCAGGGTGACTCAGCAGTAAAAAGGAGGAAAAAAAAAACCCTCACTACTCAGAGACCCCGCCCACCCTCCTGCCAGCTGTGGCTGGCCAGAAAAGGAAGCTATGTGAGGCAAACAGAAAAGGGTACAGCTTAGGTCACCTGGGTGCACTGTGTCCTTTGTCTAAAGGGACTTCTGACAGGGACTGCCTATGTTGATGTTTCAGCTGGTAGACTAGGCTAAGCTGGACTAGAAGAGGCAGCAAAGCACACACACACACACACACAAACACATTCCACACTCACCCAGAACCCAGCTATGAGCATTGTCCCACATTCTGCAGCACACACACACACACACACACACACACACACACACACACACATACACACACACACCACACAGACCCCATATCTCAGACACTCCTTGTGTAGTGCTGTTCCTTCCACTTGGCACCCTTCTAGTTTTCGTGACAAACTATACGACAAAATCAACTTATCTTCTAAGCAGGTGGACACAGCAGCAGTTCTGACCCACTGTCTGTAGGTGAACCTCTGATTCTCTGATTATCTGCTCTGCTGCTCTGCAGAGTTCAGAGATAAGGCTAGCATCATAGAGTTCTTTAGCCTAGCTGCTCTCCTCTGACCCCTGACTCCTTCATTGTCTAGCATCCGTCTTCCCTACCTGTGACGCTACTACCTCCTTAGTGCTTGTCTATCACCCACATTCTGTCTTCCCAACCATCCCTATCTTGCATGTGATTCTCTAGTAGCAAATACTGCCCGAAGGACCACACTCCTCTTGCTTAGCTTCGCTGCATACTATACTTTCTTGATTGCCCAGAAATCAAGTATAGAAATACTATACTTTCTTGATTGATACCTCTCTTCTTCTGGTTCTTCATTGGCAACTGCCCCAACAGATCTTGCCACTTCCAGGAATCCATCCTTCCCACTCTTTAGTCAGTCGAAGCTTCTAGAATATCAGGTGTATATATATATGGTGGTTTTCGACAGCAAAGAACTTGCTAAGGCAGTTTGCATCTTCTTCATGGGCACCATTCCTGATATCTGGTCAGTGTTCAATGCATGCTGGTTTTATCACACAAATGCAGGATGAC
Organism: Myodes glareolus; assembly: GCF_982192425.1. Lineage (NCBI taxonomy): Eukaryota > Metazoa > Chordata > Mammalia > Rodentia > Cricetidae > Myodes > Myodes glareolus. Next base: position 62,855,397 of record NC_142033.1, on the reverse strand, counting down.
TCCATCAATATAATTAGAGTTCAGTGTCACATCTCGACAAGTAAATGGAGGGCATCTGTAGCTGCTGAAAGTATTTTGTTTTGTTTTAAATTCTCTGCCTTCCTAGAATAACATTCCCTGGCCCTGTGGATTGAAAAAAGAAATGTCATTTCTAATTGAAAATTCAATTGTAGAGTGAATACCCTCAGAACAGAGTTTATTCAAGTATGCTTACCAACACATCAGAGGTGGTGGCTACTTTATCAGTCTGGGTATCTGAGTAATAAATGGAACCCAGCCATGAACATACAACAGAACAGGAAATCAATTTTTGTTGTTTTGAAGACCCTCTATTTCTTCCCAGCATAACTTATCTAAAATAATCTTTGATAGATCTGCTGTTAATCACAAAAATTAGTATTTTAAGCATGAGCAAGAGTAGCCTATCAGGAAACTGAATGCATGTCCACACTGGTAATAATTACCAAAGTTTATTTTATTTTAATCTTACCTATTTATTTTTATTTTGATTGCACGTATATCTATGTACCATACAAGTGCCTTGGGTCAACAGAGGCCAGAAAGGATGTTGGATGCCATGGAACTGTAATTATAGACGGCTATGAACTGCCATATGGGTGCTAAGTATTGAAACTTGGTCCTCTAGAAGAGCAGCCAATGTTTCTAATTACTGAACCGTCTTCCCAGACTCAAGGACTACCAAGGTTTAAACACAGTTTAGAAGCATTCTTGTGTACACTCTGTATATTTTAATCAGTATATTTTGCATTAGATCATATTCGGTCCTTTTACTTCTTTTGTTCTTCACTACATTTCAGATCAGACACAGGAGAATTATTCTCCACTTCATTGATTATGGAGAAAACTCTAATCCAAAGAAGTTCTTACCTTTCCAAGGTCAAAGCAAGAACATGCATCAGGGCTCAGTAGTTGATTTTTCTCAATTCCAGCTTAGACCAAAGCTCCAGATACCCATTTTTTTTTACATCTTATTGACCTATGAAGTAAAATTGCAATTAATCTGTGGGGAAATTTCAAGTTATTTGTACAGGGCTTTAGTATGTTGTTTGAAACCCAACAATAAGTTATTTTGCTGTAATTTTTTTTACTATAATTGTTGTATTTCTAATAGAAAGCATCTGGGAATTCTTCAAATGGTTACTACAATGATGGGTTTCTGGTGGAAGACCAGAGACAGTGAGGAGTAACATGGGAGGGTGATGGCTTCTAATCTGACTTCTAGTTGTTCTTTGTCTAGAATTCTCATGCCTAGATCCCATTTCTTGGTGTCATAGGAATCTGTGCTCAACGCCATAATCCTAGAAGTACTGCCTAGAGCCCAAGGGTTTAAAAAATATATATCACCCTAATGCAGGTGACAGTGGAAGATGGGGGACCTTGGTAACAGTGATTGCTCCCCAGCAATCATTTCTTGGTTCCTTTTGGCACTGGGGTGTCTGTAGCCCTCTCGTGATTTCTTCTAATCATGGTGGCCTCTTCTCTCCACTTTCTTTTCCAGAATATAATTGTGCTGTCAGGACACTTGTTATTCTGCATCACTGATAGTCTGCCTGGGGACACAACCCAAGACACTTTGGCTGGCATCACAGCTCCACTTCTCTAGGATGGCAGTTTGAAATGACTTGTTCCACGAACACAATTTGTCAACATCATCTCTTGGGCACAAAGGAGTTTTTGTTACAATAATGATAATAACAGCAATAACAATAAATATAATAAGTCTCTTCTTAGCATCTTAGCCATATAAGTCACCCCATTTCCCCTTTCCTCTATCCGTGTCCATCCTCTGAATTCTAACTAGCTTTGGCAATAGCAAGATCGCTGGTTAACAATACAAGGTTTGGTATTTGGGGCAGCTCTGCTCTTAGGTTCAATTTACCTTGCCCTATATGACCATTTGAGTAGTGAGATAAGGTCTGAAACAGAGGCTCAGGATCAGAGAATGATATCAAAGGGGGAGTGGTTAGCTGACTTCCCTTATATTTGATATAGGACAACTCAAACTCCTGTCTGTCCTGCTTCATCAGGTAGGGCGTCCCCACTGGAATTGAAGCCCAAACCTATAGTGACTGAAATTTTCTATTTCTTCCTTCATATTATTCTTCACACTCGTTTCTGTCCTTTGGGTTGGTAAACTGTGTGGACCGGCCCAGAGTATTCTTTGCTGACCCCCATGGGTAACTCTTGGTAGCGTTAAATAGCTCTGTTTAATTTAAAGACTCTGTCCTTTTCAACATAATTAATGCCTTCAATTATAATCTGTAAAATGACTTAAATATGTTCATCTTTACTCCTTACTTAATTTGAGTGACTCAATTCTTCCGAAATTAATGGGTACATGAGACAGAGAATATCCAGTCCTCGATATTGCTCACTGTGCTATGCATTTGATAAGTTGTATCTTACTGAATTCAGTGGCATAGCTGTCAGAAGAGTCAAGCTGCTGCTTATGAGAAATTAAATGATCTTTCCAAAGTCACAAAGCAACGAGTGATGGGGTTTATAGACCCTGGAATCAACTTGCAGGCAGAGTCCTCTTCTCCCGTCCACTTAATACACTATCATCCCCACAGGCCAGAATCCAGTGTCTCCAGGCTTCTCTTTGTGAACTCCAGTACCCCCTGCTGGCCTGCTGGGCAAGCTTCTCATTTTGCCCTCATCCTCAATTCTTTTCAGTCTCTCAATCTATTCTCTGAGTCACCAAAGTTGTTATTTCTTCCACACCCTTTCCTTCCTTCCCACTACACTGTAACATCTGGTCCAGGAGTTCATAATGTCCTACCAAACCACAGTAATCATCTCTCCCCTGGTTCCCTGACTCAGTACTTTGTTTTATGCTTAGAACTTGATTACTCTTCCTTACTATGAGCATCATCTTTCTCACGCTGCCTCTCCAAGCACGCCTTTTCCGTCTCTTTTCTTGCCCTGCCAATATCAATGTTATCCTCTTGGTTTCTCTGCTAGAACTACAATCCCTGACAAATTGATAAAGAAGTCAGTTTTCTCACCTTTCCACAGATTCTTTCTTCTACAACTTTCCTCTCAGAGGCACCTCTGGAGTGAATGATCTTTATTTCCCATGTCTCCCGCACGCCTGGGGATGTTCTACTCTTTCTTCAAGAGCATAATAACCTCCCTGGGGCCTACCCCACAAACCTGCCCAGATTATTAGCCCTTTCTGAGCCCTGTAACACTGTCTAGACCACACATCTGGTTCTAAGCCAAGAATGCCTGAGTCATTATTCCTATGAAGATGTCTGTTCTCTGCTAACAGCTTAGAGACTCAAAGGGACTGAGCCTGTCTGTGACCAAGCATCTAAAACAATCCAGTCAGTTTTGAGAGAAGACCCTGCTTGTCGTAAGGTGATGGACACCTCAGTGTTAGCGTCACAAACAGAGTGGGCGGCAACCTCCTCGTCTCCCTTGTATGAATCTTTTTCTTTCTGAGCCTGCTGATTTAAAGGCTGGGTGGGTTTAAAATGAGTGGTTATCAGAATACCAGCCTTAGAATTCTGAAGGTTCTAGAAACCTTCTCGGCGGCATTCCAGGGCAGAGGAAAGGGAACAAAGCCTCCACGGGCACAATCTCTTCTCCTCTAAGGCCTGCTATGTTTTTCAGAAACACCTCTCCGATCTGGTCTACAAGTTTGTGCGGCTACTCACAGTTCCATTTCTGTGGATTGTTGTTCATGGCTTTGAAAATCACTGGAGTCGATTGATTCCAATGTGTCCTGGAGCTTTTCCAGGTTCTAATCTGCTGAAGGGGCTGAGGGGTCATGACGATTTCCATGTATTGAGTCTTTTTGCCTCGTACTGGGACACGGTGCTATCTGCAGCCCTCTGATGATTATCATGCTATAGGAAAATATATAATCTTATACTAGCGACACAGGATGAGAAAGTTGTGAAGGAACTCATGTGTGAGATAAGGTTATTATAACCTTGATACCACACTGCCCTTTTGAATTCTCTAAGGACAATAGTTAGAATCTGGGACATTCTTCATCCTTGTACCCTTTGCCTGCTTGGTAGAAAGATGACAATGAAAATGACTATGGTCTTTCTCATAACTGTTTGGTGGAGGAGGCTCAACCAGCTGGCTCACCTCTGAAATCCTGAACAAGGATATTATCTGAAATACCCCTGACTGATTGGCTGCTCTTATCATGTGACTGTACCTTTAGTAAGCGGGCAGAAAGCTGGGCTTTGTGGGGACTGCACTAGAGTTAGCAATCCCAGGTTTAGCCTCCCTGGAAACTGCTGAGCTCACCAACAGACCACGGTGTGACTGAGAACTCAGCACTGAAGTGAGCCCAAAAGAATCTTCCTCCTGTCAGCTCACATATTAATACACAAGACAAGTGTCTCTAGCCAGCGAATAGCCTATATAGAACCCATTCTTCACTCACACTGAAAAACACCAGATTGTGTGGTGTGTGTGTGTGTGTGTGTGTGTGTGTGTGTGTGTGTGTGTGAATCAGGTGCCAGTTTTCACCAGAGGAGATATCTCAGAATATATTCAGAGAATGGTTCCAAAATAAGCAAGATTAGTCACGGCCAGACCATTTGTTTTTGAACCTTAACCAGATACTAAATTGTACTACAAAAAATATCTGTAAATTCCTGGTATTCGGGACCGCCAAGATGTCTGAGAGAAGATGGCCCGGCCCTCCATGGAGCTCATCAAAATCACCCCCTCTGCTGACAAAGGCGCTCGGTACGCTGTGCCCTGATTAGGAACACGCTTAGGATTTAGCACAGTCTGTTCTGCGAGGCCAATTCTCCAGGAGCGGTGACATAATTGCACTCAGAAGTTGTGAGCTTGATTTTGAAACTCTCGATATTGTCATGGAAATCATCGTTGTATTTCACCGCAATCAATTTTTTTTTTTTAGACTAAAGCAGAGGAGTTGAGTAAGAGGGGGAAATTAGCCCTTTAATAAAGGAAGAAAACAGACACTTAATAGAGCATTTCAAAGGATGAATACCGTAAATTGCAAAGCTGGAGAAAATAAGACATGCCATTTTCCTGTTCCTTCCCATCCCCGTGTGTGTGTGTGTGTGTGTGTGTGTGTGTGTGTGTGTGTGTCCCTGTCTCTAGCTCATCCTTCCAAAGCCCTCCTCTGGCCATTCACAAATGGCCCCTGCTTCCTGCCTTTTGTTGCTTTACCTCCCTGATGTAGGAGTGGTGTGATAATGGAATCTCTCAGGCCAGTCCCCCAGGATAGATAATACCTCTCTGTTGGCTAATGTTTTACCTTTCTTCTGAGGCTTTCCATGGCTTAAAATAAGGCTCCACCAAATGTGTGTAGCAGATGTTATTAAACTTCTATTTTTATGGGTTAAAAAACTGAAAGAAATGACACCCTAGTGGAAGGTCCATGGGTGTTTGCTTTGTTCATTTTCAAAGCCTAACTTGAGAAGTTGTTATTACGTATACTTAAAAATAAAAGGAAAACAGGGGTTCTCTGATAGTTTCCCAAAACTACACAGTGACTGGGAGAAAAAAAAAGAAGAGTGAGGGAGAGAGAAAGGAGGGAGGAAAAGAGGGAGGGAGGGAAAAGAAAGAGAGAGAGAGACAGAAACACACACACAGAGGGGGGGGGGGCTCAAAAAAATCCCTATTCTCAATGCATTCTGTGGCATGGATTTGACATATGTAGGCTTTCCCTTCCCAACCTCTGGACTTGGAGGACTTTACAAAAGTACATACGGCCCCATCTTCTGGCAGACTTAAGCAATAGCGGTACCTATCTGATTTTTTTCCCCCACATGATCCATTCATTTTACTTAATATTTTAAAGGGATTGTTCAAGGTTTCCCTTTTCTCTGGATTTTTGTCACAAGAATATTATTGCTCTATTGATAGATTCTTCCAATCCTCGAAGCAGGAACACGAGCCACACTTGAATGGGCATCCAGAAGATCACGACAAGTGCATCACATGTTCATCTGTACAAGTACAGCCAGCCCGTGCGTCTGCAGCTGCCTCCCCTACAGAGAAACAGGCTCTGCCTTTTGGATTAGGCAAGTGGAAGAGATGCCATGGACCTGAATGTCCTATGAAGATGTTTCATCAGCTGGTGTTGGTGACAGCCTCCTCTCCATGACCCCTCCACAATTGACTGACTCAGGTCTAAGTTGGCAGGAACGCCAGTGTCCACAGGCATAGACCTGTTGCTCTGTGATAATTGCTCTCCGGGAGACGCTCAAAGAGTCAAGATCCAATTGGGGGTCAATCTGGACAAAGAATTCTGGAGACATTGTGTTTGTGAAGACTGGAGAACAGAGAGGTAGTGACAGCAAGATACACTCAGGTTTTCTTTTCCCTGAGGTAAAATTGAGATAAAGAGAATTTTGAGAAGCGAGTTGGCAGTTTTCTTCTGAGATCTCTGTTTCTGGGGATCAGGGGTGGGGGCAGGATGCCTGGCACTTGATAATGCAATATGGTGAATCTAGAACTTGCAAGATCTTCTCCACAGAGGTGGGTCTGGAGAGAGAGCTGAATAAAAAGTCTTATCTCCCTGTCCCTTCAAGTTCAGAAGATTTTTCCCACATGCCACGGAAGCTGAGATGTGTGTGTAGGTCAGAGGGCAGTCACATTATAAAACTTGAAAGAGGATGGCAGAACAGGATATTAACTACCCACACAACCTATAAAACCAAAGGCATGGATCTCTTTGTTCTGAAGCCACATAAGCTTCTCGAATTTCATTTAAAAGTGCAAACAAAGGGAGAAGAAAAAAGCCTATGTGTGCATCTTGAAGAAACAACCGTCATCCCTCTAGATGATGTGGGCCCAGTTTGTGTCTCTGCTATCTTGATCCTTCATCTTGTTCATAATTTAGAATGTTGGTAAGGATCAACCATAATATAACTGTGATATTAGTGACATTATCAAGGGTAAAACATGGTGTATCTTGTGACCTTGCACTATGCCAGGTTAAGTATAAAGCCTTATACATGAATTGTCTCATTTAATTCCCAATGAAGTCGTGGATCAGATTTACATATTGCCTGTATTTTAGAGATAAGAAGAGAGAAATAAGCAAAGATGAGGACACACTATAGTCATGTAGCAACTTTTATCATGTATTCATTTTTATGTAGTGCTGGTTATGTTAGGCCATATTTGAGACAACAGTGAACAGAATATACATTCTTTGCACCCCTGGAACCTATATCAGGAAGATCATAAACAAATAAATAAGTCATGACATAGTCTGAATTTTTTTCTTCCAAGATGCCGGTGCAGAAGAAGACATGGCCCCCCAATGTGAATGCTCCTGGAAACAGGACTTGTATAAGTTAGTTCTGAGAGCTTTGACCACATCGCCTAACACAGAACTGAAGGAGGTGGTTGCTTATGTGGGCTCATGGTTTCAGGTGGTTCACATTGTGACAGCCTCTGGCTTGGGCAGAACACCATGGCCATACAAACGTATTCATTATATCATTTGCATACAAGTATCAGAGCAAAGGGGAATTCAAGGAAGGAACACGGCAAGATGTAGTTCCTAAAGAAATGCTCTCAGTGACCAAATTCCTCTAACTAGGCCCCATTGGTTACTTTCCACCATCTCCCAATAATACCACCATATTGGTAATCTATTAATATTGGTTCAGAATCCTCATGGCCTAACCATGCCTGCATAAGCCCTTACAGACTTCCCTAGCAGTATGCTTTATTAATTACCTAAGCATCCTCATTTCAATCCGGCTGACATTTAAAACTGATCATCAGAGACATTGAGGCAATTAAGGTTAAATGGGGTCATAGGTGTGGTCCTAATCCTCAACTGATAGGGAATGATGACCTTGCAGGAGGAATTCAGAAGGCACAATCAAAGGAGAGGTCACGTGAGGCAGGAGATGGTGGCAGTCCATGCACCAGGACAACAGTCTTTCTCGGTACCCCAATGCAAGGTCTAATCTGAAACGCCCAGCTCACAGAAAAGCAAGGGACACATTGCTGTTGTTTCTGTCACTCAGTCTGCAGAATTTTGTTACAACCAGAGTTGACAAATACATAGCGTGTTCCATCTGGTGACAAATTCTGTAATGATTGTTCTAATATTTCATCACTAGGAGTGGTCATTTCATTATAAATGGGTGGGGTGTCTCTTTCTTTAGGGGAAGAAATACAAAACAAGGGAGTACCTGGAGAAGGAGAGAGCCCTGCGGGGATATTGAGCATCACTGAACAACAGTCAGAAAGCTGGCATAACTAGACCGGAGCGAATGGTGGGGGAATGGAGGATGGAATGAGCCTATCCTAGAACCACACCCACAAATCCTGCAAATGGTGCTCACCAGGGTGGGTGCCTGACTGTACGTGAATACTTTCATTTGCTTGGTAAATCTCACCTTTACCTTTACAGGTAGGGTATTATTTAATGACTCATTTAAAGAGTTTCTCTCACACAGTACATAGAGTTGAGTTTGGCTTCATTAATCAATTTAAAATATTTCTCTTTTAGTAAGTAGAAAAAGTCCATTCATACTTTATTGACATGAATGATGGACACAATTTTGTCTTACTGTTTTACATTGTATGGTGTATGTTTTATATATATATAATTAATATTTTGTTTTACATTTATTGTATTCTCATCTCTGGACTATTTGTAACGTCTTTTTAATATTGGGGGAAATGCTTAGAGCATAGTAGTTCTGCTAGCATTTGTTATTTTCCTGTTTCACTAGTCTTCTGTTTTCCTAACTAACTTTCTTCTATGTCATATTAGAAGGACATTTATATATTCACTCTTGAAAGACCTGTTTTAGGGCGCTTGGGAGATGGCTCATCAGGTAAAGCACAATACAAGTGTGAGAATATCTCAGACACATTTTCTCTCTCATCTACTTCTCTCTTGCACTAAAATGTTTCTTCCCGACATGTCTCTTCCTATTTTGATATATTTAAAAAAGCACTGAATTTAATTTTGGTTGTTTGCATGAGCATGCGTGGAGTTTATTTATAGAATACTCGTAGCTCAGCAGCAGCTCTGCCACTGAAGAAAAGGGTACCATTTCCCCTGTACCCCAGTTACTATCGTGATTCAAGGCAGATATTTTGTGGGTTTTTTTTTTTCATACCCCTCAGCTGACTCTCTTTAGAATGCGGCTCTAGTTGTCTGGGGCTTTCTTTCACATTTGGTTGAATTTCTTGGTAAGAACCCCACCCACATGTTGTTTTTTTCTCACTTTCTAATTATGTATAGTAGTTTAGGTAGATGTGACTGCTTGCTCTTTATGTCTTAGCACCTTGCATTTTCATCCTGGTTTCTTATGCTTATACTGTATTCCAATCTCCTGTCACCCTCTTTTCTCCTGGACTCGTGTCTCTTCGGTTTCACTGTCTTAGGAACAGAGGAGGGCTCCGCAGGAACCCCTTTTTCTCCTACTTACAAGTAAATCAAAAGCCCGTGATATCTTTGTTTCCTAGCAACACACACACAGAACAATCATGTGTATGTTCCTTTGTCCTACTGATGATACTGTGTGTATTCTTTTGAGAAAGTATGGGGTAAAACTGAAATGAAGAATATTTTATAGTTTTTAACCCAAAGGTCTTTTTCTTTTTCAGTTTATTTCAGATTCCAGAGCCAACTCTTTCCACCAGTTCTAACCTGCAATCAGCTACGGAGTTAGTGAAAAGATGCTCGATGACCCCAGGTATCTAGATTGTTCTGTTGTGTTTGTTTTCTTCACAAAGCATAATGTTTTCCATGACATTTGTCTGCCCATGGGAAAAAAAAAAGCTTATCGACTAAGTAATAATTTCATTATTGATTCCATTGTAGCCAGTGATATCCCATCTGACAGCAGCGTTAGCATCAATAATACAATAACTACCATGAAAAGAAGTCTCATGAAGCTTGAGCCAGACTCTTGGGAAGAGATATGCAGTATTCACCAAGATTAATTTTTAAAGAACAATAGGAAAGTTTTAAAAATTTCTCTTCATAACTGGGCAGTGGTGGTGCACACCTTTAATTCCAGCACTAGGGAGGCAGAAACAAGCAGATCTCTGTGAGTTCAAGGCCAGTCTGGTCTACAAGAGCTAGTTCCAGGACAGGTTCCAAACCTACAAAGAAACCCTGTCTTGAAAAAACAAAAAAAAAAGGGTAAGTTTGGGCACTTTGTCAATCAACTTATTTCAGGATTTAGAGAGAGAAAAAACTTTTTTAAATAAACATTTTATTTTAAAATTTCTTATTCATTTTACATACCAACCACAGATACCCATCCCTCCCTTCCTCCTGCTTTCCCCCTTACCTCTCCACAACCCAAAGCTTTTTTTTAATTTAAATTTATTTCATGTGCATTGATGTAAAGGTACCAGATCCCCTGGAACTTAAGTAACAGACAGTTCTGAGTTGTCATGTGGATGCTGGGAATTGAACTTGGGTTTTTTGGAAGAGCAGTCAGTTTCCTTAATTGTTGAGTCATCTCTCCAGCCACAATACAGTCTGTTCTTTTTTTAATGGTAGTTTTGGACTATGGGGAAGTAACAGTCATCTAGGGGAGATTTTTCTGTTTGTTAATTTTCAAGATACAAAACTAGGTTAAGAGGTTTAGCTCAGTGGTAAAGTGCTTGCCCACTATGTGCAAGGCCTGGCTTTAATCCTCACAACTGATAAGGTGTGTGTGTGTGTATGTATGTGTGTGTGTGTGTGTGTGTGTGTGTGTGTGTGTGTGTGTGTGTGATATAAAAAGTTTTCAAAGAATAAATTGGGATCCTCTGTGGCGCTTGGGGAGGAGCCTAGTTCCCTGGCCTCTATCTAGTGATTCTAGTTAGCAAACTCATTCAGTGCTATAAAAAAAAAAACAGCAAGTTACAGACCCTTACACTTTTTCCAAGAACATAACAACCTTATTGAGCTCAATGTTAGTTCGTCCCACCTTATTTTATCAGGGGAAAGAGTGTATGAGCTCTTATCAGAGATAGGCCTCCGGGTCAAGTAGTTTGTGTTCTGGTTTAGGAGCCATGTTTTTTCGTTTCTTGAATCTAAGCTCTCTGTCCATTACGGTGGATATGAACATTGGCCCTAGGACAGAGGATCTGGTTGGAGAGGAGCACCTTCTCTCGGAAGCCTGGCCTTGGATTAGGAAGTTATCTGTAGTTACAGCCTTTCTTCCCATGCTACCCAAAGGTTCCTCAAAGAACTGTAGGAAGACCTGGGCTACATTTCAAATATGTCAGCAACTTCAACTGTATGTCGAAGAAAGCTAATACAAAAACACTCATAGTTATCTGAAGTAACTTTTACGAAGGGCTGGCTATGTGTAGCGCTCAGGAAACATCGACGGTTATGACAGTCTTTATCTTCTTCAAGGTTCTACCTAGGAAGGGAGCTAGATAAGCTTGAACAAGAATTATGAATCAGAAGGACTGAAGCGTTCCAAGCAGAAATAAAGGATGGTTAACTATACCAGACAATCCAGTGATGAGCAAGCCCCAAGCTACCTCTGGAGCTGAGCCTCAAGCCTTTCTCCCACTTGCTCTTCTTTAGGTATTTTTCCACATTTGACTTGCAGTTCTTACTCTAAACAGCAGCTGAGCACAGTTGCATTGTCTCTGTCTCTAAGCTACCTGTGCCACTGGAGCAAAGTCTGCTTTCCTTTCTTACTTCAGTCCTTGGTTACCCGCTCTAAAATGACTCACCTCAGACTCAGAAAGTCTAGTTTTACTTCTCTTATCCCGCTTAATTTGTAGCTACATGTTCTTACTATGGCCACCGAGAAACAGGGCCAGATATGTGTTAAAGGCTGCAAGATTCCAACTACTGCAGCGAAGGAGATAGAATCCCACTGCAAACTGAATTCAACCGCAGTAAAGACAAAAGTGAGGGGTTTTAAAGGGAGAACAGCGGGGTACAGAAGGCGACTGGCCAAGTGTAGACGGAACACTGGAATCACGGGGAGGGCTGTGGGGAAACGGAAAATTACAGAGCCCGTAAGTAGGGAGCAATTAAAATACTTGGATGGTGTGTGCGGGGACAGTGTACATTTTGCCACGTGGGGGAATTGTTTTCTGAGGGCCAAGGTCACCTCCCAGGGAAAGCATTGGGGCAGGTGGAAGGCTGGCTAGGGACTTGGTCAAGTCACTCAGCACAGGGTTTGGCCAGGTTCTTTGTGTACATTTTGTGGCATGTCCATTGTGTTTGTGGTTTGTTTGTTCTTGGAATAAATACTTAGGTTAATATCTGTTCATAGCTTCTTCCAAAATTAGACAAGCCTAAGCACATTTCTCCCTGCCCCTTCATTTTGGCCTATTTTCAGCCATTCTGCTGAGGTTAGCAGGGTTTCACGTACTAGATTTTTAATCAAAACAGCACTGTCATTAATGATACACATATTTGCATATTTATATATGTATATATATGTTCATATATATAAAAAGAGGGTGGCTGGGAAATGAAAACACAGTCTCTGTTTACAAAATATATGCTCTTTTCTTCTTTTACTTTATACCTTCTTCTTAGATTTCTTTGGGCTTGTTTTTCTAAGTACCTTTTTTAATAATTTTCTTATTTGCCCAGGATGCCAATAATACCTGCTGAGAGTGAAATTCAGTTTGTCTGGATTTAGAGATTTTATAAAAGTGCTGTATTTTCTTTTGACCTGTAATGTGATAAAGGAGAGGACTTATGCCTACTCCTTTGTAGATAAACTTTTGAGTTTGTTTTAATGACGTGCGACGTGTGTGCATGTGGGCACACGTTCACGGGTGAGTGTCTGGACACGCTTGCCAGAGTATATGAGGAGTCAGAGGACGGCTGCAGCTATTGGTCCTCGCCTCTGTCGTTCCTTTCTTTCTCACCATTTCTTTGCAAATCTACAGTTTCTTCTGTTTTTTTAACTGCTTATTTACACTTATTTTGTGTCCTCCATCACACTCCCGACACACACACACACACACACACACAACCATATTCCCAACACACACACATTCACAACCACACTCCCAACACATGCATTCACAACCACACTCCCAGCACACACACATTCACAACCACACTCTCAACACACATGAATTCACAATCACACTCCCAACACACACGCATTCACAACCACACTCCCAACACACACACACATTCACAAACTTTCTTATGACGTCCAACCTCTTAATCCTTTGCTATTTTATTTTGTCTACTTAGCAAAATTTTCAAGAATCTTCTAGCTACACATGCTCTCTTTGGTTCTGCGCATTCTGATGTCAGCAGAATGATAGCTTTTTCTTTATACCGACAGCTCCCTATAGTCATACCTGCCCGATTCTTCCTATTTGAAGGCAGTATTCACCCTTGAATTCTTTAGTTCTTTAAGAACCAATTGCTAGCTCCTATTAAGATGGACAGTTTTAAAATTTTTAATGACTTTTGTTTTGGGGACACAAGCACTCAGAAGGCATAGGAAGGTGGATCTCTGTGAGTTCAAGATCAGCCTGGTCCGCGTAGTGGGTTTCAGGACAGTCAAAGCTATGTCAAGAAACCTTGTTTCAAAACACAAAACCAAACCAAATAAAAAGTGCCTCTGCAGGGAGGGGAGCAAAGAAAAGTGTACAGCTCAATAAAAATCAATTTTTAAAAAGTGCCTCTATACTATTCTTTATATTTTTAAAGTCTATTTGTCTACGTGAGAGTTGCAATATACTGCCTTTTGCTAGTGACAATTCCACCTAAGATGAAATGCATGACTTCCTGCAATGGTTTATAGCTACTAGTATCCTGGTCATAGGTACTTCCTGTTTTCTCGAGTATCACCAGTCACTCAGAGAGTTATTCTAACTTTCAGTACCTCTACTTACTACTCTTGAGTAAAGACAAGATTCTTTATCAGACATTGTGGTGGAGAGTCCAGGTGGGGGTAGACTGTCTGTTCTTGCTACTATGGTTTTTAAGAAGTCACTTTGGCTACGTGTGTGTGTGTGTTGGGGGGGGGGCTCCCTAGGGATTCCTCCTGCTCCGGTATCCAATCCTAAGCCTGAGTTTCAGTATCCGAAGGCACTCCCAAGCGAAGCAACAGCCTCCTGGGTATGCCTAGGCCTCCAGATCCATCAATTATGCATATGCCATCTGCTGCAAAACTCCAAAGAATTCTTTATCATGTCTAGTGTATGTAGAGGAGCCCTTCTCATTTTCTATCCCTGTTATGAATAATTTTAGCCCATGTGTTTAGAATAGGGGATTTTAGCAGATGCTCCATTTATCAACTTAATACCATATCCTGACTTAAGTTTAACGTGACAGTGTGCTCTTGATCCATAGCTGCGTGAGAACAGTGTGCATAAGGGGTGTATACGGTTTCTCTGACCATCTCTACGCAGTGCTACAATTAAAAGGATGGAAAAATACCAAGGAATCAAGGTGTTTGGGGGCTTTTATTGGAAAGGGTGTTTATAGCTATCTGTATTTTAGAAACATTCTGAACTTGTAAGTGAAAAGCCAAGCAGGGTAGTGCACACCTTAATCCCGGGATCTTTGTGAGTTCAAAGCCACCTTGGTTTATTGTATTCCAGATCAGACAGGACTGCACAACAAGACCCTGTCTCAAATCAAACAAGCAAACAAAGAAGCCTACTTTATCTAGACTTAATTTAAAAATGATAAAGGATGAGTAAACACAGTGTGGCCTCATTCATGAAATTTTAACTACAAAATACCACCAGTACCCATTCCTTTCAGAATGGAGTCATTAAAGTCCGTTTTGTTCCTGCCACCCTGCTGGCCAAGCAGAACAGGTAAAAGGAGGGCACAGAAGATACCACAGCACACAGTATGACCTCTACAATATTTTCAGTATGTTAGGCAATATTCCAATTTGTCTACAGATTTGCTTTGACTGTATCCCCACTGTTTTGATGTCAGTGGATTTGATATTATTTTCCTTTTACAGGTAAGGAAACATAAGTTCACACTGGTTTTTTGGAGCCCATTCCCTATGGAGGGATACCTTGCTCAGCCTAGATATACTGGGAAAGGTCTTTGATTCCGTTTCAATATGATGTGACAGACTTTGTTGATTCCCCTTGAGAGGCCTCAGACTCTCTGAGAAGTGGGTGGGGGGTGGGGTGGAGAGAAAGTGGGGGAAGCAGGAGGAGGAGAAGAGGGGAAACTGGGATTGGTATGTAAAATAAAAAGGATTGTTTTTAAAAATTAAAAATAAATAAAGGAAGAAGAAAAAGAAAAGAAAACATAAACTCATTTGTTTGCAGTGGCCTGTCAAGTTTCACTGTCATTCTTGGCTATGGAGCACTCAGTGTCTGAGACACAGACACTTACTACTGAAGAAAGCTAATTATGGACTGGTTTACAAAAGTTTGAGGGATGCAGTAAGGGTGTGGCAGTCACAAGACCACGTTGAGGGACCTAGGAAGACGTGGATCCTTGGTGAGTATTTTCTATACAGTACTATCCATCTTGAGTTAATATTTTTAATAGATTTGACCAAGTGTTTCGAATTGTTTTTAAAAGGCAATCATATTTTTGAAATGTTTTTAAAAGGCAACCATATTTGTAAAAGCCTGGGAATAAAACATATAAATAAAAAGATTTTAAATATATTGATAGATGCCCTCATAACTAATATCCAACCCACCAAGACCTGGAGGTGGGTATAAAGACCTCTGCAAATGCACAGTAGTGATGGACATTAGGGATACTTTGGATGTCGTGTCTCCGTGACGTCATATCTGGACCACTGGGGCAACCACAGGCATTGCCTAGTCTACGCCCATGTGTGGTCGGGCTTGGTCACTGAAGGAAGCCATCAATTTGGGTTAGACACAGGTGATTATTAACACATGGTTTTAGTTTCTCTGTTACAGTTCACAGACCCCTTAAAGTCAGTCCACCCACAGATTGCACAGGACTAACTCCATGGCCCCTGGAGACCAGAAGGAAAGGGTTGTGTTACGAAGTCACTTGAGAGCAACAGTGACTTTTGGTAGAGGGACAACCAGTTCCAAAAAAATAGCACAGGTGGGTAAAGAGTATGGATATCAGTAGTTCCTCACACAGTGTTGCTTCTACAGCATTTTCAATACGTTAGTCAATATTGCAGCGAATTCTGTATAAAGTCTAGGGTGGGGTGTTGGGAGAGGTCTCTTCTCTCCTTGTCTCACAGGTGGCTCTTTTCTCCCTGTGTCCCTACACCATTAGTTTCTCAACATGCCTATGCTTCCATTTTTCCTATCAGGAAATGGCCCGTTCCAAATACCTCATTTTGCTTTAATTAACAACTTAAAAGTCCTGCTTCCAAACACAGTCACATGCATACGTGCTGAGATCTAGACATCAGCATAAGAAATTGGGGGACACTGTTCGGTTGACCGCACAGTAGATTCTGCTAAGATGACATGGATCCTCAAGTCTCACCCAGGATGTTCACCTTCATGGGTTAGTTCCCAGAATTCCCTATGAGTATTCATCTTTGCACACCACGCAGAGCAACACTTACCCAAAAGTCACTAATCTGAACTTGGGGATTCCAGTGGGAGGAATTATTGGTAATCTATAGGCCGAAAGCCCAGACAGACAAACGCCTTTCCTCACAGCTGTGTTCCCTCCCAAACTTTATTTGCTTCACTCCTGCCTGCATTGATTACATTATTAATGACATTAACCAATTTCCAACTACCATGTGTTCTTTCTGTTATTGACATGACTTCACTTCATAGCCCGGGCTGTTATCGAATGGATGGTTCTTCAAAAGCTTCATTGGTTCTGGGGCCACAGCTGTCATCACCACATCTGGCTTTGAGGAACTTTATCTGCCGAGTTCTTGAGATTCACCTAATTCCTGTTTGTTAAGGTTGAGAGTTGGGCCTTGGAAGCAAACAGATGTAACTTTGAAACTTAGATTTCCTATCTCCAAATAAGCAGCTACCAAATATTCAAGGTCTCCACATTTTAATTATAGTGATAATTAAATATAAATATAATTCCACACAAACATGAAGGCATATCCTATACAAAATATTTCAAAAATAGGATATTTTAACATTTAATATATAAAGTGTAGCATAGAGTGTATATTTTATTATAGTCCTTACATCATTGGCTTACTATGAACATTGGATAAATCAAGATATTTAAAAGTTGCGTAAACGGTGCACTGCAGAGTTGGCTCAGCAACAAAGAACACTTGCTACTCCTCTAAAGGACCCACGTGACCACTCACAGCCACGTGTAACTCCGTTTCCAGGGATTCGAATGCCCTCTTCTAACCTCCACAGGCACTGAACATGGCACATTGGTCCACAGACACACAATCAGGCACAAAGTCACACATTTTAGAAATCTGTAGAAATGATAATCCTCATTTGATGAATGCTGATTATGTGAAATAGTTTAATACCTGGGGTAAAGCTGAGCTACAGAAAGGTAGCTGAGCTACAGTTCATGATGAAATGTATCACACACAAGAAAAAGCACCAGCTCGCCAGGGCAGGTCCTCTGAGAGAGGTGGGAACAAGTGACCATGAAAACACGGAGTGAACCGTCATGCAGACTACAAATGCTCCATGAAAGTAATGATGCCTGCACAGGACCCCAGCGAGAAAAACAAGAATAAAAGGAGGCAATGACTAACTTCACAGGGGCAGGGAAAGGCATACGCGTATCCGTGGTGGGAGGAAGGAAGGGGCCCTTGCAGGGCACCAAAGCAGATCTTACTCTGGGAAGAAAAAGTGTGGTGAGAGGCGAAACCAAGAGCTGGGGCAACAGCCAGCAAGCCCTTAGTTTCCAGTGGGCTGGGTCTGCCTTCAAAGACAGTGATTCATGTGGGAAAGCAGGTTAGAGCTGCGTCTGGGAAGGGTGAGGATTAATGGTGTTCTCTGTGTTACCGCTCTTGTAAAACAAAAAGAAATTAATAGTGTGACTGTCTTCCGTAGGCCTGGCACATGCTCCCGGCTCGGTCTCTTATTTAATTAGCTGCAGAAGACGGCACCAGCATGATGTCTATCTCCACCTCGCTCTGTGACTCATTGTGGGAATTGTGAGCAGCCAGTGTCTGTCACTCTACATCCCTCCCTCGGCTGAGGCATCAGGAGAAGCAGTGGGTGCCACCAAGATCCTTGATTGGCTGTGCCTTCTCTCCTTTCTGTCTTATTTTCCTTCTTCTGTTCTCTTCAGCCTTCTTTCCAAGTCTCCTTTGGATTAATCCTTTCAGTGAGATACATACAGAAATGGTTTCCAATTCCATGTGATGAACTAAGTTTCAGAAACAATAAGCTACTATTAAGTACTTCCTATCTGCTATTGTCATTTCCATTTAATAAATAAGGACAGTGATTCTAGAAAATATTGAGCATTCTGTTTATCAACATCTTTGTTCTCTTCCTTGGGCTAGGACACATGACCAATTTCCACCAATGGAAAGTAACTGGAAGTGATGGTTCACAGTAGCCCAGTTTTTACTATTCTATTTTTGTGTGTACTGAATGTGTGTACGTGCATGCACGAATGGAGACAGGCATGTGGAGGTCAGAGGTCAATGTTGAGTGTCCTTCATTGCTTATGTTTTGAGGCAATGCCTGCTACTGAGCCTACAGCTCACAGTGGGCTGCACTGACTCTCCAGAGACCTCTGAGAAGCTATGTTCTTGCTCGCCGCTCCAGCACTAAGGCTACACATGCATGCCACCATTCTTGGAGTTGACGCGGAAGCTCAGGGTCCAAATCTAGACCCTTGGGCTTGCACCACAGGCATTTTGCTGACTTACCCGTCTCCCCACATCCCTCTAGACCAGGTTTAAATATGGATGGGCCATGCCCACTGACTTTTTCTTTATCGCTTGACTGGATTTAGGGGGTCTGTATAGGACCCCAGAATCTGTAGAGAAGACCAAGAAACTGTGAGCAAAGGACACTGACCCCAATTAATTGTATGGTATAGGATCCCTCCAGCTTCAATACTGTCTCTGCTCTACCACTAGCTCTCAGTAGACCATGATGTGAACCAGTAAGACGTCATAGCTTCTGTCACTGAGTTTTGGGGCTACTTATAATAGCAGTGAGCTGGAGCAAGATCTGTGTCAACAAACTAATCTTTACAGAGCACCTTTTACCAAACTATATCATCTGCAAATTCAAAGTGTAGCACACAGGCCGCACAGGAGACTGGACATTAATTAGAAAGATGGCTCTGTACAGGATGCCTACTGAAGGTGAATTTTGAAAGAGAGGTAAATTTTGAATATTGCTCTCAAGCATAAGGCAAATGCTTCTCAGGGACCAATATCCTGGTATAGAGAAGGCTCTAGAGACAGAAATGTCATATTCAGTCTCAGTTCTGCTTTGTCCTGACCAAGTGACCTTGAGACTAAGTTTTTCTATCTTTAAAATATGACAAAGTGCCTCCCCCCTAGAGCTGCTCTGTGTTTGTGTTGTCAGTCTTATATTAACTTTCTTGTTCTTTGTCCTCTGTGTCTTCCACGTCATGCTTTCCGGTCCCATTCTGTTCTCCGTCCCTTTGCCGTCACCCTCTGCCCTTGCAGCCTCTCCCCTCCCCGATAAAATAGGGTTTAAGAGGAAAGAAAGAAAAGATAAAAGATAAAAGAAAAAAAAGGATAATCCTTGTCATGGAAGCTGTGGTGTGACCCTGTGAGTCACTCAGTAAACCCTTTTGTGTGTATATTTGCAAGTGTTCATTGCAAAGAGTCATTGATCTGGTTCGAGACCTCTGCCTTCTGCCATGTTACCGATGATGTTGGGCCCTCACTGGGACTCCCCTTGGATATCCTGTTGTGTGCATCGCTTTGAGTATGCAGGACCAGCCCCTTCATATGTTCTCACCTCCATGTAAATAAGGTGGAAGTCAGGCTGGGTCAACTCATAATCCTGGTTCTGGGCCTAGGTAGTTGCGTGCTCAGTCAACCCACCAGTTCTCCCCAGTCCTCATCAATAAGATGAATTATCCTGTGTTGCCCCTGCCAGCTCCCCGCTTACAGCAATGAGCACCAGGCAGGGCCTGTTCTCCAGCTTTCATGCCCTCAGAGTTCACTCTCCCATACCTGGACCAGTAGGGCCAGCTCCACCGTGTTGCCCAGGTGAGAGGTAGGAGCCATTCTCCCGAGTGCGGCAGCTGGTGAGGGGCAGAGACAGCTTTTCTACCCAGGCTGAGCCAGTTTTCCCACCTGGCGTCTCAGGAGGTCAGTGTGTGGGGGCGGGGCATCTCTCGCCAGTCCTCACCACAGATGAGGGGGTATGGCCAGCTATCGCACCCTCACCCTCAAGGCCAGTTCACCCGCGCCAAACTGTCAACTCTACTGTGATGCCCAAGCGAAAAGCAGGGCGGGCTTCGCTGAGTGCTGCAACCGGTAAGGGGGAGGATCAGCTCCCTCGCTTGTCTCACACAGCAAGGGACAAGGAGTTAGAGGGAACATCTCTCCATGCCCGCACCACCTCATGACAGGTGAGTAGTGAGAAAAGTTCTCAGATGCTCACAGTTTGGGGGCCGGCTCACCCATACCCCTGCCAACAGGGTTGCTTGTCTCTCCTGTGTTGCCCAGGCAAAGTGTGGGACCTGCTCCCCAGAGTGCAGCAGCTGATGAGGAGCAGGAACAAGCTCTTATGATCTCGGGGCCAGCTCTCCCACCCTTCTCAGGCATGGGAATGGTCGGGCATCTCTTCTCCGCCCATGCCGCCATATGTCAAATGAAGGGTAGGACCAGATCTTTTGTGCCCCTATAAACAGAGTCAGCTCCACTGTGCTGACCAGACAAGGTACAGGGCCCGCTTTTCCCAGTGTTGTAGCTGGTTAAGAGGAGGGTCAGCTCCTTTGCCAGCTGGAGGCAGTAGGGGTGAGGAGGGTAAGAAGGCATCTTTCGCACAGACAAGAGAGGCAGTACCAGCTCTGCGCCTCTCCCACAGTTAAATACTATCTATCAAGAATATACACTAGTGATGTGGGAGTCCCCTCTGTGTACTGTGATTACCATTAATGAATAAAGAAACTGCAGTGGCCTGTTGATAGGGCAGAACTTAAGTAGGTGGGGAAAACTAAACAGAATGCTGGGAGGAGGAAGGCAGAGTCAGAGAGACACCATAAAGCCACAGGAGACAGATGCTGGGAATTTTACCCGGTAAGCTACAGCCACATGACAATACACAGATTAATAGAAATAGGTTAAATTAAGATGTAAGAGTTAGCCAATAAGAAGCTAGAGCTGATGGGCCAAGCAGTGTTTTAATTAATATAGTTTCTATGTGGTTATTTTGGTTCTGGGTGGCCCAGGTGAACAAGCAGCCTCCTGTTACACACTAGGCCTTCAATGAATATTATTTTCACTGTTGTCATTGTTAGAACCATAAAAATAAAACCAGTTTTTCACTGGCTTAAACACAACTAGATTGTTTCCATTAATCCCAAGCATTTTTCTACATTATTGGATAGTGTCATGGGCACATTCACCTCAATTTATTTTCTCAGCGTATAGTTAATATTTGAATCTGAAATTCGCCATGTAAGTCTACCTATTTGGTGCTTTGCTTAATGCGGTCTTCTTATTTGGATTTTCACCTTGTTTCACTACTAAGAAGTGATTGAATGATGGGCCTGGTCATGGGTGTAGTTTATCTTGTACATTGTTATACAGACTGACACTTAGACCTCTGGGACATTATAGTTATAAGGGCCTTAGTAGGCGTCAACTCCAAATTATATGTGCTGTGGCTTTTTTCTCTCACTCTGAAGAGACATACAGTCATACATATATGCAGAGATACACACATACAAATACATACACACAAACACACACATAAATATACAGAGATACATACACACACCAACATACATATACAGAGAGATAAACTAACACACACTACATACAATCACAGACACACATAGACACACACACACACACACACACACACACACACACACACTGGTTTTAGAGTTCGAGTAGTTTGAGTTCATGGCCCAGGTCTCCTGGCACTGGAGGAGAAGCTCAGAGCTGGAGCAAGTCCTGGTTTGGCAGTGTGTAGAGACTGGCGCCTGCCCGTCAGCAAAACATGTGACTTACTACAAAGTGCATTAATCATTGATCACATTGCATGGGGAGTGTGGTACTTTGGTGAGCTGGATTTTCTGAGTAAGTAAACTATCAGAAAACATATTCTTGTGCGTGTGTGTGTGTGTGTGTGTGTGTTTGTGTGTGTGTGTGTGTGTGTTTTCCCTAAAATACACTCATTCTCTTGTCCTGACTGCCCTGTCAGGGCGGTCCAGTGAGCATAACTGAGTATCTCTATCCAGCAGTGAAAGAAACTTAAGGATCATTTAGTCCAATTTTTTTCAGATGAAAAGACAAGGTCCCACATCATCATGAAATGCTTTCTTTAAGGCTAACACCCTTTTCTCTGTGATATAAGCTAGTAACCTGTCAGATGACCTTCTCCAAATCATAAATTGTATAGACACTACTAAGTCCAATTACCTTTACGCTGGGCTTGTGGTTGTGTTGCATTTTCAGCCCCCTGGCGGTTGGGGTTGGCCATGTGACTGGATTCTAACCAATGAATTCTAACCAGGTAGATGCTAATGCCAAACTTGATTTTCCAGGCTCCTTCTTCTAAAAAGCTGACTAGAGGTGAACCCAGAAGTCATGAATGATGATTCAGAGAGCACCAGCTGAAGAGAGCTTGGGTTTTGGAATCAGTGCATGGAAGATAGGCACCTATCAAAATGAGAAGAAGCTCATTTTGGAAGATCAACAAGAAATAAACTCCTACCATGCTTTGTCCACGGTATGCAGAGATTTATTTGTTCAAGCTCTCAGTACACCCTTAGCTAATGCATACCTTAATAATGACAAGGTTATACTAGGCAAGGCACTGTGCTATGATATGATCTTAGCTCAGTGGTGGCAGGCACCAGAAATCTCGACACACTCGAAAACAGGAGACAGACGGATTGCAAATCTGAGGCCAATCCAGGCTACATAGCACATTCCAGGTCATTCTGGGTGACCTGATTAGACTCAGTCAAGAACAACAGCACAAAAGATATGATCTCATTCCTCAAAAAGCGGAGACAGGGAGAAAATGCTCTGATGAGCTCTCAGTCTAGTTCCATTTGAGCCTCGCTCAGGGGACATTTGTGGAGGGCCTTTGTTCCCATAGAAATGTATATGGAAATATCAAGGTTGATGTAGGATGGCTTAACAGAGAAGCCGCACTGGGGAAATGGAGCGCTTTGAAATCAGGTCACCTAGAAAAAAAAAAAGTCTACAAAGCCAAAGCCTAAATGAAGCTAGCAGGTTTTTAGGTACTTTTCACAGCCTGGCATGCTGGATTCTCTTCCTACCTTAAAAGGAAGGGGGGGAAAAAAAGCTAAGAAAGGCACTTCTTTCTGTACATATCTCTTCAAAGTTTGTTTGAGCATCTCACTATTTTTGTGGTGCACACATAGATCTCAAGTTTTAAGTGGCCTTTTTATATCTGCAGCTGGAAAGGAAAAAAGCCACGCAGCAGCTTAGTGTGTTAGCGCCAAGTCTGGCTTCTCTTAAATGCCATGGCTCTCATCCAGCAGGAGATGCCACTGTACAGAAAAAGCTAAGCAGGAAAAAGATGCTGAAAATGACTAATTACTCACTTGCTTTAAAGATAAACCCGTTTTATAAGAAAACCTTCTTGATTAAGAAGTAAGACTTCCCATTGTGCCCCAAGTCATGTTAAATTCCCTGTCATGATTTCAACCCATGTACCCACTGTTTTAAAGGGCAGTCATTAGTAACCCACACTAGGCTTTAGCTCAGTGGAAAGGGGTTGAGCTAGCGTGCACTTAGCATATTCTGCTAAAAAGTGTGTGTGTATATAAATATATACATGTATATATATATAGCACGAATATTTGCCAAATATATATGTGATATATATAAGTAATATACACACTATGCATATGGGTATATATGTACATGCACATATATATATACACACACACACACACACACACATATTTAAAATCACTTAACTATTAAAGCAACCTGTATGGTAATAATCTGCCCTCTCTACTTTTATAGAATACAAAACAGAAATGATGTTCAAGAAATTACACCAAGCCCTACCAGTATAAATGGCATAGCTAGAGGAAAGCTTATGCTGCCTCTCTCATCCTTCAATCAGAATGCTTAGAATCAACATCTACCTGCTGGTGTTTTTAACTACCCAGAATTCTCCCTAGTGTTATCTTTGCCATTAAGCTTCACACAGTTGGGAGTATGCAGCTTCTCACTCCAATCTGCATCCCAGCATATACTACATCCTCTTGTGCCTGTGTAGTTAAGTACCTTCCTCTGCTCCCGAGTCCGTATTTCTGATAAAAATGTGTGCGTGTTGATTCTCAAACTCAACCTATCATCCATATGCACGTGAATGAACTTGGGAAAGATCAGTTTGTGCATACATGCTAGGCATACTTAATTAGGGTAATCAGTGCCTAAACCAATGAGCTCCAAAGACCACCATTTGAAACAGGTACATCAGGAAGAATATGGCAATAGTTTTCATGATGGAAGAGTAAGACACTGTGTTCTTGAACTATCCATACTGTTTACAAAACTACATCATGCTTTAGTGAGCAACTTCCAATCTTTTCAAACTTCATCTCTTCTTAGACATATTTGAAATTATCTCAACCTTTTCTTTATACTAGTTTCTTTCAGTGTCTATTGGTGAGATTGATGTTGTTGTGTTCAATACTAATGTATATGTAGCCTATTATCTTTATTATTATTATTATTATTGATTTTATTGAGCTCTACATTTTTCTCTACTCTCTTCCCCACCTCTCCCCTCCCCTTCAACCTTCTCCCATGATCCCCATGCTCCCAATTTACACAGGAGATCTTTTCTTTTTCTACTTCCCTTGTAGATTAGATCCATGTATGTCTCTTTTAGGGTCCTCATTGCTGTCTAGGTTCTCTGGGATTGTGATTTGTGGGCTGGTTTTCTTTGCTTTATGTTTAAAAACGACTTATAAATGAGTACATGTGATAATTTTCCTTCTGGGTTTGAGTTATCTTACTCAATATGATGCTTTCTAGCTCCATTCATTTGCCTGCAAATATCAAGGTGTCATTATTTTTTTCTGCTGTGTAGTACTCCATTGCATAAATGTACCACATTTTCCTTATCCATTCTTTGGTTGAGGAGCATTCAGGTTGTTTCCAGGTTCTGGCTATGACAAACAAAGCTGTTATGAACATAGTTGAGCACATGTCCTTGTGGCACGATTTGAATATATCCCCAAAAGTGGTATTGTTGGATCTTGAGGAAGGTTGTTTCCTAATTTTCTGAGAAATCGCCATACTGATATCCAAAGGGGATGTACCAGCTTGCACTCCCACCAGCAATGCAGAAGTGTTCCCTTTACCCCACAACCTCTCCAGCATAAGTTGTCATCAGCGTTTTTGATCTTGGCCATTCTACAGGTGTAAGATAGAATCTCAGAGTTGTTTTGATTTGCATTTCTCTGATGCTAAGGAGGTTGAGCATTTCTTTAATAAGTATCTTTCAGTCATTCAAGATTCCTCTGTTGAGGGTTCTCTTTTTAGGTCTGTACTCCATTTTTTATTGAATTATTTGTATTTTTTAATGACCAATTTCTTGAGTTCTTTGTATATTCCTTATCTCTTTCCTATGCTATTTTATTACACCTCTAGTATTGTATCATGCACTTTATTGTTATAGGATGGTGTCTCTGGATTGCTGAGGTGTTATAGGCCAATGCAAGTACATTTAAAGCTTCAAACAAGTGAGAAAATTTGTGGAATTTTGGTAAGTTTAAAAAGTGAATAAGGAAATTCCAGGACAACCAAGGCTACACTGAGAAACCCTGTCTCCAAAAACAAACAAACAAACAAACATAAAGTGAATAAGAAAATAGATACAGACCAGAGCAGATCAATCTGTGACACTCTGGGTACTTCTAGTCATGTTGATGCTTCCTTCGATTCTCCACATTTTGGATGGAGGCAATGCACCTAGGTCTTGCTTCCCCTCTATTGGGTCGACTCCACATGGGCTCCTTTCCAGAGAGTCAGAATTCCCTCAATTGCTCAATTCCCTGTTGTGGTTTTGCACATAAGGCTTCCAGGCTCTATCAAAGTGTACATAAGGATGAAGATTGGCAATACCTTTATCACCTCTTTGCTTTCCATGATAAAGGCATTTCTTAAGTGTTAAAGAAATGCTGGCACTTACAACATGTTTGTCATCCTTTGAGGGTAGAAGATGTATTTGCAACATCAGGACAGATTGATAAGGGGAAAGGGAAAACACCTTCCTTCATAGGAGAAATTCGAGAACGAGGTCAACCATCCATGCACAATCCCTGCTGGAGGAAGGGATAAAAGGCCAATGACATCATTAAGGTCATCTTAAACCCTATTATCCTGCCTATCTAATGATAGCTCACACCAAAATCCTTCACCTGTGATCCCTTCCCTGACAGCTGGCACAGAAGACGGGACTTGGATGACCAAGTGCACTCCCAGATGAACCTTGAGGTTAAATGAAATCTCATATGGGAGATGTGAGCTATCAAGCAATATGTGATCTGTCCTGTCCTTAATATCAAAGAGGATTCCGTGCAGGTCAAAGCTACACTCCACATCTCCAAGCCCGTGACGTCACTGCTAACAAAGGGTGTGTGTCAGAGGCACGGTCAGTAGAGAGAAACCTGATAACCAAGGCAGCAACAACTCGAGTGGCTAAGAGGCCCTTTCCAGATAACCACGGAGAGAACCGAGAGCTGGAGATTATACAGTGTGTGAGCAAAGAGAAAGAGAAAGAAGAGGGTGAGGCTCAGGGATAGATGGACTTTCCCTGTGAGAAATTTATTCTACTACAAGGTCTTATAAGAAAAGTAGGGTCTTAGGACCAAGTAAGTTAAAGTCGTTACCTCTGCTTACATGCACAGCACCCTGAAAAGTAAAAACAGTAAAGGCCTCAATTACAAAAAGTTTCAAGATTTTATTTAATGTGGGGTCTTTCAAGCATCTTGTCCGCAGAAACTCTATTCTTTCATGTAGATGCAGCCTGGGGTTCTGCCATACACACGTTGAGAAATGTTGCTTTCAGCTTGGGAAAGTGCAAGAGAGACTGGCCTACATTTTACCAGGGATAGAGGGCTTCCAGCATCTGTATCACATGTAAAAGGCTATTTTCCAATGTCCTTCACGGGGAACATTTAAAAATAAAACAGCATGCACGGAGATCTGTCTGGAAAGGAAGTCACCAATGTCAGCAACCAACTTTGCAAAGTATTACAAACAAGCTAACCTAATGGCTAAATGGATAAAGGGATGGATGGAGAGACATAAGAAAACAAAGGGAGTGAACTGCAAATTTTAGACTCTGAGTCTAATTTAGGGGATAGTTCAGATACAAAACAAAATATTGTCCTTATTTATTTTTAAAATCTCCATTTACAGTTTGGGGGAACTAAACAGCTGGAGAGAGACATGGAAGAGCTGAGGTGAACTATCCACTCCCTGAAGAGCTGAGGTAAGCTATCTACCGCCTGAAGAGTTGAGGTGAGCTATCTACCCCCTGAAGAGCTGAGGTGAGCTATCTACCACCTGACAAGCTGAGGTAACTATCCACTCCCTGAAGAGCAGAGGTGAGCTATCCACTTCCTGAAGAGTTGAGGTGAGCTATACAACCCCTTGTAACATGAGGGCCTGCTTGTTGGGGTTTTTATCCTGCTAAGTTCCCACACCCAGTAAGCCACAAAGAAATTACACAGGGGTCTGTATTAATGATAAACTGATTGGCCCATCAGCTCAGGCTTCACATTAGCTTTTATAACTTATATTAACCCATTATTCTTATCTATGTTAGCCACATGGCTCAGTACCCTTTTCCGTGGGGCAGGTCGCATCCTGCTTCTTTGGTGTCTGGACAGGACTGGGGAGGAATGGGTTTCCTCCCTGCCAGAATTCTCCTGTTCTCATTGACCCACCCCTACTTCCTGTCTGGTTGTCCTGCCTATACTTTCTGCCTGGCTACTGGCCAACCAGCATTTATTTAAAATATAATTGACAGAATATAGAATTGTCCCACACCAACCCCTAAAGAGCTGAGGTGAGCTATGCACTCCCTGAAGAGCTGAGGTAAGCTATCTACCCCCTGAAGGGCTAAGGTGAACTATCCACTCCATGAAGAGCTGAGGTGAGCTATGCACTCCCTGAAGAGCTGAGATTTCTAGTTAGGAGTAAGAGACAAGTGCCATGAATGGACTGTGGTAGGGAGATAGGACTGAAGAAGGAGTAAAAAGCTGAAAGGCCGGTGGGGGAGGTAGTTGTGAGGAAAAGGACTGTGGAAACACTATGGCTGCATGTGAGAGCTTTAATGTTTGAGAGAACAGCATTAAAGTTACTTTGACTCCTTTGGGTTAGGAGCACATTTTTAGATGTGACATTTTTCAGGCCTGTCTTTTAATGATGTGTGCCAGCAACAAACTCTATTGCTGCCTAGCCCTCAGAGGGAAGCTTATCTCAGAGAGATCTGCAGAAGCAGGGTTTTACAATTTTCTTTACAAGAGGAAGGATCCAGATCACTGGATCAGATTCTGGGTGGAGTGACTCAAATGTTGGAACAAAGTCAGCAGTGGTGTGAGACAGACATCTTTTCTTCGACATAGGCAAACACAGGTAAGCTACTTCCCAGGCAAATTTGTGCTTTAGTTAAACAACAACAAAAAAAATTAGCAATTTTTAAATTTTATTTTTCAGTTTTGAGTTTATGACATGGGGATGCCCATACTAAAAACTGTGATATTATTTTAAGTTAAATATTCTCAATCACATGAGACATATAAATACTAAAAATTTCTGTGCAATATTCAAATTTATCTGGGTTTGGGAGCATTTATTTGCTCAGCCCATCAGCCCAATGTTTAGTAGTTCCCTTAAGTTTTCTAATCTGCAATGGTGTGTGTGTGTGTATGTGTGTGTGTGTGTGTTTGTGTGTGTGTGTGTATTTACACATGTAGGCAGCTGCATGCATACACACTTGTACATGTATATAGAAGTCATAGGTTGACCTCAGGTATACACCTTTATTTTTGGAGATAGAGTCTCTCATTGGTTTGGAGCTCTTAAGGAGGCTAGACTCCAAGGCCAGCAAGCTTCAGGACTCTGAGTGGTTCTACACCCCAGCATGTGAATTTCAAGAGCATGTCACCTTGCTCAGCTTCTTACATGTGTGTGCTGGAAATCGAACTTACGCCTGAATGCTTGCAAAGCAAGAACTTAGCTGCTTACCAACGGAGACACCTTCCCATTCCCCGATCAGTAATTTCTGGGTAAAGGATTTCTGTCCCGTTAGTACCAGCACAGATGGTTGTGGCTTTTAATTTTCTGAGACAGTTTCCTCCTAAAGTTGTTGCCTAGGTAGCAAGGCAGTCTTTGGCAAACACAAGTGAAGTGGGTATTTTTTGTTGTTGTTGTTTATTTCCTTCACTTTCTGAAACCTAATCCAGGCTACTTGTTCCCTTATCAGATGGAAACCTGCAGGGCATGGATGGAACAGGCACTTGATGCATTGTCTCTGTTCCAGCTGACTGCCTTCCCAGCTGCTCCGTGTATCCTAGTCCCTGCCCAGCTTTGCTTCTGGCTGGCAGGAGGCAGCTACTGGCAAGGCCGGGCAGCTCGACCCAGGCGTTCCTCCTCCCGATTCCCGTCCCTTTGCCTCTTCTACCTAAGACATTGAAAATATTTATCTCACAGATCTGCTTTACTGAGCTCTGCTTTCCCTGGGCTTTGCAAGCTCTCTGGATGGCTTGACACCCTCTGGGGAAACTCGTGGATATTATAGTCACCCAGACCTCTGACTATTTAAGTTGAATCCATAATTTTAGACTTGATAATCTTCAGAATGTTTTCCCTGAATTATTTCTAAGACTTTTTGGTTCTGGGGTTTGAGGTGCTCTTCTGGCATCCCACTTGGTCCTCCTGGTAACTCAAGAGAAGAGACCACAAACTCTGCGTTAATTCATGGAAACTCAAGGGCGTTTGTTCAAGGTCAAAGGGCAGCAACTGCTGGAGCTGGGAATCAGAGTGTGTGGTTCAGGATTTGGGTGCCCATTGCTGTGAGTATTCTCTTTCCATTGCTTGCTTCTGCCCCCAGGACACAGGAAGACTACAAAGTCTACTGCTCCATCTTCTGCTCCGATCTATCTTGCTCTTCTCTCTGCCTGAGATGCTGGTAAGGCTCTGAACAAACATTATTCAAGATTGCTTAAGGAGACGACATTCATATATGCTGAGTGGGGACTACTCCCTATGATGATTTAAATGAGAATGACCCACATAACTCATATATTTGAGTGTTTGGGTCCCAGTTGGTAAAACTATTTGAGAAGGATGAGGCCACAGTCTTGTTGGAGGAGGTTTACTTCAAAAGCCCATGCCAGACCCAGTCTCTCTGTGTGTGCCTCCTGTCTGTGGATGAGGATGTAAGTTCTCAATTACTGCTCCAGTGACATGCCTATATGCCACCATGATCCCTGCCACGATGACTAACCCTCTGAAACTGTAAGCAAGCTCCTAATTAAATACTTTCCTTCTACAAGATGCCTTGGTCATTGTGTCTTTTCACAGCAATGGAACAATAACAAAGACACTTCTACCGATGTTGACCACGGGGCCAAAGGTGTTACTTTAATTCAGCGACGTGCAATTTCTTATCAAGCTACGCCTTCATTTGGAGTACCTAGAAACAGATGCAGAGATCAGCTCTGATCTCCTTTGAAGGACACACGATTGAATACTTACCCAGGCTTCTGCTCTTCTGGCCGTGTCTTAGCGAGCACAATGAGCATTTACTACTCATGGGCCAGTGGTCAAACTCAGAATGGACCAGCCCACACCCTTTACCATGGGACACAGGACTCCTCGACCTCATGACTGGCTCACAACCCTCCATCAGACCAGATAAAACATTCTAAAAACCTCACTGTCCCCAAGCCTCTGCCAGCTCAATCTCACTTTTCCCCTTCTCTTTCCTAAGGATCAGATCAGAATCTTCAAAGTGAGTGTTTGAAGACCCCACTCACTTCCATTTGCAGCCTCCCCTTGTGCCTGAATATTCTCCTTGTATGGTTGATGAAGTCTTAGCATTTTCTTCTTGGAAGACACAAAGTGACACAGAAAGTTACCCAAAGAGCACAGGGAAGGAGCAGAGAGAAGAGAAGGAACGGAAAAAAAAACTGAGAATGCTAGCAAAGCCTTCTCTTTGCAAAAGGCATTTCCATCCCAGGCCTGCTGAGAGGCTATAGAGGCTCAGGCCACCATTAGAGCACGGAGAAGCACAAGCTCTAGGTTACTGATTTAAAACTCCTGCCCCTGGCAGGGTGAAGGTCACTCTTAGGCAGTGACCAACCCAGGTGTGACACTGAGACAGACAGTCCAACCTGGGTGCAAATAATCTTATTCACTAATCCATCCCTTCCACACTTATCACAACATTTAAAAGCCTAAGTTGGAAGTCAGCATCATCTCCACGAATTACTACCATGTTTCCCAATATGAAAGTCTAATCTCTTTCTTACTACAATGTTCTCTATTAATCGTATGCAAGCTGTATCCAGCTAGCTGATTCGTGACCGTGACACTCCGACCCACTCGTGAACTGTGTCACCCTGGATAGATCACGTCCCACTCTGTGCCTCTGAGTTTCTTCCTAGGTCAAAAGCCAATAGCCGCACGGCCTTCCAGACTACTTCCAGAGTTGACCTTCCAGGACTACTCTGAAAACCTTCAGAATGGAGGCTGCTGACTGCTCTCCAGGCAGAATGCGCAACACTTCTCGGCTAATCCTTAGTGGTTTGCCTGCTTCCCGGCTCCGCCCCCTTGCTGAAACAAATGCTTCCATTGTCCTCTCCCTGTCCCCACCTCCATCCCACGGTGTTGCAGGTGTCCTGCTCAGATTACAAAACTGGTTGCACCGTCTCCAGCACAGGATGTTTCCTCCTCTTCCAGCAGAGGTTAGATAACAGAAATGTAAGAGGAGGTAATTCATCCTTCACTGACCAGTGTTCCTGAACGTTCCACACTTGCCTGAACCCTGTTCTATTCACTTTTAAAAACAGCGGGCTTAAGAACAATAAATAGTCTCTGGACTCCTGAGAGTCAGGGCAGCTTCTTCTTAACTCTGTCTTTCCAAGGAGACTCCCTGGAAGCTACCTTCTCCCCATCTTCAGAAATGTATAGAAATAAAGACATCAAAGACATATGCACACACAGCTGTGCACATGAAAGCTGTGTGCACCTGCCCAAGCCCACGCACACATTGGGTACCATTGTGCAGTTACTCACAGCCCAGTGTTAAGCAGTTGCCTGTTCCATTGGTTCTCAGTATTGACTCTAGATGCGCCTAATTGAGTAACGGCTCCCACACAGTAGGTGCTTAATGAGCAAGATCTGACTTGATTCGTACAATAACATTTCCTTCCCAGAAACAGGATGCATGCCTGGGCCTGGTCAGAGTGAAGCATGCGGTTCTCTGGAGGGAGGAGGCTGGTGTTCGCTCTCCCTCTGCTGGCCATGCTGAGCAGGCACTTGTCCTTTGTTCCGTTTCCAGAGAGTGGTGGCTGGTCCTCGGGAAAAGGAAAGGCGGTCAGAAGTGGGAGAGAGGGTGCTGAGTGGGGGGTGGTCTTTAGCTAATTCTGAGTCAGTTGAGGACAGCGACGTGTCTTTTCCCAGTGCTTAAGGGTTAAAGTACTGCATGTGCCGAGCTAGACCTTTCTAAGCATGGGCTGAGGTGACATCCTGCAGGAAAGACTACTAAGATCCCCTGCTACAAACACTCTCAAAATTGGATGTCACTTCCAGGGGTTTGATTCATTCCCAGCTGAGACAACGAAACTTGGGGTGTACATGTCTGGATACTGGTTAATGTTTACAAGTGGGCGCTCTGGGTTCTGAGACCAGCACTGCCCTGCTGGTCAAGAGGTCACTTCACAGTGATCTCTGAGACTCAGTTTTTCACACACACACACACACACACGCACGCACGCACGCACGCACGCACACACACATGCACATGCATACCTCACCACACCGCAGCAATTTAAAACTTCACAGAGATGAGCCACCTTATATCAGCGTCATGAGGATTAGATAGCTCATTTTGTGATAACTGAGGGTTGGTCTAATATCAAAATGAACTTAATAAATGGAGGACATTAGAATCATCTTAACCCTGAAATAGATGGTATTTATTACTCTTTAAAATATCACAAAGATGCTTTTTCTACAATATGGAACCATTTGCAATTGGGCATACTTGGCCAGGTTTGACCTCCCAGGGCCAGTAAGTTTTCATTCAGTGCCATTAGTAAAAATACTGACCTATTATTTCACAATATAATGGAACTTATACTATGCATTTGCTGTGTCTCTCTGACACATTGGGTATATGTGAATAATGGATGATAACTTTAAATGGAAATGTGGTCTTGAGTCTTATTGGGCTGGGTTTCTTTTCTTTTCTTTGTTCAGAGAGAGAGGTGCTGTAATTTATTTGACCAGACCCCATATTTAGCATTTTTCAAGGGCTGGGTGTCTTAAGAGCATGCTCTTTCTTCCAGGCCAAGAAGGGTGGGTCACAGCATCCCAGAGGGACCAAAATGATGAGCAGCGCACACTGATGCAGGTGCTACCTCAATGTCCAATGTACTCTGTGTGCTCCATTCTGTTCCTAAAGGACTCTTCTGACACCAGGAGCCTGCCCCTCAGACTGTTCCTCTGCCTGTGTGCCTCCAACAGCACATTGCTGCCTCAGCACATAACACTAGGCCCTGGCTAGAAGAGACTTGAATCTGACAGGCAATTTCATGAGATTCTTACAATGAGATGAATGGGTGCTTTGCCTGTATAATTTCCCAACCACTTTGAGTAAGCGGGGTTTTCTGCTAGAGCACAATTAGTGGCAAGAGTAAAACCACGGTGAAGTTCAACCCGCCATCTCTCTGTTGGCCCAAGCTTTTCGCCAACATAAATAACCCTTTCCTATTTTGGGAATGGAGAAGTAGCGAGCATGCTGTGCACGGCCTCCCAAAGTACAGTGAAGCATATTGAGAACTTACTAAATCTGTCATGCTCTGCTCCGTATAAGGAGGCAGAAGAAACAGGGCCAGAGTGATCCATCCTCATTTTAATCTTCTAGCCCTGAGCTGATAAACCCTCACACAGACACAGCATAACAACTGTTCCAAACACTCTAACTGTACCTGGACAAAAAACACTGGACTGGGAGGCAACAGGGATGGATTTGAATCGTGGCTTCATGACCTGGAGAAAATCACACATCGTCCTTGATCTGTAGTTCCCCCAAAGAAAAAGCAAAGAAACGGAATCAGATGGTCTCTTCGTCTCTTTTAGTATCAGTTTCCTAGAGGAAACAAGGAATAGCATAGAAAAGTAAGCTTTTGGTTTAATGAGTTCCAGACTAAGAGGTAACAAGGATCCAAGAGATCAAGAGCCTAAGGGAAAGTTAGAAAAGATGGGAGTTAAGTTGTTCATTAAGAATACTACCAATGGACTTGAGAGATGGCTCAATGGTTAAGAACACTGACTGGTCTTTCAGAGGAACTGGGTTCGATTCTCAGCACCACGTGCAACTCACAACCATCTGTAACGACAGCTCCAGGGGATCCAGCATCCTCTTCTGGCCTCCGTGGGCCCAGATATATACATGGTACACAGACATACACGCAGGCAAAGAAACCACATGCATAAAAATAAAACTTAAAAAAATACTAATAATGTTGTACTACATGTATCTGACAGACTACAAATACCCAACGTACATGAAGAACTCTGACATATCAGTGAGCTAAAGATAACCCATACAGAAAATGAAAAGAGATTTTTCAAATAGTTAATTTGTCTTTAGAGAATTATTTCTCTTCTTTAGTCATAAAATGCGAATTAAAACTCTAAAGAGGTGCCCTATACACATAGACACCAGAACAGCTGGCGTTAGACAGACGATGGGAATGCTGGGGAAATCCCGCTGAGTACAGTGCTTGCTGCTGAAGCATAAAGACTTGAGTTTGGATGCCTAGAACACAGGTATAAAGCGAGGAAGGACAGCAACTGCCTGCAACACCAGTGCTAAGAGGCAGAGACAGGAAGATGCCTAGGGCTTTCTGGCCAGTTAATTTGGCCAATTTGACAGGCTTTGTGTTCAGTGAGAGACCTTATCTCAAAAATTTAGGTGGAGAAAGATTGTAAACACCTGACATCCACCTCTGGCCTCTACGCATGTGCACAATCAGGCATGTGTGTAACTACGTACATGTGCACGCTGGGCGGTGGTGGCACATGCCTTTAATCCCAGCACTTGTGAGACAGAGGGAGGCAGATCTCTTGAGTTCAAGGCCAGCCTGATCTACAAGGGGCACATATAAAAATATATAGCTCAATAAAAATAAAACAAGAAAAAGAGCTAGTTCCAGGACAGCTAGGGCTGTTATGCAGAGAAACCCAGTCTTGAAATATGTATGTGTGTGTGTGTACATGTTCATACAAACTACACATGCATGCAGACATGTGCACACATGCAAACAGATTGATGAGAACCAAAGGTAAAGATGCAGAAGAACTTGAATTCTTTCACATCATAGATGAGAGGATAAAGTTGCATAACCATTTTTAAAGATGTCTTGAATCTATCTATAAGAATTAAATATACACAGATCATCTCATCATATGGTGGTTCAACTTACAAGTGTATAAAAACACACCCACTATCATTCTGATACCACTTTTAATTTTGTATGCACTTTATTGTAAAGAATTACATCATCTGTTCCAGTCCATCAGAGGATTCTGAGGACAACTGGGGTAGATGCAGCGAAACTATGACAGGTTAGATGTGTTAAATGCAATTTCTTCTTATGATATTTTCAACTGGCAATTGATTTACTGGGATGTATTTCCATTGTAAGATGAGAAGCATCTGAATGCAATTTACTACACATCAGTAATTTCATTTTTCAGTTATATATATATACTCAGTACACATGCATGCATGCACACACAGAGAATACATTCAAGAAAGCACACTATTTAAACATAGCTAAAAATTGGAAACAGCTCTCAACTTTTCAGCCCCAGAAGAAATGTCGTATATCCACACAACAGAAATCTGAACAACAAGAAAGATGAGCAAAGTATTACAACACACATGAAGTTGAAAACACTGCGCTGAGTAAAAGACGCTAGGCATAAAAATGTGTGTGCTGTGATGTTTCACTCACACACAGTTCACAAGCCGGCAAAAGTAAAGCCAGCTGTTAGAAGTCCAGGCTGCAGTTTCCTCGGGGAGGGCAAACTGTAACCAGGGAAATTCCAGAGGGCAGCAAGGACACTGGTAAGTCTGATCCTTAATCTGGGTGTTCGTTGCAGCAAGGTGGTGTGACAATTATTCTAGCTGTATGTATACAATCTGTGTGATCTGTGGCTGTGCTATCTCTCGATAAAATGTTTCATAATGAAGGTCAGAAGGAATGAATTTCATAATACTTTCATATGATTTTCATGACCCCCTCCAAAGCTGTCTTTCTAATGACCTTTATCATTTCTGTTGTCTATTCTCTGTTCATAGTGTATTCTGACAGCCATACCCCAGCCCTGATTATGTACCATCTTGCCATGCTTCTCCTTCTCTTTGGCTGGCCTCTCACCCTGCATGGCAAGGTCTAAAACATAGAAGCCATGTTTCCTGCTCTTGCACTGATGCAAACAACAAAGGATAGAAGACCTGCCCACCCATCTGCTTCTCAGAGGTCTTGACGGAAAGTCGGGATCTCCATGCAATATCACAGCCCTTGGTTAGAGTCTTTTTTAGACTCGTCCTATACATCCGCGAATCTGTCCGTTTCAGCCCCCTTTGCCTTCAACATCTGCTTGATAATAGGGTTCCATCTCTCTCGGTCCTCTGGCTTCCTGGGCTCAGCTATGCACAAATTTAACTGCTGGCTCATGCTGTATACTGCACCTTACCCTAAGGGCGTTTAGATAATGAGGCAGCCTCTGACCCAGGAGCTCCTTAAAGGCTCAGAGAAGGCAGGTTCAGAAATGGAAAATGACATAGCAGTTTATTGAGGACCTGGAAACAAGGAAGAGGGGTAGCCAGGAAAGTCACTAATGACTAAGAGATCCAGAGGTGACAGTCACTCTAGAACTGAGTGAACAATGAGTAGACATTTTTAAGTGAAGAAGGTTTCAAACCTTTTCAAGCAGAAGAAACAGCAAATTCAAAAATCATAAAACAGTATCTGTGGTGATGAGGTTTTTCAAGCATATGTTTGTTGGGGGTGGAGAACACAGCCACGGGGCATCTGGATGCTAAGAACAGTAGAAGAGGCAAAAGTTGACAGTAACAGTGCCTGACACTGTAGAGTCAGGGAGAGTGGTGACCAGAAGGCCTTGAAGGCTAATGTGAGGACAGTAGGCTTCAAGATGCAGACCACTGGTGGCAAACTAGAACTGGGAGCTGAACCTGATCTGCAAAGTCTTGTAAATAAAGTTTGATTCCAGCATGGGTATGTCTGTTTGTTTCAGCACTGTCTATGGAGAACACTGCACGGTAATGGCACAACTGAATGGCTGCTAAAAGGCTGTTGACCCACACTGCAGCTACTCCTTATCTAGAAGATGATGAGCCACTGGGTGATCTAAGGCAGCATACAGATGCAGCCCAGTGTGTGCCAGCCTGAGACTTGGAATGAAGAGGAGTTTGTTTCTTCCCGAAATGGTACAGCAGCAACATAGGGGACCTGCTCAATCTGAATAGTATGCTTTCTGAGTCTGGAACTATACAGAGCCTTTGTCAACACCTGTGAGGAGAGGCTAACCTAAGGGAACTCGTCTGTCCATTAGACCTCAGGAGATCAAACAGGACTGACATCAACCTTGGTACTCAAGATTAAACTCAAAGCCCTAAAACAACTCCCCTGCCTTTTTTTACTAGTGTTTGAGAAATCACCTGACTATCAGGCAAATAAAAATGAGAGTATTTATTACTTTAGCCCTGAATTGTGCAAACTCACTATATCTCAACCACTATCAGGGCTGGATGACAATTCTCCCTGTGGAGAATTGTTCTCCAGTGTTTACTTGTGCAAATAACATGGTAAGTAGGGGTAGACTGAGGTCTTTACTTACATATTCTTGTTGAATATCACACCATTCTTCACTGATGTGAAAATGGACAAGGAACATGGAATCAGGAAAATAGAGTAAGGGAGCCTTCCCATCCCATCCCTCACATTCTTGGGTTATTTTCCTACTGACTAACATGTAATGTACTGATGTTCAATATGTGAGATATTCTCTTTGGTGTTATTGTTGGAGGAAGGTCGCTTGTTTGTTTCCCAACTGCTCAGCAGCTCAGGCCCGAAATAATCACATGGAAACTGTATTAATTAAATCTCTGCTTGACCCATTAGCTCTAGCTTCTTATTGGCTAACTCTTACATCTTAATTTAATCCATTAGTTAAATTAATTTAACTATTAATCTGTTTATCGCCATGTGGCTGTGGCTTACTGAGTAAAGTTCTGGTGTCTGTCTCTGGCAGGGCTACATGGTTTCTCTAAACTCTTCTTTCTTCCTCCGAGCATTCAGTTTAGTTTTCCTTGCCTACCTCTATTCCCTGTGAAGGCCCAAGACAGTTTCTTTATTAATCAATGGTATTCACACCATACAGAGGAGAATCCCATGTCACCTCCCCTTTTCTGTTTAAATAAAAAGGAAGGTTTTAACTTTAACATAGTAAAATTACATATAACAAAACAGGTATCAAGCAAGAATTATAGTTACAATATTTATATCTACTTTATCTTTTATCATAACTAATGAAAGCTATATTATTACTATCTACTCTTCAACTCCATCAAAGACTCCAGAAGGATATAATATTACCTAAGTAAACAGGAAGTGGACTGTAAGCAACTTCCAAAACTCTAGAAATGAAAGAAACATCTTGCTACCTGGATAGTCACCCAAAGTTCTTCTGTATCATTGAGGCATCCATCTTCAGCCTATAGTATCCTACAGACTTTTCCACAAAGCAGGAAATTTCAAAGACAGTTCTGCCTATATTGGCAATTTGTCAGTAATTTTCTTCTGTGTCCTGCAGAATGTCTGATAGACTCTGATGAAGCAGAAACCCCAAAGGACCATCT
The DNA here is from genome assembly GCF_982192425.1 of Myodes glareolus. NCBI lineage: Eukaryota > Metazoa > Chordata > Mammalia > Rodentia > Cricetidae > Myodes > Myodes glareolus. The sequence goes on along the minus strand of NC_142033.1, from coordinate 62,816,169 downwards.
CACCTTTAGGCAAGTTCAGCAGTCATTTTTCTGTTGGTCCTGCATGTTCAGTTCATCAAGCAGTCTAGGCAAGAGCAGTCTCCCACTCAAATGGCTAACAAACTCCATAAGGAGCCTCTTCAATGAAAATCTTCCTCTTGAATTAGCTTGGTGCTGCCAGGAGCAGATGTGTCTCACTGTCATGAAAAGTTCTAAATTCTTAAACATTTTAATACATATTCTGTGTTCTTTGAAAGGTTTGAAGAATGCCTATCCATCTGAAATATATCTCTGTATATCTAGAAAACCTAACTAACATGACTACAAGCTTGACTATTATAGATGACTACCTATTAACCTATATTTCATAATTATACATTATATTTTTAAATGAGCTGGACAAGCACAAAACCTTAATCAAGATTAGAAATACATATACACAGTATAAGGAAATTGATCTTAGTTTTATATCAATAAACCAAGATCCATACCAGTGCAAATCTCTATAGCATATTCTCCTTTAAATGTAATAAAAATATATAAACAATATTTGGGAATATGGATGTAGTTTTTCTCTAAACTGCTTCCCACTTTTTGATGGGCAAAGTAATTTTGGGGGGTGTTTTGGCAGCCTTTCAGATGGGTCTTGGTCTATCAAACCATATTAGTCTGGAATAATTCCATAGGTTCTCATCCTCTATTGAAACAAAAGAAAAACTTCTTTTCTAAAGCAACATATCCTTAGACTCAAATTTTGAAGACAAGATACCTTTAAAGAATATATGTTGGTTACTTAGCTCCTTTATAGTCAAAAATTTCAAAGAAAATACAATAATATACATAATCTAGACTCTCTGTATGTATTTCATCTTTACGTGGCTTATTTATTTTTACTGTATTACTTTTAATATTTATTCTATTATCTTTACTCCTTTAATCTAACACTCTGTCTCTTTGAAGACTGTTTTATTTTTTAAACTTCCTTTCCAACTTTCTATACTCTTTTTCTTCTTTCTCCCAAGCCTATGTATATTTATCCAACATTGTGACCCATTTTTTTGTGACCCATTTTCTTTTTATCTGAATTTGTCTTTGTTGTATATCTGTAATTATTTTCTGACCAGAAGTGCTTCTTAAAATGATAAGCCTTTCTTTTGAACTTAAGTAGTGCCATTACCCTAGGGTAAACACAACAGTTCCTGCTTGCTCTGCCTAGTCCAGCATGGTAGAAGTCCGTTCACTGCCTCTGCAAGCTATGCACATTGCCCCAGTTACACATATGCAGCAGGTCTATTTTGATTCACTAAGCAGTTTGTAACATCTTTCTTACAAACCCCATTTAAATTCTCTGCCTCCTGAAAGAGCCAGAGTTTGTGCTGGCTGCAAGGCCCAGGAAGCTGCCATTTCAAAAGGGCATGGCTTTTTTTCTGCTACCAGTGAACCAGGAAAACCTCTCTTAAGTTGAGCTGCAGCACACCACCAACAAACAGCAAGAAGCTGTGTTAAACTCTGTATTTTTGTGTCTAGAATTTCTTTTCAAGCTCTCTCAAGTTATTAAGTGGATTTAGTTAGCGACGTGGGTGCCACTTGTCGGAAGGCCACTTGTTTGTTCCCGGCTGTCCGGCTGTTCAGATCCAAAATAATCACACAGAAACTATATTGTTTAAAACATCATTTGGCCTATTAGTTTTAACTTCTTATCAGATAAATCTTACATCTTAATTTAACCCACTTCTATTAACCTGTGTATCACCATGTGGCAGTGGCTTACTGGGCAAAGATCTGGCGTCTGTCTCCAGTGGGCTACCTGGCTTCTCCTTGACTCCACCTTCTTCTTCCCAGCATTCAGTTTAGCTTTCCACACCTAGCTTTGTTCCCCTATAACTCTGCTATAGTCTCAAAGTAGTTCCTTTATTAATCATTGGTAATCACAGCATACAGAGGGAAATCCCACATCAGTTATTAACCCCATAGATAGATATTTTCCTTCCAAAGAACTAAGGTCCTACTTTCAATAGTCCTGGGAAGATGCTGACGCTAAAAAAGGTAATAAAGACCAGGCTTCTCCTCATAATAGATTGAGAATCAGTTTTGCCAGAGCCTAAGCTTGGAAGATGATTAGAGTGCCTGTGCTGATAAGAAGTTAATAGGAAGTTAGCTAACAGACCAGACATGTGAAAAAGGCTGCTAGATCAGGCAGGAGGTGTTTAAATAAAGCCCCCTAAATGTTGTACCAGTCAGGGTTAACTATCTATTATCACCCACTTTGTGCACTCCTTTCCTTTTTCCTGAACCTCAATACAGTGCTACCAACAGCCCACTCTCGGTGTTTGCTACGGTTCTATCCCCTACATCAAGTGGAAAGCAAAAACAACAATGCTAACATGAAGTCAAGTGGTAAAAAGAGGACCTATTGTATACTTTCCAGAAAGATGGCTATGTCTCCTGGCCATCACAAGCGAAAAGAACAAGGATAGATCATAGGGAACATAAGAGGAAGATCCATCATGGTCCTGTGCACCTTGTGCCTCTCAGAAATACCCAGATATCTTGAGTAGGGCTACTTCCTGAAAATTGTATCTGTAGAACCCAAGATGCCATAATATGGACATACAAGTAAGAGGCATCAGTTTAGTGGTCACTTAGCTGAGGACCAGCTCAGCAAATGGTAACAACTCATGAACACGATGTCACTTTTCTTATTATATAATCCTGGCTTCTGTCTCCTAACAATGATTGGCCATTGGTTTCCCATAGCTTTAGATCTATTTGGGTATCACAGTCAGTCATTTGACAAGCATTTGTGGAGAAAGGTTACCAAGAGATGCTTAACCTGCAGTGGGGATTCCACTTAAAGCAGAAGAGCAAAGCCCTGCCAAGTGTGGGGAAGGGCCCAGGGAAGCTAAGCGCTCTGGGGAGAAGCTTGGCAAAAGATAGGAGAGGCTGAGAGTTGGGAGATGGTGACGAGAGGCAAGAAGTTTATACAACGTGATTTTGCAGAAGATCAAACCTGACATATTTTTAGGACCTGTTTAAAAAATGCAAAGCAGCCATCTCATTTAAGAGCCATCTTCAAAATTGCAATAAATTCTCCTTGACAGAAGCTCAGTCAAGTCCAGCATGTAATCTTCTGCTGTCAAGAAGAGTAATGCGGAGTGGTGGATGCGCTTCTACTAAATGGAGAAAAAAACAACTGCGTGGGAGAGTGCTTGCCTGGGAAGATGGAAGTTAATTTGCTGAAGCTTCTCTTCAAGGCATGGTTTGCTCTCCTTGTGGGGTCTCCTTTTCATCAGTTTCATTGGAAAAAAATCAGTCATTTTAGGAATGCTCTCTTTGGTCAATTCCTTTCAACCACTTCTTCCTCAGAAAATGCAAGTGAAAAGTTCTGGGATTGAAGATGAATGGACACAAACCTTAGCTCCACCAGATATGAGATAGGTCATCCTGAGTATGTGGCTTCCCATGTCTATGGTGTGATTCTTAATCTTATCTACGTGTTGGTATTTATGGAGACAGAGCTCTGGGGGTGTCTGTGAGGATATTTGAGGAGAGGTTTAACTAAGGAGGAAAGAACCATTCTGAACATAGGAGGCACCAGCCCATGGGTGGGGTTCTAGACCAAATGAAAAACTAGACACCGACATTTATCTCTCTGTACTTCTGGACTGTGGATGAAATGTGGCCAGCTGCCTCACACTTCTGACCAGGAGGTAAACTGCTCTGACTACAATACTTTCTCCAGCATGATGGATGGAACCACCAAACTGTGAACCTAAAGAAACCCTTCCTTCTTCGCCCTGACTCTCACACAGAAAGAGAAGAGCCATGAATACAGGAGTCTCAATAGTGTTAACTATTTGCAATGGTTGACATCACAGCTCCCAGTTCGCAAGCTTTGTTAGGAGGATGGGGTAGAATACAGCATGTCACAGGCCTAGGTGGTACCATGGCATGTCCCATGTGTTTGGTAACTGTTAGCAGACACTGTCATTGTCATGATATGAGCAACATCTTTTTCTTCTTCACATTTTGTTTTTACCAACCATCTTTAGATAACATCTGTTTTGTTTGTTTTGTTTTACAGTGTCTTCTAACTCAGTGTCACAGTCTTAGGAACCCACACTCATGCTTGTAGCCATTGTGAGACAGGAGAAAGAGAGACCAACTAAATGCTCCTCTGAGCTTTTCCTCTGTTATTATATCTTGAGAAACCATGCTTTGATTGTGTGTGCCTTCCCCATATTATTCTATTTTATACTTATTTTTATGTGGATGGGTGTTTTGTCCACATACATGTCTATGCACCACATGTATGTAGCTGTACACACAGAAGCCAGAAGGTGTCAGATCCCCTGGGACTCCAGTTGTGAGCCACCATGAGTAAATCGAGACTGTACTTCTGTTTCCCAGCCACTCAGACCCAAATAATCATGCAAAAACTATATTAATTACAACACTGCTTGGCCAATGGCTCAGGGGTATTTCTAGCTAGCTCTTACATCTTAAATTAGCCTCTTTCTATTATCTGTGTATCAATATGAGGTTGTGGTTTATCAGTAAGGTTCTGGCATCCTTTTCCTTCGGCAGCTACATGGCATCTGCCTGACTCTTTCTTCTTTCTCCCTAATTCAGTTTAGTTTTCCAGCCTACCTATATTCTGCCCTGCCATAGGCCAAAGCAGCTTCTTTGTTAGCCAATGGTAATAAAACATATTCATAGCATACAGAGGGGAATTACACATCAACCATGTGGACACTGGGAAAACAGGATCCTCGGAAGAACAGTCAGTGTTCTTAACTGCTGAACCATCTCTCTAACCTGCCTTCTATTTATTTTTTAAAATTCTGTTCTAATTCCAAAATCCACAAATATCTTTGGAGAATTACTGTAAAGCAACACATATTTTAAATAGACACCAATTATCAATTAACCTTTCCCAACTACTTGTTTTCTCCCAGTACTGTCCGTTTATCTGCTCCACTTCACAATGAAGGTCACACGGGGGTGTCTGTAGCTCTGTCTCCTCTAAATTGCAAACCATCTCCTTCCTGTGCATTAAAGTGCCTTGTCAAGCCAGAAGCAGAGAAGGTGATTACTTAGATACCTGAATTGCAGTTTTCTTTAAACCTATGTCCTTTCCCTATTTAGATTTAAGTAACCCAAGAATAGATTCTGTGACCTTCAGTCATTAGTATCTTGCAAATAATAGCCACATATTAAAGATGTATTGTGAGCCTGTGGTGTACCAGGCATCCTGTCTAGTGATAGAGACACTGTATTGATAGGCAGAAGCCTCTTGAACTATTGATTTCTTCTCCTATGTGAGGGAGACTGTGGTTCTAGCCTCTCACCTCTACCCCAGGGAAAATGGGATGACAGAATCAGTGAAAGGAACATTTATAAGGGAAAATTAGGTTTAAACAATTCATCTTCATCTTCTTGGCATTCCAGTATGACTGAGAGTCTGCAGTTAGATGTCCCTGTAGCTGAGTAAATCTGTCTTTCTAGTCTTACCAATGATACTGTAGATCAGGATTGTCTGATCTATCAAATGTGAGCATTATCAGAATGCTGTGTCCTTCTGTTGGCCCCGGTCTACTGACTCCATTCTGTTATTGCTCATTCCCACCTGAGTTCAGTTACAAGAGAATAAAGCCTGTCTATTGAGCATCCACTCACAGATCCTACAATTATTAGACCACATAGGAGGATCACAATTAAAATTGATTGAGTCAAAAGGAAATGAAGTCTAATATATTTACAATTCAAGATGAATAGATTATGGTATAGTAAAAAGTTAACCTTGAGATTTCATGACTTAACAATCTTCTATTTCTTAAGGATACTACATGTCTAGTACAGTTTAGCCAGGCAAACTGTGTTCCCAAGACTCTCTAGAATATGATCTTAGGAATGTCCCACCATCATGTGTTCACATCATCTTAGCACATGACGTCAGGACACTCAGCAGGAGGGAAGGTTTTAGAAGTGTATACCTTAGTTCATTGTTGATACTAAAAGCAAAAATTCCACTCACAACCCTTTGAGTGGGAAAAATAAAATGGCTTGCTTTTCAATACAAAAGAGGCTGGGAAATGAAGCAGGACATGTGGGATCTTCCATAAGTTCTTCTGATCTCCTGGAGGACACACGAATGCCACACAAGGCAACATGCGGAGATGCAAAGCTGCCGAACAGCTACCCTGGAGAATGCCTTAGTTCATTCATGCTGTGTAAGAAAACATGGGAACTGCATAATTTATAAAGAACAGAAAATGATCGTTTAACAGGTAGGGTGCTAGATAGTTGAAGATGAAGGAGACAGCTGGTTCTTCATGAGGTGACGGCTCACCTTGCTATGTTTTCCCATGGTATGTGGCAGAAGGCAAGAGAGGACAACATTTTTCACACATAGTGGTGGGTCAAAGAAAGAAACTCACTTTATCAAGTCCTTGAATTAGGTCCTAATTCCATCCATGATCATAACTTAATTACTTCCTAAGTTCTCACCTTTCATTACCAGGACATCAGCAAAGAAGTTTCAGCATTGTGAGCTTGGAATGCAGCATTCTGACCTGGCAACACATGGGATGCATATTGTGTGAAATCAGACTGATGAAGGGACTGGGGGCATAGCTCAGCTGTCATGCAGGAAGCCATGAACCCAATCCCCAGTACCACATAAAACTTGGCCTGAGGCCACAGGCCTGTAATCCCAGCACTTGGGAAGTAGAGGCAGAAGGATCAAAAGTTCATGCTCAGCCTCAGCTACAGAGAGAGCTCAGGGTCAGCTTGGCCTATAAGATACCCCGTCTTGAAAAGGAAGAAGATGTAAAAAAAAAGAAGAAGAAGAAGAAGAAGAAGAAGAAGAAGAAGAAGAAGAAGAAGAAGAAGAGAGGAAGAAGAAAGAGGGGAAGGAAGAGAAGGATCAGGAGGAAGTGGACAATGAATATTAACATCAAGTGAGTAGGAACCAGACACTCCCTGACCATTTCTCAACTGTAGTGCTCAGAAAACAGTATTTTCTGCTTCGCAGGGTATTGTGAAGACTACAGAAAATAAAGCATATGCAGAATACCAAGCCCAGTCCTGGGCTATGATAAGCGCTTAAGAAATATTACTTTGTGCGCGCTTGTTAACTACAACGTTACAGACAGAACCCCTTTCATTTCTACTTTGTAATACACGTAACCAAAGGCAAGGGGGCTTTCCCTAAATATATTTTTCAGAACAAAAGATTTCTTTCTTATTTTCAAAGGCTTCCGATGCTCGTACTACAGGAACCCTCATTACTTTATTTAGAAAAAAGAGCTATGCACCAAGGTACAGCAGGCTGAAGTAGCGTGATGCTGATCTTCAGGTCACTGAGAACATTCAGTTCTTTAAAAGCAAAAGGGGCATCACACAAGGACTTAGTGACTTTTGTAAATTTGGAGGCATTGTTTTCCACATAGAAATGAAGGATAAACACTCCCCAGAGATCACAAGGAACAAATGAACAATTCCAGGAAAGATAAGTCAAAAGAGGCCCCCAAAATACATTGCAAAATCAACACAATGACAGCAACAATCCACAAAATCAACACAATGGCAGCAACAATCCACACATTTCAGTAATAGCTTTACCTTTTAATCATCTCAACTCCCCAACAAAGAAACATAGGCTAACCCATTGTAACACATAATGGGGTCCATCTCACACACCACACTAGCAAGAATAGATGCTACCTTAGGGTAAAAGGATGAGAAAATTTATTCTCAAATAAGTTATTACAAAAGTTACTTAATTAAATGGTCCCCATGTGAATATTTTACATATAGGATGAAAGGAAAAATATGAAAATGTGAGGTGATGACTTGGAATCAAATCAACAGCAGCAGCATGAATCCTGAAAGCCTCAGGCCCCAAGAATGTAGATAGGAAACCTATTTGCTCAGAGCATCTGACATGACTCCAGTGCCTCTCAGCAGAGGCTCAATGACGTGAAAACATGACATCAAGGAATAGGGGGGATACTGGATAAAGTGCTTATGTGAAATGTGATGGTAGAAAATACCTTTCAAATGAATATGCCATTTGTATATACTATTCATAATATATATTATATATATATATTGTATATGAGTAAATCAGTACTGTAAATAGGCATTAGATTGTGCAGCCAGCATCCATGAAAACTATTTTATCAGACTGACCTCAAATTCCAAAGAATCTTTCCATTAGTAAAACAGAGTTGCCGCTGAACGGAGTAAGCAGCTCTCCAGCCCCCAGACATCACAGAGCATGAGGCCTGATCCTGTTGTAGAGTTTCCATGAGTCTTTCTGGTCAGGTGGCTTTTTGCAATGAGTCTGGGAACAGCTCGAGTTCCTGCTGGACTTTAAAGGAACATTTCATCTTACGGTTAAGTTCTTTTTCTGCTTACTCGTTGATGATTTCATATGCATATGCAATAGATATATAGACACATCCACGAATATGCAATGCATTGTGCTTACATCCATCCTCCTTCCATTATCCCCGCCTCTGAAATTTTCCCTCTTTCCTACTACTCTCCCAGCCCTTGTAAGTTTATTTTATTTTACCGACTCACTAAGTTCAGTTGGGTTTGCTTGCGTGGTTAGGGAACCATATGTCAGAATGGGCATTCATCAGTGTCCATATCACTGAAGGAAAGGATACCCATGTTTCCGGCAACCACCATCTGCTGATGGGTCCTCCGAAAGGGGTGGAGTTGCTTTCAGCATGGCCCTGCTTACAGTGAAATACTGAAAGGTCCAATCTAATTCAGGGTTTCTGCAGTGTGTGTAGCTGTAGTACATTTGTATTCCAGTGGTGTGGCTTGATAGCAGAGTTTTGCAGCATCTTCTCCATCCTCCTGCATAAGGAATATTTATTTGTATTTATTTATTTTAATTGTTTTCAATATATTTTATTAAAATCTTCTCCAGGAACTCCCGCCCACCCCCACCTTCCTATTCGTCCAATTTCATGTTCTTTCTGTCAAAAAATGTTAATTAATAAAAAAAGAAAAAAATCCAGCAAACTAAAAAAGCACACACAAAAAAACATGGACTGCTTTGCAATAGCTCAACTACTCCTGAGGATGGGGTTTACCTTGGAATGTGATTGATATATCCAATGTCTCTTTACTGGAGAAAACTGATTTCCCCTCCTCCAACAGGTATCTACTGTAAATGAATTTTGGGTTAGGGGTTGGACTTGGTGCCTAGCTTCCCTTCTCTATGCTGGAATATTGTCTTTCCTGAACCTGTGCGGGTCTTGTGTGCTGTCACAGTCTCTATGCGTTCATGTGTGTCAATCATGTTCCATTTGCAAAACATTTTCTTGAAGCCATCCATCACCTCTGGCTCCTATAATCTTCTAGCCTCCTCTTCCACACAGATCTCTGAGCTTTGAGAACAGGGGTTTGATGAAGATATCCCATTTAAGATTGAGTGTTCCAAAGACTTTCAACGTCTGTACATTGTCCAGTTGTGGGTCTTTGTGTTAATTACCATCTACTGGAAGAAGAAGCTTCTCTGAGGCAGGTTGAGTGATGCACTATCTATGGGTATAACAATATGTCATTAGGAATCACTTTTAATAAAACATGCTCAATAAACATATTAAACATATTTACATATGCTTACAGATTCTTTCATAGTTGAGTATTAAAATAGACATTTACCATTTCAGAATGCCCGTTCAAAGGCAGTTGTTGAAGTTGTTCTAGAGATAAAACAGGCTGTCTCTAGTGGGAAGAAAAAAGGAGCTTAAGTGTCTTTGACTGATTAATTCTAAATAATGTGTGCAGCACCTAAATCCCAGGTTCTTTCACAGGAGATTGTTATGAGATGCCTTACACTCTCTCAAGTCATCTCTTATGGAACAAAATTAGGAGTTGTTTCATGGCTGTATTCCTTCAGCAGAATGATAGTAGTAGGATTTCTTCTGGGCCCATGGCCTATGAACCCCCAAGTTCTTGGCCATTTTAGTAGTGTCTGATGTTGGTTCCATCTCATAGAGGGAGCCTTAAATCCAATCAAAACGTGATTGGCTACTGCTGGAACCTTTGTGTCACTGTTGTACCAACCTATCTTTCAGTCAGGGTATAGGGTTCATAGCTGAACGCTACTGATGATTGATTTTCTCCTCTGGAAGTATACAAAGTACCCTGCCAACACCATGAATGGTACGGGTGAAACTTCTAGGTTATCAGCCTGATTTCTCCATCTTCAGCAATGGGGTCTTACTATCAGGTTGTGGAAAGTAACCTATAGCATTGGCAGTGGCTTGTAATGTTTGGTTGAGGCTATGAGATCCGTTTGGCCAAAGACTCAACAATATGTAACCCATTCCGGGCACTGAGGATTTTACTTGGTATCTTATGCGTAGAACCGTAAGATGCCAAGCTCAGAGGCGCAGAGAGTATTACAGGGCTTGTTACCATTGTGTGCCAGCAGTGGCTGAGACAGAAGACATAGACACATGCTCACCCAGGGTACAAACCTGCACGTGCAGGATGAGCCTGTTTGTTCTGAGAGTCTAATGTAGAGCACAGGAGGGGGTGGATGTGCCAGTTAACTTGATTGTGGCGATCACTATGCCATGAATATGTATAACTAATCAGGACATTGTACACCTTGAATACGTTCAATCTTTATCTCTCAATTGACGATTTTAAGGTTTCAAAAAGTACTTTACATATGAATACTACTTATAAGGTATCAGACTAACAAAGATTGAGTGAGCCAGCACCTGTTAGCAATTCCGTCAGCCCTGCTTGTAAACTGAAGACTGCACGACATCACTGAGGCACAAAATCAACTTAGTAGGTACTCTTCCAACACAGACACGAGCCATATCTTATGTTTTTCATCTACAATTGTGCATACACACATACGATCAAGATACAATAAAACAAATTTTAACTAAATTGTAGGGATGTCTTTGATAATAAGAATAAAAATCAAAATGTTTGGCATATGTTGTATAAAACAAGAGAGCAGTGAACTTTTTCAGAATCATCTTTTTTTTTTGTGGTGGATATGCACATGCATGCACACAGTCTCTCACACGACCTAGGAGAAAGCACATAATTTGCCAGTGCTGAGCACACACAAGACATAAGCCCCCAAGCCATTGGTAATTACAAACACATTGTTAAACATCTTTACCTACTCCAATGAAAAGTCAGAGAAACAAGATTTAAAACTTCTTCTACAGTTAAGTACAGAGCATACTTCTGTGGTTTAAGTCAAAAGTTCAATAAACTTCAACGACTTGCCAATTTAAATTTCTAAACATAGAAGTCCTGTAATTGGAAAAGTTCCTACCCCCAGGTCCACCAGGGACCCACATTTGTGTTAAACTCCCCAGGATCAGATCTCTCGCCACTGATAAGTTTTAACAAGGCACACACTTCTGAGTCTGCGAAAAAGAACTGAAAAGACGAGTATAAGATGACCACACCGACACAGACCTTGAAAATATGTTTTGAAATTGTAGCGTGAACAGTACTATGAAAGTAAGAACAGTAAATAAACAGATTATAGATTTTTAGATTTAAGGGACAACAGATTACAAGAAAATGGGAATTGGGAGATAAAAATGAAGGAATGTGCGAAAAAAAATGATGAAAAACCAGGAAGATGCTGAAGAGGCACAGATTTGAAAAACACCATGAGTTTCAACTATACTTTCACAATAAAATGGATGAAGAGCAGACAAAAATAGAAAATAGGCAGATGCAAATGCACCCTATGATTAGTTGACTCTTAGCAGAAACACTGTGGACAAAAACCCATGGACTACTGTCAGAGAGCTTGAGAAACTTCCTGTTAGCTCAACTTCAGGGAGAAAACCACTTTGAAATAAAGACATCTACTGAAAAGAAATGGAAAAAAAAATTCTGTCAGCAGACGAAAGTGAATACTGAAGAGAAGAAAAATGTCTTTGATGAAAACTCTCAAGGTTATGCCTAAAGTAAGTCAGTGTGTGGCCCTGTGAGTGCCGGCAACATCATGCAAAACTCCTTAGAAAGTTTGAGACATAAGCAGGACCCAAAAAAACAATAACAGCACTAGATATGGGAGGCATGGGTAAATGGAATTAAAAGATCCCAGCACCCTTGAAAGGACTAGAGCCTAGTCAAAGAGTTTAACAATCCAGGAAAGCACACCAAACTGGAAAGGCTATTGAAGAGATACCAGCGAAACTGGAAAGGCTATTGAAGAGATACCAGCACTGGGGACATGGAGGCAGAACAATGGGGAATACAAGGGTGTGCTTAGCTACATAGATGCTGACTTAAAACTGTAACAATCATTTTGGTACTTTTGTAAATATCATTACATGCCTCTTACAGAAACTAAAACATGACAATGTATCAAATGTTAAAACAAAAATTAGCATCTGACAAGGTGATGGTTGAAATAGAAAGAAAAAAGTGTCAAGGAAACTGCACTATTGGTGGATAAGGAGTTAGATGGCAAAAGGAAGACTTTGGAGCAAGAAAAACAGCCTGCATCTTGAACATTGGATTGCTTACATAAATGTGTACATTTGTCAAAACTCATTCAACTGCACTTTATAAAGGATGAGTTTTGCTGTATACATTATACCTCAAGAAGTTAGAATTAAAAAGAAAACAACTAATATCATCCAGTAGATTTTAAAGCAAGGAACATGACTGAGGAAACATAGGACCATTTTATGTCTAAACAACAAAGGCTATTGCCATTGCCTGTGGGTCTCTTCAAGAATGTACAGATGAGAATCTGTTGTTGAAGACATCACACACTTGGGACATGAACTTGGAAGCACTGAGCTAGAACTGACTTGGAAGCTCCCTGCTGAACACTAACTCTCACAGTGTCTGAGGATGCCAATCAAGCTGCAAAGAGAAGGAAAACAACCCGTAGTCCCACCCAGCTGCAAAGACTTGTTTTGTTTTGTTTTGTTTAGCTTTGCTTGGTTTTGCTTCCAGACAGGGTTTCTCTGTGTAACAGTCCTGGCTGTCCTCGAACTTGCTTTGTAGACCAGGCTGGCCTCAAACTCACTGAGATGCTCCTGCCTCTGCCTTCCAAGTGCTGGAATTAAAGGCATGCACCACAAAGATTTTTTTAATGGTTATAAATTAAATGCCCACTAAACAAAAAGTTAGTGAAATGGTTTGCTTTTTGAAGAAATTAATAACAATTTATAAACCCTGGGGATACAGAGATAAAGTCAAATAACCAGCATCAACAATGAAAAGAAGAATCCAAAGTCTAGAAAAGAAATAATGAGAAAAAAATAGTATCACAGGCTGCCTGAAATATGTAAGATGTGACTAGAAAAAAATTCAAGGGAGAAGTCCTTAGTCATATTTGTTGTGTTGTTGGCCTGAGTATAAACCTTTGCCCAAAGTCATCTAAGTATAGAGCTAGATCTCATTCATTGTACTCTCTATGGATTACGTTGCTGTGATACAATGTATTCCATGAAGGAAAGAAACAAGAGTTGGAAGTGAATAGAAATCTATCATTTGAAAGTCCCCATGATTTATGAATGTAGAAAAGCTAATGAACTATGGATAAGCTATTGGAGCTAATAAACCAATGTTAGTAAAGCAGAATTACTGTACATATTACCAAGGTAACAACCAGAGCCAATCCTGTCTCTAAAGGCAACCACCAAGAAGAAAGTATGTCCAATAGAGGCAGTAGAATCATAGTATGTCTCGTGCTTCACTTCAGTACTTCAGATGGTCATTATGAACTATCCATTAGATGTTGGTATTCATTTCTAAGCAGTTGCAAGAGAATGTGTTGGTGTTTTATAGGACAGAATAATGATAGTCACAAGAGAAGAAGCTGGAAATTGAGTTAAATACTCATATTCAGTATTTGAAAACAAGAAGATAATGGTCCGAATAGACAAAGAAACAGGTAACATATTAATTTGGAGATACAGAGGTATTCAAAACACAAATTTGAGTCTAAAGCCATACCACCATTGAATATACCCAATCTAGTCAAAATTGAAATTTTATTAATAAACAGCATGTGTGCATAATTTTATGTTAAGGTTGGCTGCTCATTTGTTCCCAGCCCCTTATACCTGAAATAATCTCTCAGAAACTATATTATTTACAATACTGTTTGCCCAATTGCTTAAGCATATTTTTAGCTTGCTCTTATATCATCAACTAACTCATCTCCATTACTCTATGTTTAGACCCATAGCTGTGGCTTGCCAGGTAAAGTTCCATTCGGCTTCTGTCTCTGGTGGGGCTACATGGCTTCTCCTTTACTCTGCCTTCTTCCTCCCAGCATTCAGTTCAGTCTTCCCCACCTAGCTCTACTCTGCCCTATCACAGGCTTCAGCAGCTTCTTTATTCATTAACCAATAAAAGCAACACATATACAGAAGGACTTCCTACACCATTTCCTCTTTTCTGTTCAAATGAAAGGGAAGGCTTTAACTTTAACATAGCAAAATTGCGTATAACAAAACAGGTATCAATCAAGAATTAAAGTCAGACAGTTTTAAGTTTCATATGCCTCCCCCTTGTTCTAGATGTATAACTCTCACCAAGTCACATGACGTCCCAAGGCTTAGATGTTTCTCTAACTATAAAATAGAGAATATTGGGAGATACATGTTATTTTCATGTCAGTTGAAACAGGTGCAAATATAGTCGTGTGGAGTAAAATTAAAAACAGAAGTGGCTACAGGAGAAGAAAGTAGTGATCAGTTCTGCAGATAGTGAGGGTGAATGATGGAGAGACTAGATAATACTTTATTCACCAAGGGTAGGTAAAGCTCTATACGGAGCAGTTCCTCTTCTGGAGCCCCAGGTGTTTGCTTCTGAGACAAAGGAACAAGGAAAGAGAGGAAGCAACCAGAGAAACTGGTTGAGAAATGACCAGGAAGGATGGGCATCAAAAGAAACCTGGCTGGACCAATGGTTCCATCAGTCGCACTGTTTGCTAGCATGAGGGCTTAGGTTAGGCTCCCCAGCACCCACACAAGGTCAAACAATTTTAATCCCAGAAAAGGCAAGGTGAAAGATTCAAGGATCTCCACAAGTTTGCAGGGCAGCTAGCTCAGTCTATTTAGAGACTCGGGGAGTCTCTCAAAGCAAAAGACTCACAGTAACACACAAGAGCGAGTTATATCTGCTGGCAATCTTCTGTGGATGTTTAGACTCCTATTGATCAAAGATGGCAGTCCCCTTGGAAGAGATATTTTCAAGTTAGAGATGGTCAACTTATTATGACATTCTACACAATGATTGTGGAGAGAAAGGGAGAGATAGTGAAAGAGAAAAGAAAAATACACAGAGAAGGAAGATGCATATCCAAGATGCATAATGTTAAATCAAACTGTAGGACACACTGATACATCCATATATTCATAGTATTAAAATAAATCAAGCTGTAGGATATCCTCATTTTTTGTTTTAAAGGAACTTGTTATAATAGTCACTATATAAAGTGTTAGTATGCCAGGCCTTTACGAGAAGATGGAGAATATGAGAAATTTTCCCTTTATACACCATGTGTTGCTATAACATTTCAGTTTTATTTGCAGCAATCATGTGTTGCTATTGTAGTAATAAATACAAGAATAGGAAACATCTTGTTTCCTATGACAAATAGTTACATCAAAGGAAGAAATGCACAGCAAATGGGAACCCGTCTTCATTCACTCTGGGTGCTTTAAGCACAGCCGCAGTTACTCCTAAACCACAAAACTTATTTCCCACAGTTTGGGTGGCTGAGAAGTCTCGGGCAAGGCACATGCAAATGTGATGTTTCATGAGTCTGTTCCCTGAGTTATAGATGGTCCCTTCTTGTTGTTTACACAGCAGAAGGGGCAAGACAGTTTCTCAAGTTTCCTTAAAAGGGGCTCTAACCCATAGCTGGGAAGGTGATTCACTGGGTAATATATATACATTGACCATGCAAGCATGAGGACCTCATTCAGATTCCTCACATGTAAAATGCTGGTCATGGCCAAGCACAAGTCTCAAACCCAATGCTGTAAGAGATGATGACAGGAGGATTGCTGGAACTTGGTAGATGCCTAGCTCCAAATTCAGTGAGAGTAGAGCTGGACACCCAATGCCCTTTACTGGCCACTGCATACATTTGTGCATCACACATGCATATATTCACATATATACATACCTGCACACATCCACATATATGTACATGTGCATACACACAAATACACACACATAATTAAATAAAAATGACATAAATCTCATTTATGGACTTTGTCCTCAAGTCCTTACCCTCTAAGGTCCAGCAAGTGTCCTTACCCTGTAAGGTCCAGATTTGCGCCCTTTGAAGAGAAACTCTGGAAACCGCCTTGTCCCGTCTGCTATGTGTCTAAACAATAGCCTACCTGGCTATCGGCCACATTGAATGATCGAAAATAGGAAATGTATGAATAAATAAGTGGACACAGGGGTCCTGCTTCACACTCACCTGAGGCACTGGTGAGAACCCAGAGTTCCCGAGGCATCTGGATCTAGCACTTCCTAGACATTTGGGAATACTTATTCTTCATAACTGAAGTTAAAGGAGTCCTTAAAGTCCATATGCAGACTCCCTAGGCAACACCCTGGGATCTCAGAACTGGGAACTCTTCACTCACCTGGGCTGGCCATGTGCTCCTGAAGAGGGGCAGTTTTACAGAGATCTGTCCTACCAGAGTGAAAAAAAATCTCCTTATCTTTGTATTGACTTGTCTGAAATCATCCTCATAGCTGGACCACAAGCCCTTTAAGGCTGTACTGTTCAGGCTTTGGGGTCTGAGAGATGTGGAAGAGACTCAGCTCTGGGGCTACTTACGTAGTAATTTATCCTAAGTGGCAAGTCGTGACTACATTCCATAGTACCACCAGGGGGCAGCAATGTGCAAATAACGTCTCTCCAGGAACTCCGTGCTATGTTGGGTAACAAGAAGCTGTGGCTCCCTCTTCCTTTTGTTTCTCCGATTTAAAATAATGGAAACACGATCACTTCGGGTCTGCCCTGGGACCTGACAGGAACAATTGATTTCAGATGAACGCGTCCTGACGATGTACAGTTGCATCGAAATCGGGGCTGTCAGTATTCGGATTCCCTGTATTTGAGCATTCCACGACGTGCCAAGCACCGCACTGGGGCAAGAACAAATTGCAGCCAGCGGGGACCAGAGGCACCCAGCCACCTGAAACTACTGTGCTCACACTTAAAGTGGGAAGCACTTCCTTTGCACATATTTGCCCTATTTTTGGTCTCTCTACACAGCTCCTTGAGGGCTGGGGTTTGTATCTCTTTGGTTCACCAACCTATCCCCAATTAACAGAGCAGAAACACCACCACAGTTCAATAAATATTCATCATACCATCAAGTATAGACTTTTCAGAATATGTCATGATGGAGGTTGGCGTAATCTCAACTAGATGACACTAAACCAATTGTTTCAATGATTTTACCACATCCATTCCCTACCAGTCAGGGGTGGGAGTGATGCCCAAGAGGATCAAAACTTGGGACATCATTTGAATTCCTCTTTTACAGGAAAAGGATCAAGAACCCGAGGAGAGGAAAAGCCTGCCCACATCTACAAAGACCTGGATGGCAAAGTCAGGAGTGCAAGCCAGGGCTGTTGGCCCCAGCCACTGTGTTTTCTACACATCCTGTTGCCTTCCCCAGCTTCCCCCTTTCCCTAAATATCCCTTCCTAGATCGGAAAAGTGCACAAGTCAACCTGTTCTATTCACTTGGTAATTAGCAGAGATAAAACGCAGCCATCTGTGTTTAGAGTTGCCTCATTGCCCTCTGGCCAGCCTTCCTGCTCTCAGTACCAGCACCTTCCATGAACTAACTCCTTTGGGATATCTAGTCTTTTCCTTTTTACCACAACCCTGGGCCAAAGCTGTTGCTATCCTTGTTTCACCAAAGAAAAATAACTAACTGTAGCCGGTGTGCTTCTGACAGATTCCGGGTTTACTAGTATGTTTTTTCCCCTGACAGCTAGTGGGAATTTCCACGGTTCCCTATTATAGATGTGGACACTGAGGTCAAGAGAGGGTTGGAGGCTTGTCCACCATCAAACCCCTGGGAAATGGGAAAGTCATTATTCCAATCTTACTCTCTTCTTACAGATAGGAAACCCAGGCCAAAGCTGGAGAGTCCCTGGAACAAGGTCACCTGGAGTATGCATGTTGATTCCATTTTTGTGCTCTTATTTTAACAAGATAAAGCTGCAGGTTTGGACCAGGAAACCCTGTTAGGAGTTCAGAGCAGAAAAGCAAGGAGAGTCATGATGCAAATGCTTCTCGGTTGTCGCGGTGTTTCCCTCTATTTTCCTCCCGTTCTGTGTCATCTGCTGTCTCTTTCCAAGCTCTGAGTTCTTTAAGAGGCCCAGTCTCTGGGCAAGCCATGGCCATCAGACGCATGGGTGGGACTTCCTGCCACACCCATCCATCTGAGTACCTAGTTGCTGGAGCCTGCTGTGGGCGTGGCGGGCACTCTGAAGTGTGGCCGTTCCAGCCTAAACAGGAAAGTGAACCGAAGTTACCTCAGAGAGCTTAGGAAGTGGTGTTGATGGGAATGAGGCTAGCTTCCCCTGTTTGCCTGTCAAACAGATCTGGGCTCCAAGCCCCTGAAAGTCATCAAGTGAAGACAGTCTAAAGGGACAGACAGGAAGTGGGTCTTTTACTGGCTGGAGGCGCTAAGTGGGTCTTTTACTGGCTGGAGGTGCTCTCGCGGACTGAACTCTTCCATCTGGAAGGAAACAGTGAGCAGAAAAAGCTTGGTTTGCTGATCTCACGCCCTGAGTGCAAATGTACATGTGTTGACCTCTCAAGCTGGAACACACCAGTCACTTTCTGGGGACATAAAATGGTGTTGAAGAAAGGCTATGGGCCCCCTAGCCAGAGATGCTCCTCACATACTAGCAACATGATGCTGCAGAAGGGATATTGTTCCTCTGAGGCTGTGTCCTCATCTATACAATGAGACACACAGCAGAGCCTGTCTCTCAGGGAGGATCAAGGGGCTTGTTGTCTGGTGTGACCTTATCAGCCCAGGTCTAACATCAGGAGGAAGGACTCTCGTGGTATAAAGGTAAGAGGGGAAATGTCTTGGGCCTGGCTCTGCTAGTTAAGTGCCTTGGATATCTTTCTTTCCCCCTTACTGCCTGGTATTCCTCCTCAGGAGAATTGAGATTGAAGTGTGACTTTTTGCAAAGACTCTCGCCTTCCTTCAGTGTCTACCCCATGGATGGCACACATTTTGTCTTAGAATGTGAGAGAGGCAGCAACAGCAACCATAGCGTCTCAACCACCATCTCTAATGATTATAATAGCTTTTGAACACTCATGTGGAAACTGGGCCTAGCGAGGTTTCTGTGACTTTCTCAGACTCACAGTGACCAACAGTGGCAGAGCCCATACCTGCCTTCATTTGTCTGAGCTCCACCTGACCCTGATGATCCCAAGATACTGAACAAACTCTTCTACAAGGTCAAGAACCTTTGTTCTGTGAACAATCCACCGGCAGGGACGGCTACTGATTCTGTCAAACACTTTCTCAATTCCATTGCGAATGTCCAAGTGGGAAACAGATTAAAAGGGAACTTCCCAGCCTCTGGCAATGGACTAATTTGACATTCACTTTAGCCATATTGGTTTTATAGAGCAATAACTCATTTAAGAATGATCCTTTCGGTAAATAATTCCAAATCGTCTTTGGAAGTCTCCCCAGATACGATGGGTTTTCCATATTTCCGTTGATTATCCCAGCTGCAACAACACCCGCCAGCTCATTGCATATGGCAGAAGAAACGGCAGATATCAATCGGAACAAACAAAGCAGAGAACAAGATGAAGTACTTCTGGTCTTGGCTCTTTGCCTATTCTATTTTTGATGATGTTTCTTGGAGAAATGGCCAAAGCCAACTAAGAAACAAATGGATGTTGCACGTTCCCCGAGCAGCAGCTGATGGTTGAAGGGAACCAAGATGCTGAACTGCACGTGTTTGCTGGCTCATCAGCGGAGCCGTCCACATCTCAGGTTTGGCTGTGATGTGTCTGATCCACTCAGTAGGGACGAAAGCTATCTGTTCATTCCTAACTGCTAAATCACTCCCATAAAATCCTTCACCAGGAAAACCTGAGTTTAGAAAGGTCATATCTTGAAGGCTTTGCCAACGATAGCACAGTCTGAGGGGAAGGACAACAATTATCGAATGCTGGAGAAGATGGCAACAGTTTATTGCCCCTTCCCGAAGATGCTGTTTTTCCGTCAATGCACACAGTTCCTAAATACCCATAATTGTCTGCAGTAATGTTTGTTCTGATTACTGAGAATCCACATGGGATTTTTCTATATATATTTTGATTTGGTGGTTTCCCATTGTCCGCTTTTCCCCCTACTCCACAACCCTTCTTTACCACTGTACCCTTTCACCTGCTAAATCACCCTTTCTGTTTGTTCTATTGTCTTTCCTCTACTTCCACAGATTGTCTTTATATTTTTTTAACAATATCATGATTCTCTTCTAGTTCTCTGGCCTTCACCCACATTTTCTCCCACTTGATGTGCACATTTAACAGTTTGGGGGTCAGATCTGCATTTGAAAGAGAATGTATGATATTTGTCTTTCAAAGCCCAGGTGACGTTGCTTAATGTTTTCCAACTCCATCTATTTTCTTATGAGTTCACTAGTTTACTTTTTCTTTAGAGCTAAATAAAATTTCCCTGTGTAGATGTAGCAAATTTTCACTACCTCCTCATCTGCTGGTGGACATCTAGGCCTGTTTCCTTGCCTTTCTGAGAATAGGAGCAATGACCACGGATGAACTTCTTCACAGCAAAAGAAGCTATCAACAGCACAACAGCCAGATTACAGAATGGGAGGAAATGTTTGCCAGCTACCCCTCAGACAACTAGTTAATATCTATAACTAATAAATAACTGCAAAAAAATGAGCATATTCCCTTTGAATCCTACAGTGACAGCCAACCAGTATGGGGTGCTCATTTCATTTGAGAACCCAGGCTATTTGGACACTATGCTACCGTTTGGTACTTCAGACTATTTCAAGTACTGGATGCATCATACCCAAGGGTGTCATTCACTGGAGGATACAGTGTATGCCAACAGCGGGCAAAGAGTAAGTGGGTGTAGAGGTTAGAACAGGGGATTTTAGAGAGGAGCTCTGATGGTAACATCTATCTCTTCTGTGCACATCCTACTGTCCAGAAAATCAGTCACATGGCAATCTGAGTGCCCGTGAGATTGAGAAAGGCCATCTTCACATATCCAAGAGGCGTAACAAAAGATAGGCAATTGGCCTGCCTTCTCCGTCTGTGCACTGTGCACAGCTCCTAAAGTCCTTCGATTCTCTGGAGTGGTGAGTGTTTTCTGGACTGAGACAATTGTTTGTCCAATCTCTAAGTTGCTTTGAGATGTGGTCTATCCAGCAAGACAAATAGGAGATTACAGAATTGGCCCTGCTCAGACCCCTAAGGACTCTGAGGCAGGGGGAGTTGAACTGTGTTCAGTCACCAAGGGTGAAGGATGGGATCAGTCATGTCTATGTAGTATCATCTCCATCCTGGAAGTCCCAAATGACCAGGCCCAGAGCACTTTCGGTTAGTGGAGCACTTTGAGTAATGGTAGGGAAAATGTGCAGAGAGTATGGAGACGCTGTTCCCACCCCCATTCCTCACCCTCTGCATTGCCTCTCTTAGCTCTTTATAAGTCAAGAAACAGAAGTGAATGTTTTCTGACTCTGTGATCTGTTCTTCAAGTTGCCAAAGCCTAAAGAGAGTTGTGAGAACCGCCAGTTTATCTGCTGGCCAGAAGTGCACGTAGCCCAGGACCAATATCTGAAATGAGTAGAGTCTTGTTGAAGTGGAACCATGTCACTGTGTAATAGCAGTGACAAAGTTGACCTGTGTTCTAGGACATGCAGTTGGTGTTGGGAATCAGTTGGGAAACCTCACAGTTGGGATGTTGAAAAATGGTGGACAAAAGAGACAAAGGAAATAAGAACTGACAAACAAAACCAGCTACTGCCAGTCTATAACATTCTCTCGAGACATGCTAACTACAAACGTCCTGTGTTTATATATCTACATACTTAGCATCACATAAAAAGTTCTTTAACGAAATAGATCACAAGCAGGTAAAGTGGAAGCCCTGACCTAATGTGGTCGAGATGGTAGTGGCCCCCTCCATGTCTAACAATGGATAATTCTCTATACTATATTTTATTTTAATCTTACCCAAGCCATTGAACATACTTATCTCTTTGTTAATTTTTTCTGAATTTCTCTTTTACTGGTATATAAAAACATTTTGATGTTCAAACCACACAATTTTCTCACGAAATCCTTGTCCTACTGGTTAAGGAAACACGCATGAGGGATAGAGTACCGGTCATTACCACATGAGACTCAAAGAGCGGACTCATTATACTAACAGTTTAAGATTTCAGAGTCTATAGTTTATGAAGTCTAGCATCTAAAAAACAGTGTTGGAGATGGATTTTTCTGAAAGGCATAGAAGCAATGTGTGAATGCAAGCTACACATGGGGCAGAATCACCCCCAGCTGGAAAAATCAAAACAACCTTGAGTTCCAAGCAAAAACTATGGAGCCAGGAACAGAGTATTTAGTCAAAAGCAATCAGGAGCCAGGAAACGAGAGAATATAAATAAGCATAAAGGCCGTGAACAGGGGAAGCCAAGGCGTTTCACCACAAATCCATTTCCTCAACAATCTGTGTTGCTAAGCCCCACTGTTGTGCCAGGTTCCACGTTGGAGAATTGGACAATGAAGGAAACTCCGTCTTTGCCTCCAATAGGGTTGATAGTCTCTTGGCGTGAACTGGTCACTGTGTGTGGGTATGACTGACCTCAGTGCTCACAGTCAAGGGAGAGGCAGAGGTTGGTTAGGGCTGCTAAGATGCCTCCACCCATGAGGCATATATTCCTTCCCATGTTGATTTCTTCCTTTTTAAAGCCCCATAGTTACTCTGTTGTCAGGCCATATCGGGGAAACAAAAGCTGGGAAATTCCAGAGTCAACAAATGTCTTACACATCGCATGGTGTGACCTTTTGTCTTTGCAGCAGGGGGAAGAAAGTCTGCGAGGAAGCAGTCCCCACAGGATGGTGTGCAATGAGCCCTCAGCATGTATTGTCACACCAGCCCTGGATTGTCACCCTCAATGCGAGCCCTATGCAGTACTCTGTGCAGTAAAGGTTAGCCAGTTGGTTAGCCATCCTCTCTGGTGTCTCCCTCTTCCAAGAGCCATTCACTGCCTCTGATAATTGGCCATGCCAGCTCCTCTCTTTTGCTGTGTTACCTGGTGCTTTGGGTTCTTTCCCAATGGAGCTCTGCGAGAATGCACTGGATCCTCAGCTTCATTTTAATGTGCTTAAATGAAATTTGTTAAGCAACTACTATGCCCATTATAGTCTTAGGAAGGCAAAGAATACATGTTTGGTTGGAGTCATTGAGAAAATGTTCACAAAGATTGTAAGTATCTCTAAAGGTTTTTATAGGATTAGGATAAAATATAGTATGCTTCATAACCTGAGCTACCATCCCTCTACTACCTTAGGGAAGGGCTTCTTGAATTTTTTTCACTTCTGAATCATTTCTACCCTAGAAATTATTACTCAGCCTTGAATGTATCTGAAGGTAGTTACACAAATCAGTGGCTTATGGGGTCTTTTTGGATTGTCCTCAGGAGTGGTATAGCTGGATCATATAGTAGATCTATTTTTACCTATTAAATGAATTTTGGCCTGAAATTAAGAGAGCAATTCCAGTGTTTTCTGACATGGACCTAAGTGAACATGTCTCATTTTTGGACTGCATAGTCAGGTGATATGGCATTCTCAGCATTAAATATTTAAACAGGAGTACTCACAGGAATCAGGAAAGGTTCCCTGGTGAAGATGATAGCTTCACAGAAAGGAAACTAGAACACAGATGATATGAAGGGGGAAATTGAATACCGGGACGGGAAGGGTTAAATGGGGTAGGGGATGAGAGGTGTGAACTATCTCTTTTCAAACTGTTGGTCAATGAGATACTATAGACCCCCCCATCGGCTGTTGTCATTGCCTTCAGTTACTCTTCAGAACGTGACAGTGAGATGTCATTGCTAAAGATAATATGTATAGTCAAGTTATGCGGCAAAACCAAGCAGGTACCAACCCAGAGTCTCCAGCTACATTGGATCCCTTTCCTAGTTCAGTTCTCTGTATGCTACCAGGGTAGGAAAATCATCAGTAGTCTTACCCAGCTGTGAACACTGTGAGCTACAATAATGAATGGCTTGGGGGAAAAATATGCTCACCGATGTAATATTGGCATGAATGGTATGGGACTAGCCCAGCCCTTCCTGCTTGGATTTAAGGTCAATAAGACAAAACTCATGTCTGGTACTGTTAACTCGGCCCAAAATTTATGACTCATCAGAGGAAATAGGTGAGAACCTAAAACTATCATTCTGTTAAATAGAAAATAACCTTGCCCCTCATTTTCTTATCTTAACCCATAGATCAGTGCATCCCTCAACCCTCAGCAGAGAACCTTCCTTTTGCCTTTAATGAATATGGAAACGCTACTAAAACAGCCGTGGTCCTTATCTTCATTCACAGAAGCAGGGCAGTGGGAGAAATTGGAGAGAAACCATGGCTTTAACTAAAGAGATTTTCTAAGTATGTGAGGGGAAGGCTGAGGACACCTCTGTAGATGGTATTCAAAATCTTTCTGTGATTGTGACACAGAGGTTGACACCTGAAAGCTAAGAAGGAGCCAGTCAGTGGTCAGTGAACACTGGAGCAACCTGCACAGGACAGTCACAGGGAATTCTATGGTTTCTTTGAAGTTGACTTCAATTTAACTGAGATATACATATGCTATATCCTAGGGCATGCCCCTAGAAGTTCCTAGAGAGAAGAAAATAAGTCTTAAGTATGAGTTCTGCCTTGATCCCAAATGGTGGGGAGAGGATACCAAAGCCATATGGTAACTGTCACTCTTTCTTATATTTATCTGTAAAATGAAGATGCAGACTTGGCCCGCAGCATCCCTTTCTGGTCTCAACTCTGGTGTTGTTCATTTGTTATTTTAAAAGATTTTTTATATACTTTTGAAAATTCTATTTTCTGTTGAATTCATGTCCAAGAGGCAGTTACATGTTCACTGACCTCAAGTTGAGTGGCAGTTAAATGAGGTCTGTACTGAGCACAAGGACTGTACGCAGAGCTCAGGGACAGGACAATATCCTTTAGTGCTTGGTCAAAGGGAAAACACACAGAGTCTTTGGAAATGGGCTGTGAACTAGGGTAACTGTGTGTTTGATCCAATTAGAGCCTGTTACCTTTCCAAACCTCAGTCCCCTTTCAACTGCCCAAAAATCTCCTGGGAACAAACATTGAGTAATCCTCCTGATTGACATTGGTCACCTCTGGCTTCATTAAATGTCTTCTTATATTAGCTTGAAGCCTGTTGTCTTGCATGTTCTCTCCGATTTCTTGTTATTTCTGTTTGGGGGTCTAGGGAGTTTGCTGTCTTTCAGGAATCTGATTGTCCTGTTCCCTCCTCTCCAGATCTTTGGTTGCCCTGTTTCATCTTCCTGGAGAACTGCCTTGATTCTCTTTTTCCTACCCCAAGCATGCCTCACTGCAGAGTGATACTTTAGACCTCCTTGAACACATCCCTTCTGTGGGGTTGTTTTCCTCACTTTTTGAATTAAATTAGTTTCTTCCTGATTTATTTCCTCTGTGTGTTGCAGCAGCCAAACACACTGCTTCTGCTTGATTTTCTGTCTCAATGAGATTCACTGCCAGCTGAACGCAGACCCCAGTGGCTGTTGCACTGCCCCTGCACCCAGAGAAAAGGTGGGTATTTGTTTAATTTTCTCTGAAATGTGGAGTTTGGGAAAGACCTGGTTTCATCTAAGAATCATGGAGTTCACATGCAGAAATACGACCGCGGTATATCTTGCTAGAGAAATGTAAAGAAATGATCTCTCAAAGGCATGGGTATCTGCAGACATCTGTCTTAATTGTTGTCAAAGGACACTCAGCAGTGCAATGCAAAGTATGGTCTCTCTTCTGAGTCTTTCTTTGTCTGTATCATAAACTGTTAAGCAAAATATATTATTAACTCAAAAAGCAAGGCACCAAATAGTGTGTACTATGGAACACCCACACACATACATCCCCAAAGAGAAAGAAAGGAGACAGTCTCTTGAGTCTATAGGAGAACCTTTAGAATTTCCTAAAATGAAAACAACGTTGACCTATTAAAGCATTCAAGATTCAAAGTGCTTTATCCACAACTGTATGCATGAATGTTCACTGATATTTATGCCATTTCTGGGGGCTCCGTGACTGACAGAAATACTTACTGCCCCTAGACCTGCATGGATGCTTATATAGGCTCACTGTGGGCAATTTCAAAGCAATCTGATTGGTGGACTAAGATTCACTCTCTCTTTTTTTTCAGCTGCTGCTATTTTATAACCCACCAAACAATCAAAAATCCTTTAAATCATGATATTAGGATGAGAGCACTTTTATACTAAATGATAGATGTGACCAGACACCAGTTTATTTATTTTTAAGTGTTTTGAAGAAGACCATAAACTCCCTAAAATGATACACAAGGGTCTAAACAGTGGAGTAAGAAAAGAATGAAATGAAACAATGATTTCCTAGAATATAAAAAAGATAATGAAAACCCTGAGGTAGAAACCTCGCTGGATACACTGTAAGAGGCACTTTGTGAAGGTGTCCTTCACCTAAAGAGTCGGAATTCATACCCTCTCAGGAAGACGGTCCTGAATGCTTTATACTAAGCTCCTGTGAAAATTAAACAGCTTTGATGTTTACTAGCATAAAGAGAGCAGAGCCCATTTTAGGAATTAATTCAACCCTCAAACCAAGTGAAATTACACTAATAAAATGGAATGACACAAACATTGCATCCAGGAAGACGTTCTGAGGCAGGGGAAGGACTGAGCAGTAACATTATAAGTAGACTAGTCAGTCTCTTCTTGGTATTAGCTACATGTTTTTCATGACTTTTTTTTTTAAGGAGTACTTCCTAACTGTAAATAAATGAACACACTGTTGCATAATCTGTTTTTAAGAAAACCCTGGAGCCAGAGGCAGTGAACCATGGCAGCCAAATGCATTTGCATCATCGGGAACATTTCTGTCATGCCAGTATGTCACTCTCTGACAGAGCACAGATGTGCCCCCACATCCCCTTGTTGGAAAGAATTTCATTAGCACCAGGAGTAGTTGGCTCCTGAGAACCCCAGTTGCTCCTTACATAAGTAACCAAAGGGAGGGGAGATCCACTCGCAGGATCTTTGAGCTCTTCCAGTCATAGGAGCTAGGCACTAACATGATTCACTTGGTACACTCTAGTCCCAGCATGTTTGAGAAGACATGGTTATTCTTGAAACTAGCCGAAGGGTCTCTTTCTAAGTTCTCTGTTGAAGAGGACTCCATGACAAAAACCTCCAACCCCACATGCATCTCTAATGTGCAGGTCAGAGCATTCTTCTCCCTCAGATTCTGCAAGGACCTCTGAGACATCACTTAGGACCGACTGCTCCTCTTAAATACACTACAATTTCTGGAAATAGATGTGGCCCTCTAGCAATGAAATAATGTGGTCATTTCAGTAATGGGAACGATTTTCAAAGGAAACAAAGTCTAAATCTCCTTCCTCTGAATCCCAGAAGTTTGATATTTATAAATATATTCTCTTCAGTTTTATCTGTATAATTTCATTTGATTTAAGGATAGTTTTTTCTAAGATTAACTCAATTTTAAAATAGAGAGTTTTAAAACAAATTATTTGTTTGTTTTTCAAGACAGGGGTTCTCAGTAGCTTTGGAGTCAGTCCTGGAATAGACCAGTCTGGCATCAAACTCATAGAGATTCACCTGCCTCTTCCTTCTGAGTGCTGGGATTAAAGGTGTGAGACACCACCACCCATCTGAAAACAACTTCTTTTATAGAAATAAAATATAAACTGGTAAGGCATGCAGAATGGGCAGATGTACAAAAAATATGATTCTGGCTACACAGTTACTAGGAACATTTTTACCCTAGTCTTTTCCTGAGCTCTAGAGAGGGACACAGGACCGGGACTGACTAATTGCAGATACTTCCAGTCTATGGAGAAGGGACTGGGTCAGGGACAAACACTGGAACTAAGTTAGACCAATCAAGGCTCTCACACGTGTTTAACTGAAGTTACTTCAAAATAGATGCCCTGTCTTCATCAGGAAGACACTATAGACGTAGAGAGGTCATGAGCCGTTCTCTCTCCTCATTGGACATCCAATCTGAAAGAAATCAACCTTGAAAGAAAGACATATCATGGTGATGTGGGATTCCCCTCTGTATGCTGTTTTAGTGGTAGCAGGAGAAAAAAAGCAGCTTCTTGGGCCATGCTGCCATCATGAACTCTGGCTCTTTCGGGAGACTGAGTATTTAAGTGGGGTTTGTGAGCAATGTGTTACAAACTGCTTAATGGCTCAACATAGACCCACTGCATACTTGGAACTGGGGCAGTGTGCATGCCTTGCATAGGCAGTGAACATACCTCTACCATGTTGAACTAGGTGGAGCCAAAAGGCAAAGCAGCCTTAATCCTAGTCATGTTGCTGCTCAGCATTTTAAGAAGCACTCCTGGACAGAAATGGATTTCATATACACAATAAGACAGATCCAAACATAAAAATACCTCTAAATGAAACACAATGTGTTTAAAGAAATGTATGTAGGCTTGGGAGAGAGAAGAAAAAGAGTAAAGAGACAGTAAATGTATTGTAAAAGAGGACAGACAGTCATAGATTAATGGAGTAAAGATAATAAAATAATTATCAAACTTGTAGAAAAAGTAATAGAGTAAAAAAAAACAAGCCACATAAAGATGGAAAATTCACAGAGTCTGGATTATGTATATTATTGTGTTTTCTTTGAATTTTTTTTTTTACTTCAGAGAGACATTTGATTCTGGGAACTTCTAAGCTAAACCAACATATATGTTTTAAAGGTTTCTTAAGTTCAAAATTTGGTCTAAGAATGTGTTGCTTTGGAAAAAAAATATGTTACTTTTGTTTCCACAGAGGATGAGAAACTGTGGATTCATTCTAGGCTAATGTGGTTTAATGGACCAGGGTCCACTGAAAGGTCACCATTAACACCACCAAAAGTTACTTTACTCAGGAACTTTATGTGGGAAGCGATTTGGAGCGAACTATACCCAAATTCCCAAATATTGTTTATAAATGTTTGTTTACATTTAAAGGGAGATATGCTATAGATATGAATACTTTACATTGATATGGATCTTGGTCTGTTGATACAAATTTAAGGTCAATTTTGTTATATGTGTATTTCTGTTCTTGATTAAGGTATGGTGTTTATGCAGCTCATTTAAAAATGTAATATATAATTAAGAAATACAGGTTAATAGACAATCATCTATAATAGTCAAGCTTGTAGTCATGTTAGTTAGATTTTCTAGATATATAGAGATATATTTCAGTTAAATATTCAGAGACCTTCACAATATGGTATTTAAAATATTTTAAAAACTTAGGATTTTTTATAACAATGAGACACATCTGCTCCTGGCAGCACCAATACACTTCAAGAGGATGACGAGCATTGAAGAGGCTCCTTATGGAGTTTGTTAGCTCTTTGGGCAAGAAACTGCTCTTGCCTGGACTGCTTGATGTTATACTGTGTGAATTGGACAGTAATACCCACAGAGAAATGACTGCTGAACTTGTCTAAAGGTGAGACGATTCTTTGGGGTTCCTGCTTCATGAAAGACTATGCTAGACATTCCACAGGACACAGAAGAAAGTGAGTGACAAACATATAGGCAGAACTATCTTTGAAATATCCTGCTTTGTGGAAAAGTCTGCTGGATACTATGGGCCTGTAGGCTGAAGATGGATGCCCCAATGGTACAGAAGAACTTTGGGTGACTGTCCAGGCAGTGAGATGTCTCTGTCGATTCTAGAGTTTTGGAAATTGCTTACAATGCACTTTCTGTTTACTTGGGTAATATTGTATCCTTCTAGAGTCTTTGATGGAGTTGAAGAAAAGATAGTTATAGTTTTCCTTAGTTGTGATAAAAGATAAAGTTGATATAAATATTGTAACCATAATTCTTACTTGATATTTGTTTTGTTATATGTAATTTTACTATATTCAAATTTAAATCTTCCTTTTTATTTAGACAGAGAAGGGGAGATGATGTGGGATTCCCCTCTGTATGCTGTGAATACCACTGGCTAATAAAGAAGTTGTCTTGGGCCTGAGCAGGGAAGAATAGAGGTAGGCAGAGAAAACTAAACTGAATGCTGGGAGAAAGAAGGCAGAGTTAGGAGAAACCACATAGGCCTGCCAGAGACAGACGTTGGATGGAATCTTGCTGGCAAGCCACATGGAGATTCACAGATTAATAGAAATAGGTTAAATTAAGATGTAAGAGCTAGCCAATAAGAAGCTAGAGCTAATGGACCAAGCAGTGATTTAATTAATACAGTTTCTGGGGCTGAGCAGCTGAGAACAAACAAACGGCCTCTTACAGCACCATGAAGTACTTGGTCAAGCCATAGAGGCCAAGTGTCCTTGGAATTCCCAGGTATCAGACACAATACATTCCTTCTTTGACTCTTCCATCCCCCAGAGGCTCTTTCAGACTCTCAGGGGATGCCTGGAAAGGGAATAAGGAACATCCTTGAAAATCAAGAAGCAGATTGCAGCCAAACCCTCCGACAGCTCATCAATCAGAGTGGCTGTCCATTTAATGCCCTCTTCCCAGAATCACAAATAGGAACCATTTGTTGAAAGAACATGGTGCTTACAGAATTTTCAAGCTTAATTTGCAGTGAAATCACAGGATCATTGCCCCCCCCACCCCCACCCCAGACCCCAATACAGTGCCTCACACACAGAGGTGCTTGGTAAAAGTTTCTGTAATAATTTAGGGCATAAGCATATGGGTGAGTGGGGCTGACCTATGTAAATTCTTCCTCAGCAGAGTTTCCTTAGAGGAATGTTATTGTTCCCATTTTATTAGTCTCAACAGTGTTCTCAGAGCTTCTAGTAATTGGTCACGATTGACCTATAAACCGAGAACATTCCAGTCCAAAATCAAACCAAAGTCTAATCAGTCTTTTGCTCTGCAATTCTCTCTAAAGACTAGTGTTCTGGGGGAATTCAAGATCTCCCTGCTGGTAAGTAACAAAATTTTTATATAAAAGTTAGCAGAGAATAAAACTAAGTGCTCTATAAAAACATTATTAGTTTAGTTATTCGTAATATTAAAGTATATATTTTTCTTATTAAGAAAAAGTTATAAATTAGTATGGATTATAAATTACACATGATCTGGGATGCTATTAGTAATTAGGTATTAGTTTCTGATGGCAATGTAAGACTGATTAATATGGTACATTTAGTGTGTTATGAAACCATTTCAACCCAAATAAATGAAACTATCAACATGAGGCATCACTTCTGAACACCAGAGAAGATAGATTTGAAAATAAGATCATCTGAAAAATTGTAGTCTACATTCCCTTCAATTACCTGCTCTACTGTATCTGTGTGTTCAATTGCAGAATGAAAACATTTGAAAATGAATTGCATCTATACTGAATACATGCAAGCTTTTATTGCTATCACTCAACAAGGAATAGCGTTTGACAACTGTGTTCCATGGATCTATCACTTTTAGCCCTAGATGTCATCCAGAGATGGCTTAGAGATTCTGAAAGGATGCATATTGTAGATAGCACAACTGCAGGCTGGCAGCCATGGTGCTGCAGCAACAGCTGAAAGCTTACACTTGAGCCCCACCCACAAGGCAGAGAAAGAGTTAACTAGGAATGGCATCAGATCTTTTTAAAAATATATCTTTTCATATTCTGATTTTAGTCGTGACCCCAGTTCTTCCCAGATCCTCCCCATCTCCTCACCAACTCAAATTATACCCTTTCTTGTTCTCTCTCTCTCTCTCTCTCTCTCTCTCTCTCTCTCTCTCTAGAAAGCAAACAGGCATATAGAAAAAAATAACAAAATAAGATCAAATAAAAACATACAAACCAGAATAGAACAAAACAAACAGACAGAAAAAAAGAAAGAGCCAGAAAGTATAAGAAAGCATATATAGATGCAAAGACATCACATTTGAAAGCACAGAAATCCCCTCAAAGTACAAAACGAGAAAGCATAATGTATATGTTTTTTAAAAGACCTATAAGAAAACAAACCCAGCAAAAAAAAAAAACATTATGAGACAAAAAAACAAACAAACAAACCCTACAACATCTACTGCTGGCCATGGGGGCTGCCCTTCAGTGTGGTTTGCATGCCAAAGGAGACACCACTTGAGAAAACTAATATTCCCTCTACACATGGTTATCAATCAGAGAAAGCTTCCCGGTTAGGGTTGGGGCTTGTGTCCACTTCTCCTCTCTGCACTGGGATCCCATCTGGTGTGGACCTGTGCAGACCCTGAGAATCTTGTAATGGTCTCCATCCCCACGGCCTCTTACAATCTTTCCACTCCCTCATCTGCAGAGTTCCCTGGGTGAAGGGTTTGATGCAAACACCCCATTTAGAATTGAGTATTCCAAGGTCTCTCACTGTCTGTACACGATTCAGTGGCAGCTCTCTGTATTTGTTCTCATCTACTACAGGAGATCTACTCCTCTGATGATGAGCGAGCCGCTGCTATGTGAGTACAACAGAGGATCAGCAGGATTCATTATGTCGCAATGTTCCTTTAGCAGAACAACAGCGTTTTGTTTTCAGTTAGATCTATGGCCTATCTAGTCTCAGATCTTGGCCACCCAAGTAGTATCAAGTATGGGTTCCATCTCATGGAGTGAGCCTGAATTCCCATCAGGTGGTGGTTGGTTACTCTGGAGTAGGCTTTTGAAACCTCCCAGCGACACAAGCCCTCCAATAAGGCCACATTTCCTAATCTTTCCCGAAACAATTCCACTGGATACCAAGTATTCAACCATATGGAGACCATTTTCATTCAAACCACCACAATCTCTTTCTGTAAAATTACATTATTTTATCTATTGACTAAGGTCTGCCTTTTTCTGCTAAATTATAAGATTAATAACAGGAATTGTGATCTGGTTTGTTTACTGGTGAATTTCTAATGATTAGAGCAGTGTTTTGCTTAGTAAATATGTGTATATATATCATACACAAACATGTACACATATACATACATACATACACACACACACACACACACACACACACACACACACACACACACACACGGGTAAACAAGAAAAAGCAAACAATGGGTAAAAAGGTCAATTCCAATATGGTATCCTAACTAGACCCTTTGACACCCTTTTGGTCTTTTCCAATGTCTGTCATCTCAGGATGATGAAGTCATGGCTTCAAACGTAAACATCAAAACTTCATTTAACACAAAAGAAAAGGCAAAAGTTGCACAGTAGATTCTGTAGATCTCAACTTATTTTTTATTGCTGGAAATGTGTCCAATTATTCTCGTTCCAAGGATAGCTGGGAAATCAATCATATTATCCCCAAAACCTGTGTGAGAGGCCATGGGAAATAGGTTGGGCTTGGAGCACGGGTTAGTCGGGCTATGTGAGGAGCATCCATTCATTGGCAAGAGACCTGAGCCCAAGAGGACGGATTGTGAAACAATAGAAAGGTATATAACACCTTTGGGGAAACGTGAAGATTTTACGTTTGCTAGAAGATCTCTAGGGTCGTTCGTTGCCTGTCATTTCAATTCGTTCTGAAGAAGGAGATGATGAGCAGAAGTAGGCACAGGGAAGGGAGCCCAGACATAGAGCAGAACACTATGTGATGTCAGGGTCTGGCCTGGCTCACGGCAACAGCTGGAAAAGTAGTTTTTTTTCTCAACGCCCCCCCCCCAAAGCTGAATTCACTCCCAATAGGCTTTAATTAGCAATAGCAAAGGAAACCTCTTTCCCAGTCCTAGATAAAACTGTGTTGCCTGCATCCTCAGCTCAGCCGTCTTGAGACAAGATAAGAAACAGCTGGCAGTGGGTGGGAGACAAAATACCATTTGGCCAGACAGCTGGGGCTGAGTGCATTCTCACTGGGGGTGCGAGAGACTCCAAGAAGTTACAATAGTACTTGAATTTTAGTTTCATGACCTTGGAAAAATATCTAAATGAACATACCACCTCCTGGCCATTTGTCTACATGGGAGCCTAAGGACGAGAAGACACAAATATTCCCCTTAGGACCATTAACAAGCATGACAGTAAAATAGTGGTTTGTTAGCAAGGCTCATTAAAAGTCCGACTTTTGAAAGAAAGGATTTTGGAATGTGCCCTGCTGCGAGAATGGATTGTTTCGTTGTGTGGAGGTCTTGAGTTGGACAGGACTCCACACAAACCTCTTGTCTGGGTTCCGCCTGGTTGACATATCTCCCTGACTGAGAGCTGGTTGACATATCTCCCTGACTGAGAGCTGTCATATGGGTACCTGGTGCTGGCCACTGAGAAAGGGAAGCAAAGGGAACTTGGAGGGAGAGGAGAAAGTCTGCATCGTGGGTTGAATGAATCTATTTGAAGACAAATTACCCAGACACTTGTGCAATGATCAGAATCAGCTCATTCCCGAGCCAGACTATAAAGACAAGGAAACCCTTTCCACTCAGCGGTTATCTGGGCTTCTGTAATCAGGGTGAGCCCAGGCAGTGTTAGCAGTGGTCATCTGGGCACTTTTACCTCTGAAAAATTGAATCTATGCAATTTTCCATGTGACCCTAACTTTCCTCAACAAGCCCTGAAGTCTGGTGATATTTCATGGCCTGGTCCACTGGTTTATGGAAGTAAGGAAAGCCATCCTTAAGTGGACACTTGGTTTCACTGACCCTCCATCTAGAAGGATTCACTCTTCCTCCAAGGTGTACTGGCATACGGGGTCTGTGTCACCTCACTGCCCTCTCTAGCATGCAGAATTCATGCCAGTTTTCTATTAAACCCAATGAGCAGTCCCCTCTCTCTCTCTGTATCCATCCATCCATCCACACAGGGGAAGGATGAGCTATTACCTCAACCTGACGTGTGAAGCGGGTAAGACTTTAAAACAAGACACAATGGTAAGACTCATTTCCAGTGCCCCTTTATTAGTGAAACGAGAATAATACCCATTCTGCAATTGCTCCGGAGACCCTAGATCATGTGCACAGTGCTCTAGTGTTCTTAGGTACACCAGGTACTTAAGAAATGGCATCGACACATATTCTTATCTCTACTTTTCTTAGCTATCCCTTATTTCATCTACAGTCTCTCTCTCCCTCTTCCCCTCATCTCTCTCTCTCTCTCTCTCTCTCTCTCTCTCTCTCACACACACACACACACACACACACTCCAGTTTGATACACAAAGAATCACCATTTATTTATTCACTGTTCTGTTTCTTGAGTTGCTGCTAAATTTTATGAAAAAAATATGGCTGTACATGAAACTAATGCTCGAAAGCATACTGAAGACTACTTGCCCTATGTAATGTGTCCACATGATTCAGCCTGGGTGAAAGAATACTTGACTGGAAATCAGGGTTTACAACTTTGGTGTGGGAAAATTGTCTATATTCTGTCAATTATGTTTTTAATAAATGCTGATTGGCCAGTAACCAGGCAGGAAGTATAGGCAAGAAAACCAGACAGGACGTAGAGGCGGGTCAATGGAACAGGAGAATTCTGGGAAGAGGGAAGCTCCCTCTGCAGTCCTGTCCAGACACTGAAGAAGCAAGATGGCTAACATAGATAAGAATATTGGGTTAATATAAGTTATAAGAGTTAATAAGAAGCCTGAGCTAATGGGTCAATGAGTTTATAATTAATATAGACCACTGTGTGATTTCTTTGGGACCTAACAACTGTGGGAACCGGGCAGGACAGAAAACTCAGACAACACAACTTTGCTTCTGCCAACATTGTATGTCCTGCACATGAAGAATAGGAAATGCAGTGGGTACCAACCAATGACTTACTGAAGCATCTCCTTTCCAATAGCAAAAGTGAGGGAAGCCATGCCCCATCCTCCACCCTGAAGGAGTCAGAAAAGCATCACTAATGGATGGTATCAAGAGAAAGAACTCAGAAGAAGCTTCATGTCTCCACTCCCATTAGTGGGCACTGGGCACTTGGATCCTCAACGTGGTGAGCTTTCAGTGGAGCCCTTTGTTACTTCCTAACATAAGTCATTCTTGGTTCAAGAAATGGTTAGAGGGACCTGAGAGGCTAACGAAGGACATCACCCTATGGGTAATAAAGCAGGTGTCATGCCAGGGATGGCAAATGTTATGAATGGCTCCCTTAATCCCTGACAGTAGACATTTCCATTCCCATTTTGCTATACAAGGAACCTGAAGCATTAAGTAAATTGTTCAGGGCAGTAGAGAGAGTGGACCACAAGGGTGGCATTGACTAAAAGCCTTTAGGCCCCGAAGCCTTAGCCAAATGGCCATCCTGTGCTGCCCACTCAGAGTGAACATGGACTTCCAACTTCCTTCACACAGCTCAGTGAGGGACTGCAACTCCCTCTTCTTCCTCTTGGTTTTTACATCTACAAAACCAAGAGCTTGGATTTAAAGACCAAGACTGAACATGTCCACAAAATCAAAGGTCAGTAATGAGGGTATAACTCAGTGGTAGGTTTGTGCAAGAGTCTAGATCCAACTCTCAGAACACAAACAAAAAAAGTAATGGAATTCTTTGATATTTTTCATTTCATGCCAGTTCTTGTTCAGGGTTGGAAATCCCTGCACTAAACTCCAGGAGAGAAGAAGATAATATTTTTTTCTAAAATAAAATGTTATGCAAGAATGTGAATAAACTTTAAACTTGTGCAACATGGCCAATGGAAATCTGCATAAGGTACCTTTGGCTGCCATCATCAGATTTTGAGGAATCTCAGCACATTTGAGGAGCATCCTAAAAATCTACTCCTAAATGATTTGAGTAACCAAAATGTTCTAGTAACTTTTCTATTACCCTGATACAATACCTTGAAAGGGCACATATGGGGTGGGGGGACTTCTTTCTTTTACAGCTCCAAAGGGATGCAGTCCATCATGACATGGAAGGCATGGCCGCAGAAGATGAGACCACCTGGCAATCAGGAAGCAAGAGAGAAGTGGAAGAGGAAACAGGCTATAGAACCCAAAGCCGGCCCCTCAGTGACAAGTCTCTACCTTCTGTAGGTACCATAACTTCCCAAGCACCACCCACTAACAGGGGATCAAGTATCCAAACACATGAGCCTGGTGGGGACGGTTCATGTTCAAACTACTACAAGCATAGCATATATCCCAAAGCCAGAAAGACTGCATTTCACTGTCAGCTTTCCCATGGATTTAATATCTCTAAGGCCCTGATTCTCACCTGAGAATTTTAGAAACTACTCCAACTTCATGATAGCTGCAATGAAAATTATCTTGGAAACATGTCAAACTCTATACAGACTACACAAATCAATATTAATGAGGCAGTGTTCTTACATCATTAAGACCACAGATTCCAGTGAAGGCTAGGTGAGAGGGACCAGGAATGCTACCTTGTACCTAACTTAGTTACTCAGAAAAACTTTTTGGAAGCCTAGACATCCTGATCAAACAAGGTTGAAACTAAGGGGGTTGAAGAGGCTGCTTCCACAGACCGAACTGAGAGGTTCTCCCTGAGGTTGAGCTGTCAGCAGGACAGGGGTAGACTTCCCAAGCCACCCAGCTTCTCAGCATGTCCCTAAAATGCTAACACTCTCTGTGCAATTAAGTGACACACGTGATTTCAATGTCATGCAACTTTGTGCTGTGACAAACAGTTCCCATGTGGCAACGAGATTAATTTAATTTAGACTATTTGACTATTGGTCAATCCTTCTTTCCTCTGCTGCCGTTAGCAGATTGGAGGTAGTCTTCCAATGAATGCCTTGCAATCTTTTAGAAAACGTATTCCCATGGGACCCTTAACCTTCCCTGAGAGGACTGTCAACTTTCTGTCCTGTCTCCATTGCTCCATCAAGTCTCGTTGCCCTTACTACTTATTGTCTATGAAGTCACTACAAGATGCTGAACTAGCAAATACTGAGTCTCTGCTCTTAAGCAAGAGAAAGGGTGTGTTTCTGCAGTTTCTGTCTTTATGGCAAGCAGCCAAACATAACGTTTTTTATGTATGTCTATGTTTTAAGTCATCTAGTATAAGTTGTGATTCATTAACACTGGGCTGTGACCCACACCACTTTATGAGATGCATAAATGGAGTTTCACTACCACACATACTTACTCTGGGAGGGTTAGTATGGCCTTTTGTTTTCTCATGTGTGCGAATTCCAGGCGGCACTTTACAATGGAGCTTGATGACAATTTTAAAGATTTATTTTTTTCTTTATTTTATGTGCATGTGTAGATGACCGTGGAGGTCAGACAGTGTTGAATCCCCTGGAACTGACGTTACAGGCAATTGTGAACTCCCAGTGTGGGTGCTAGGAACTGATCTGGTTCCTTTGCAAGAGAAGTACTCACTCTTAAACGCTGAGCTGTCTCTCCAGCTCCTGTGGATCTTTTTAAATTTCAAGTACGCAAAACAGAAACCCACCAATAAAAAAGCATGCTCTGCGTGTGTGTGTGTGTGTGTGTGTGTGTGTGTGTGTGTGTGTGGAACATATCTGTTTATAGTGTGAGAGCTGAAACAAAAGAGCAGAGTTCTGGGAACAAGTGGCTTAAATACTTTGCTGTTCTTTGCTTAGTCATGAATGGCTGTGAAAGGACCATAAACACTGATGATAAAGTACGTATCTGATGTAGATTGATGATAAACACTGATGATAAAGTTTGTGTCTCATGAAGCCCTGTTGAGCTCTTGACAATATTAGTGTGAATGTCTATATTCCACCTTCTTGAGAGGAGAGTTTATGTTGCTGTTTTTTTAGTTTTCTTATCTTAAGAACATTTTTCCATCCATTGCAGACTGAGTCCAACCCTCCAGCATCCAGAAACTGTTTTCCTGGACCTAGGAATAACCACCATTCCCCAGACAGATTTTAATGGAATCTCAATATCACCCTTGCCTAATTTAGCTGGCACGTCACTGCTGCCACCTGTAACTTTCGTTTAACGGATGCTTTCTTATCCTCCTGGGAGACTTTCCAAATCCATACTCAAATCTAGTCTCCTTTTACTCTACTCTCTGCAGATACTTGGGGCATTTTTGTAGATCAAAGTCTTAAATAGAAGCTTTGTCATTTTCATTTATCTCTTATTGTGTTCTTTCCTTAATGAAATTCATTTTCACTCAGACATGATGTAATCCCAGAACTTGAGAGATCGAGGGAAGAAGATCATAATCTCTAGGACACTGAGCTATTGAAAAACAACATGAGACTGAAGGGATGTCTCAGTGGTAAGAGTGTGGCTCTTCTCGGGGACCCCGGTTAGGTCACCAGCACCCAAATCAAGTTGACTGCAACTGTGACTCCAGCCCTATGAGATGCAATATCTTCTTCTGACAAAACACATGGTTAAAAAATATTTCAAAACTTCTTTTTTCCCTTTTAACATTTGTTTCAGTTTTCCTAACTCTGGCCCCTCCCCATTCTTTGGTGTCACACCCTTTTGCAGAGCAGTTTGCTCTTCTTCATTCACCTTTTGACTTCTCCTTAAACCTTCACTAAAATTGCTGTCTTCATGATCACCTAACTGGGTCTTCGCTGACACTATTGTCGCCATGGTCACCAAACTTCCTGGACTTTTTTCCATCTGTGACTATGTGGGCTCATGCCATCCAGCCCTGTGGGTGGTTTTCCTCCTACTGAAACGACCCTAGAGACTTCTACGAATAACAAGCTTTCTTTAACTCCATTTGGTAGAAGCAGCACACATCTGTACCCCCAACACTGGGGACACAGAAGCAGGACTCTCTGACCAGCCAGGCTACCTGAAATGGTGAGTTCCAGGTTCAGTGAGAGATCCTGCCTCAGAACATAAGCTGGAGAGGCACCTGAGGAAGACAGCGTGATGACCCCACATGGAGCACGCACACACAACACACATACCACACACCTTAAATAAGTC
Organism: Myodes glareolus; assembly: GCF_982192425.1. Lineage (NCBI taxonomy): Eukaryota > Metazoa > Chordata > Mammalia > Rodentia > Cricetidae > Myodes > Myodes glareolus. Next base: position 62,776,020 of record NC_142033.1, on the reverse strand, counting down.
AAGTCGTGTAGTGAATAAACAGTAGAGCAGGGATTTGAATCTCTGTCTTCTGATTCCAAATGAGCTATTAGCTGTTATATCAGTTCAGTTCAGTCTGGTTAAACATAAGCGATTTTGGCAGTCAACAACTTAGAAGTCTTCAGTGTCTCTTTAAGGTCTGCAGAAAACAACAAAATAAAACAACTTTTTCCCAGACAGAAATTTAGGGCCCTTCCTGATCTGGCACCAAAGATTCTTTCTGGATTTACATTTATTTTTTAAAAATACTGTCTTTTATAAATGCTATGCTTCTGATGTTTCTGATTATACTATGACACTGATTCCTCCTTCAGTGTCTCTCTGCTTCATGACTTCAACCTAGGACACTTACTTTTTCAATATGGAAGATTGGAACTACACTTTTTTTAAAAAAAAATTATTGCTTTATAAATAATACCATTCAAAATTTCCACTTCCTACCCTCCTCCCATTTTCCTCCTGTTACCCCACTCCCCTCCCCCTCCAGTCCTAAGAAAGAGCAGGGTACTCTGTCATGTGGGAAGTCCAAGGCCCTCCCCTCTCCATCCAGGCCTGGGAAGGTGTACATCCAAGCAGACTAGGATCCCCAAAAGCCAGTACATAGAGTAGAGACAAATCCCGGTGCCATTATCATTGGCTTCTCAGTCAGCCCTCATTGTCAGTCACATTCAGAGAGTCTGGTTTGATCATGACTACCCTTTTGTGCACCACACATGATATCAGTAGTAAACAGAAGGACCCAACACACGAGATCTCTTTAAGAGCAGAGCATTAAGTATGTGGTCTGCACAGAATAGATTCTTTGAAGAAGAGACAACACGGTGCATTTCCAGTAGGAGTTATGGTACTGTCAATACCCTAGTGACTTCATAGGATGCTAATTGTGCCTGTTGCAAGATTCTGTCATGGTTGGTAGTGATGGAAGAGCAGGTGTAAGTACCTTTTGTTCAGGCAAAGCTATGAAGGAATGTAAAGGTGCAAAGTAACCTCAGTGTATCTTGAGTTTTAAGCAAATCTCATTTAAGATCAAGTTCTTCCAGTGGAAAATGTCATAGAACATTATATTGTGATTACTTAATATATATATATATGTGTGTGTGTGTGTGTGTGTGTGTGTGTGTGTATACATATATATATTGGGTTGTGTCTCTCTATATATACATAATAAATATAAATAAAGTAAACTTATGCCTCTTGGAATAATAATGCTCCCCCAAAGCCATAGATTATTTAACCTCCCCTCCCCGGTTCCAGGCATGGGAAATCTTTCTTTGAGTTGTTGGTCAGGGAAGTCCAAGAGATTTCCCAAGTCACTGCCTGTGGCTTCCTACAAAGCTTGAAGGTAAGACTGCATGGCTGAAGATACCACACACTTTATGCACGGGATTTGGAGGAATCAAACTGGAGCTAACTTAGAAGCACCCTCCTAAGGACTCCTAAGCACTCTCATAGTACGGGAAGGTGCGATACAAGCTGGCAAGCCGACACGGGATAAAAGAGGTCAATTGTTGTGCCAGCCTTTAAAATCTATGAACCACAATGACCAGGATGGTAAGCTACTCCTAAGAGTACAAGACTTTTACTTACATCTTGGGAAAGACAACACCCATCTAACTACACTTCAGACTCAATCAATAGGAGGGAGCTTGTGCTTGGTTCTGTGAACCTAGCCAGCTACTCATGACTTGTGAAATCAAGGACCCTATAGGAGGCGCTACTACTGCCGCTTTCCTAAACCAGCATGGGGTTCTAGCTGGGTTCTAAAGACATCCTTAAGTCTACAGATAAATGTAGCTCTCACCCCTCTGCAAAGAAGCTTCTTGTGCAGTAGATAATGACCATTGCAGAAACCCCAAACTGTCAAGATGCAAAGAGCAACTGACCATGGGATGTCCAGTCCCGTCTGATGACATGTATACTGTTATCCCTGCATGTAAGTCCCAGGAAACATTGAGGAAGAGAGCTGTAAGAGCAGAAAGACTGTAAGACCCAAGAGTATCGGGATGGCTGCTGTGAGAGGGTGTCTTCTATACATATCACAGGGAAGCTGCACCCGTGAAAGCTGGGTAATGTGGCGAGCTGAATGAAGTCTGCCCAGTGTCAACACCAGCTGACATGACAGTGTGGATAGGAGATATTTCAAAGGCCCCACCCATAGATGAAAAGCTGTCGACTACTAATGCCTGCTGAAAACATGAGAATAAGTTGTCTTCAGAGATGAGCCCCTGAAAGATTATCCAATCCCATTAGGTCAATTCTAAACACATATACATATGAGCCATGCTAAATGGACTCAAAAAAGAAAAACATGTGTGCACATGTATGTGTGTGTGTGTGTGTATGAATTAATCATATTAAGAAGAAGCTATGAATTTGGAGGAGTGTGGAAGGCATAGGAGGAATTGGAGGGGGTAGTAATGATACAAATACAGTACTTACACATGAAATTCACAATTAAATTAAAAAGTAAATAAAATATATAGTAATATTTTATACACTTATAAAACAATATAATAAATAAATAAATAAATGATAGCAGAACCCAGACATTCCCAATGACTTCTCTTCAGCCATTTCTTCCATAGTTCTTTTATCTAGCTGATAATTTCTCTGAGTTTGTTTAGAGGCTCAAGAGCATATTTCAACAATAATTTTGAATGCATTTGATTTTTCACAGAACTTTCTTTTCCGAAGTTTCCAAATCGTAAACCATTTTCTCCCTCTTATCAACCACAAAAATTATTCCATTTGATAACATTTTCACATTTTGTGTGTGGAGAAGGCAAACATTTCTTGACAACATCACAGTAGTAAATATTTCAGAGAGTGAGAACAAGATGATACTGGATCAGAAGTTCGGAGCCCTCATGTCTCCATGTGGGTGGAATGTTCTTAGGAAAGAGAACACGATCACAAGGGAGGCTTAGATTAGGAAACGGAAGAGAAATCATGAAATGTGACTTTATACATAGTGAGTGGATGGTGTCCTTGGATAACTCTTCTTAAAAAAAATTAGAAAGGAGATCTTGCTGGATAGAACCTTCTAAACCACGAACACGCAGAGCATGCAAATGAAGCCATGCAAATAATTAAGCGAGGACTAGGAAAGTTCTCCAAGGTAGAGTTTAAGGAGCTCTGGTAACTTCTCATGGACAGAAATAGAATAACAAACTTGTCAAGAAAACTAAACGCACAGGACTGGAGAAGCTACTCAGCAGTTAAAAGTACACACTTGCTTTTGCAGAGGACCTGAGTTGCACTGAGTAGCTCACAACCACATGTAACTCCAGTTCTAGGAATTCCAAGATCTTCCTCTGGTCTCCATGGATACCAGTTTTCACATGAGCATACATATATATACAAGTTGGAAATAAAATAAATCTTTCAAAAATGTTTAAATAAATCTATTGTATTGTTTGAAATAAAAAAGAGGAGTTATTTCAAGAATATAGACGCCTTCCGTGGTCAGATAAAATTAATGATTGAAAGTTGCTTTGTGGTTCTCAGTTTAAAATCCAAGATTACCCTGAGCCAGCCCCATTCTTTTCAAATCAAGGTCCAAGCTAGATTGAAGTTACTGATCAATGAGTGGAAAGGCTAAAGAAATATTATTTAAGAAGGGTGCCTAAGGAAGAAGTACAGCAAATGGCTTTGTTTGCACAGAAACCCAGTGAGGGCCATGACCTGACCTAGCATGCTGCTCCTTCTTTAAAGCACTGAAGGCATTCTGTCTTTTACTGGTGTCTTTCTTTCCTCTTCCAGATACTAAAAAATAGAACTGAGTCCTTTATCATCCTTGACTAAACACACTTCAGTTTAGGATCAGAGTTTGACCTATAGTCAAGCCTCAGCTGACTGTTAAAGAGAAGAAACCAGGAAAAGGAGGAAGGAAGGGAAGGATGGTGGGGAGAAGATACAGAAGGTGTGTCCTAGGACTTTTTCTGAGGGTGACATAATGTTTAGACATCAAATGTCAAAAACAAACTCTAAGCCACTTGCTGTCTAAGTTGTATACACTGCAACCTCCTTACCGTGGTTTCTTCTAACTGGTAAGAAAAAATATGTTTTTGGAAAAAAAGAAACAAATTGTTTTTATGGATAATTACTGCTACAATAATACACAATAGAAAGTGAAGTCCTGAAAAGCCAATGTAGGATGGACCACAGTCTTACTCATAACAGAAAGAATTTTGGGTGGAAGCCAAGTTCATGAAAAGGTGAAAGGTGACAGAACAATGTTATTTATGTTGTTACCAAGACAAAGCTGTCTTTAACTCCCCGGAGGGCTTGATTTCTGCTCCATGGCTACTCTCTGCATCCGGGGCTTTCCCCTGTGCACCTGTCTCCAGATCCCTCAGGAATAACAAGTCGTTATGGTTTACAGGGAACGTTGAGTCACTCTGGAAGGTCTCCGCAGAATGCACTTGCCTGTTTGGAAAACTCCATTCCTTACCTCATTGTTTCCAAAGCCATGAGTCTGCACACAAACAAGAACACTCATGAGCCAACTTTCAGACTCTTTGGCTCTTCTCCTCTGAACCGCATCACCATACCTCTGCATATGCAAGCTTATAAAAGTGCCTCATAACTGGGTCAAATTAGCAAAAATCATAAATTATATTCCTTTTGTTTCAACAAAAAATGAATCGGGAAAACATTGTCTGGAGAGCAGAATTGTATTCACTGTATGCTCAGATCATGTGGAGCACATTAAAAACAATCACAGACTGTTTCAGTATCTGATTTCTGGAGAAGAAATAAAAGTCAGAAGTACTCTTCCAGCAACTTTGTAGGAACCAGGACAGTGTATGCAGTCCACACTCCCTTGGAGATTGCTCCTTCTAAGTTGTCAATACACTTCTGCCATCTATCCACTGCCTGAACAAACACAATGCAAATCATCCAGTTATGTTTCTTTAAACAGAAAAGAACATGTAGAATGCAGTGAGGAGATGGTCTGGAATGTGAGCTTAGGAAGCTCCCGTCAGTTCACCTGGACCACAATCTCCAACTTGCTACTCTCCTTCAAATTGTTCCACACTGGTTCCCAAGCTGTGCTTCATCTTGATAATTTGTCTCCTCCTACTACTATACCATCCCTTACTACAAGACTTCAATTCCCCCAATCTCTGTCAATTTCTAAATTTAATTGTTTCCTACTTGAAATCAGCAACTTAGAATAAGTTCATGGCTTCACCAAAATACAACTACTCTGGGCAACTGTCAGAACTTACCCAGTGCAAGAAAATCTACTTCCTCCTTCACACATTGGACATTCATACATACATACATACATATATACATACATACATGCATACATACCTGTTTGTAGAAGAGAGACAGCAGAAACAACCCAATGGAAAAAAAGCTTGGGCTCTATGGTTTGCAGTAAATGTGGCCTCTATCTATGCTGACTTGCTCACCCCCATATTCTGCAGACAGAGGAATGGATTGGCCCAGAAAGGAAGAAAGGAGACATCATGCTGACTCTAGCACAACCTCCAGAGCATATTTTTGGCTCCTCAGTGAGCTTGGCATCTCCACATTAATAGAAGAACATTTCTAAGGGAGGGTCATTTGTTACGTCATAGAACTGATTTTCTTAAACCAAGGAGCTACAGTTTATAGGGGGCATAATATGATTCTTCTCCCTCATCTACATTGGTATTGCTTGGAAAAACAGAGTTCTCCTCTACCATTCACAGGGGTCAAGTCTGTGGTATTGCACTTGTCTAAGGAAATTTTTTTTATGTAATCTCCAGTGTTCAGATTGATTTGATTCAAAACCTCGAGTAAATACATTGGAGGAATCAAGCCCTGCCTACTATAATACCCCCTAACCCTCTTACCCTTTAGGAAATGCTATCATCTAGGTAGTAACCCATTCCTTCCCTTCCATAGGGATCATGATCAAGTTAGTGTAAGAGTTCAGGTCAGATATTACATGGGAAGAACTTGCAGGTAATTTAAGAGACAGAAGTTCCGTCTTTTCAATGATGATGTTGGTGATAAAGATGATAATGATCATGATGATGATGATGATGATGATGATGATGGCTAGAATACTTGCTATTCAGATATAAGAGAGTCTCATCCACCCAATTTTTTTCTGATGTCAAGAATCATGATACACACACACACATGCACACGCCCACGCACACACACACACACACACACACACACACACACACACACACGCACACGCACACCATGAAGGTCTGAAAACATTCGGCTTTCTGAAAGCGCACAGTCACCAAGCTGATCTGAAGGCAGAAAGCAAGGAAGAGAATGCGAATGGCCCAGAAGCTTTCACTGCTGCTCTTTTGGCTTGGATTTCCTAATTGCTCCAAAGGAGGGACAACCTGGGTTTTCTTCTCAGCCTGCACAGATGAGAAGCAAACAGGAAGAAAGGTTAAGGTTCAAATCTGTCAGCACTCTAATATTAGAAACACATCCAGGTGACAGAATCACAGCACATTCTATGTTCATAACTTTCTACGGGGTTTTCATTCGAGAGATCTTTAACCCTTTAATCCTTCAGTCCTTTAAAGTGGTGGTTCCCAACCACAGGGTCATGACCCTTTGGGGACTAAACAATCCTTTTACAGGGGTCTCTTAAGACCATCGTAAAAACACAGATGTTTACATTACGATTCTCAACAGTAGCAAAGTTACAGTTATGAAGAAGCAACATAACTAATGTTGTGGTTGGGTTCCCCACAGGATGAGGAACTGTGTTAAAGGGTCACAGCATTAGGAACGTGGAGAACCGCTGCTTTAAAGCAATTGATTAGCCTTTGTTCACAGGTGAGCAAGTCAGCAACTCAATATCCATATGGGAGCAGAGACTTCTCAAAATCAAAGAGCAGCTGGTGCAGAACCAGGAATGTGACCAAATATCTGTCTAGTGTCAAAGCCCATCATTTGATTTTGCCCTTGACCAGAAATCCAAGACAATCTGTTAATGCCACCTGACTACCATCAGGGTGATAAATTTCCCAGTAAGCCAGTCTTGGTTTGGATCAACAGACTATATCCTTGATAGTTTACCTGCAGAGTCTGACAATTATGTTTCCAGTAATAAATTTAGTAGAGTAGGATTCGGAGTTCAAATGCATATGGGGCACAGAAAACAAGGCCAGGGATACCTACTCACAAATGAGTGCTGTGGTATAATACAGTATTGTACCCTGTAAAGATTTGTCACTCATATTGGTTTAATAAAACGCTGATTGACCAGTAGCCAGGCAAGAAGTATAGGCAGGGCTACCAAAATTGGAGAATTCTGGGAAAAGGAAAGACTCAGTCTGCAGTCACCAGCCATATGCAGAGGGAAAAAAAATAAAAACACCTCACTGATAAAAGATACTAAGCAACATGGATAACATAGACAAGAATTATGGTTAATTTAAGTTGTAAGTGTTAGTTAATAATAAGACTAAGCTAGTAGGTAAAATAGTTTATAATTAACATATAATTTTATATTAATTTTTATATAAATTTTATAAATATTTATAGATAATATAGATAAATAATATATAGTTTATATTTATATTATATATAATTAATATAGTAATAATTTTCTGTGTGTTCCTTTGTGGCTGAATGGCTGTGGGACCAGGCAGGGCAGAAACTTCCATCTATAAGTGAGTGAATCCTTTTTTGAAACAGGCAAAGAAAGTCAAGTTGCATGTTTTCTGACCCCTATGGACTTCATTTGGGGGTGAGTAAGACACAAATATAAGTGTTTTGAGTTCTGTGCCCACAGGGCAGAAGGACATAAAACCCCTTAGAAATTGTTTTGACTGCTTTTTGTTTGTTTGTTTTTTGAGACAGGGTTTCTCTGTAGCTTTAGAGCCTGTTCTGGAACAAGCTATTGTAGGCCATGCTGGCCTCGAACTAACAGAGATACGCCTGCCTCTGCCTCCCAAGTGCTGGGATTAAAGGATTAAAGGTGTACACCACCACCACCCAGCCTCGTACTGTTTTCTTTTCCTCAATATTTGCAGAGTGGCAGCCTGCAACAGTCCTGGTCTGCAGTCTTACGGAAATGCACGAAATGGTTCTATCCTCTCTCAAACTGTTTCCTTCCTGACAGACGTAAGCAGATGAGTAACTGCCTTCCTGCTGTCCTCTCGAGAGGCTGAGTAAGTGTTGGAGCCAGCTTTGTGATTTCAGGATGCTGTCTGCTGAGACGCTCAACCTCAGAGACAAAGCTTTACCCAGAACTGCGAGATCAGTCACAGCACATGCAGACCAGGGCGAAAGCACAATTGTTGGAACTGGGTGGATGAAGATATTACCGCATTTGTGGTGCCGAGATTTCAAGAAGTTATATATAGCTTATTGGGGAAGCAATGAGAATCCCTCAGACATCTTCCCTGGCAAATAGCAAGTTATGACACTAACCTATGGTGACAACAAGCAGGGTTCTATGGAAGCCGTGTAGTACTCAACTTTGTGCATCAGGCCTGAGATGAAACGGAAGGTTACAGCACAGCCTCCTTGAACACGGTTATTAAGGAGCACGCTCACAACTGTGCTGTGTGGAGGAGCGACACTGTGCCAGAACGAGAGGTCCCTGTTACAGCAAGCATGTGCAGGTGACGTTCTGAGACCGGTCTCTCAGAAGGAAAGAAAGTCAGCACAGGGAAGAGGGACTGCATGCATGAGTGATGTCTGTCGCTTTGTCATTGTTGGTAAGGCAGCAACTAACTGTCTCAGGATACCTTTATACCCTGGCAGCTCTCTGGCATGAGCCTGACTTCATTGAAATGAAAAAATAAGGTTCAAGAAACCAGACCAGGCTGTCAGCAATGACTGATGGCTTAGAAGGGATTTTATATTATCCAGGTTAGCATCGTAATTGAATAAAAGCAAAAAATGGAGATGGCGTCATTCCGGGCCTCGAATTCCCATCAGCAAGGGAGCACCAAACAGAAGATTGAGTTAGACATGTTTAATGATTTAAAGGCATAAAATATCATGTGATAATGATCCAGAGCCTACACTAAGACCTTGTATTTGGCAGGTATGTTGTATTCGTTATTTAAACAAAGACTAAGCAATATCTCTTTTTTAAATACTCAGTATCCCCAAACCACAGAATGTTTCCAGACTCACATTAATTGATCTTTAACAACATCCTGCGGGTGCTCAAGAGAATTGATAAAATACTCTCTTCTTAACAGCAGGGAAATCTGAGATAGGAAGAAGTTAAGTGATTTGGAAAGATAAATTCCAACCAATAAATCATGGGTGAGGTGGAGAGGAAACTTATCTCCAGCTCCCTGCTTCCTTTCCAGGGAGCACTCCTCTCTCAGTGATTCATCAGCCCCCTGGATGGAGACCCAGTGTAGCAACGCCAAGTGAGAGCCTTGACTTATCTCTTAGCTTTCAGGTTGGAGATGGTACCCAGGACAACTTGCTTCTCACATGGCTAACCTTCCACGTCTAAGCCTTTTCATCAGACTTGAAAAATTTTTCCTGAGAAAAATAGCCTACTAAAAAAGGAATTTATGGTGGATTATTGGCTTTGCAAATTCTGTCCATGCTGGGCAAATGCCAGAGCCCATCATCCCAGCCTGAGAATATGGATCCCTCTCTCTGTCTACAACGAAGCCAGGAAAAGCAGGAAACAACTGGGTGGAAAGAGCTCTATAAAGAAAGATGCTCTGGTGTCAGCATCCACCTGTCAGCGTCTTCTTCAGATGAGTGAAGGGCATCTGCAAGGAGGAAGCGCTTACCCTCTCAAAGTGCGGCTGGATCCCCAAGGACCCTGAACATCTCCAGACTCAGAGGGATTTTTCGGAGAGAGTATGGACATTACATCATGGAGTGAACTTTCTGGAACCATGTGTTGTCCATTATGAAAGAAATCACTTCCTTCCACCTGTGTTTGAGATGGACTCAGGATCCAGAGTAAGTGAATAATGGGAAATCATGATTTTCAACAGTGTTTAGCTTAAGATGCTCTTAGTGCTTCATGGTAATACTTAGGAAAACGCACCAGAAGGGAAGGGGTGGGACTCCCTTATTACCCCAGCAAAGCTGACTTGATTGTGTTGTGAGGTGTTCTTTATTATGGCTAAGGCAATAGTTGAGCAGTTTGTCTCAAACCAAGTAATAGTTCCACACTGGAAGTTTAAGACACTCCAGATAAAGCAGAGATTCTCAAAATCTTTGGTTCAAATCTGTATTGACTGCCCGAGCTCAGGCAAATGAATCGAAGCCAAAGCCAGTTTATCTGAAATGAGATCTTTCAGATCTTCCAGGCTTGAGGATAAGGGAAACATCTGCACGGGCCTCAGCAGTCCTTGGTACAAACAAAGGGCACAAAAAGGGCTCCATATCTGTTCACCGCTGCAAAGGCTTGGATCTGAAATGTCACCCAAAAGCCAACGTGTCTGCCCTGCATGAGCTGACTTGATTCCCCGATGGTGGATCCAATCATTGAGCAGGTCCAGGATGATGAAGCCTTTGGTAGAGCCATAGATCGCATTATTGGGACATTGTAGAAAGGAGTGGGTGAGGCCTGAGAGGAGCGGGTCCTTTGGGGGGGTGTCTTTAAAGAGTGTATTTGGTCCCCTCTCCCTTCCTTCTCTGTATCTCTGCCACCTGGTTATAGTGTTGTGAATCGCTTTTCCTAACCATGCCCTTCTACCATATTGTTTCTGCCTCTCCATTTGTTTAAGAATTTGGTCACCTAACCATGGACCAGGGCCTCTAAAAGCGTGAGCCAGAGTGAAATGTTTCCTGCCTTAAATTCATTTTCTCAGGTGTCTCGTCAAAGTGAGGAGAAGGGTGATTGACACCTGTGAAGTAAAGGAGGCCGGTGCTTCTGATGACCCTTCTCAGCGCTCCGTGTGACGTCAGCAGCCTCTCTGGGAAGCAGTTCTCCCTTCTAGCGCTCCGTGTGACGTCAGCAGCCTCTCTGGGAAGCAGTTCTCCCTTCTAGCGCTCCGTGTGACGTCAGCAGCCTCTCTGGGAAGCAGTTCTCCCTTCTCAGTGCTCCGTGTGACCTCAGCAGCCTCTCTGAGAAGCAGTTCTCCCTTCTAGCGCTCCGTGTGACGTCAGCAGCCTCTCTGGGAAGCAGTTCTCCCTTCTCAGTGCTCCGTGTGACGTCAGCAGCCTCTCTGGGAAGCAGTTCTCCCTTCTAGCGCTCCGTGTGACCTCAGCAGCCTCTCTGGGAAGCAGTTCTCCCTTCTCAGTGCTCTGTGTGACCTCAGCAGCCTCTCTGGGAAGCAGTTCTCTTCTCCATAAGCAGGTTGTCGGGCAGGATAGCCTGTCAGGCTTCTGTAAGCCATGCTGGTGCAACATACCAGAGAGCACAGAAGCCAATGAGGTCCTTAACAGTTACTGTTTCTTCTCATCTCTGGTCTTGTCTCTCCACAGTAATGGACAGCCACAGATCCCTACTGCCTATGGCTCTGTTGGCTGGAATGTCTAAAAAGGGATCAAGCCGTCATTTCCTCTTCCCCATGAATCCTTATAAGAACTACAGCTGGCAGAGTAAGAAAAGACCCAAGAAAAGATCCCGGATGCCACCTTCCACATCAGTAGGTCTTTAGCACTAGGGTGCTCCAGAGAATATTGAGGAAGCTATGTGGTAACAAGTCCAATATGCAAAGCCACACGCTCGTTATTTCATATGCAGTGACAGTCATGATACACGTTTACAGTTTACAGCCTAGGTAGGATCACAGATTTGATCAATAACTTTCTTCTGTGTGGCCTTGCACAGATTTCCTAGCCTACCATGTGAAATAAGTGCAAGAGAAATTGTCCCATGGGTCTGTTATAAATATCAGCCGCAGCTTTAATGCTTCTCAAGCGCTTCTACGAAAGTCTGGCATGTGGTGAGCATGCCCGTTGTTGTGGTCCTCATCGTTTCAATTGTGAATCATTCTTTTCTAAGGCAATTACATAAAACCATGGACCCTATTTTTGTATAAATTTTAGCCTCACAAGAGAAGGTCTGTGTGGAGATTACATTGTTACTAGATATACTAGTCTGCTCCAGAATCTACCAATGCCAGATTCTGTGTTGGGCACACAAAGATAGGCACATAAGGCCTCCTAGCTATTATGGAGTCAGGGTGTCAGGGGTAGCCCCACCTAGCTGGAAGTGCCTCCATTTGACTCTAAAGCACCATCTTCTGTATGACCTTGAGTAAGGAAATAGCACTACTCTTAGACAAATGGTACCCACCTTCTGGGCTGGTGTGGGCTTTGGGTGAGAGACTATGCACAAAGTTCCAGGAAAAAAAACACACACACACAAGTTGACGTGCTGGAAGCTCCTGCTTACTTACTTACATTCAAGTATAGCAAATGATACCAGAGCAAGAAGACCCAAGATGCCGTGGGAGCACAGTGGACAGGCATATAGTACATAGAGATGGCATCCAGGATGCTTTCTGGACAAAGACATGTAGATCACTGTTGAAGGACAGCTAGCTACAACACTCAAGAACATTAGCACCTTAACAGCATGGAATGTGCTGTGGTGGAGTTTTCTAGGAAATTTCACTCCTGGGAGTACCTGCAGGATAAAACCATTCTCCAGCCCAGGTCAAGTAAACAGAAGTTGAATCACCCTGGAGTACAATGGCCGGCTCTAGAGTTAATTGCCCACAAGAGAACAGGCTAACTGTTAACACGGAGCCAAAGGCTACGGGCTTATTTATAATACTGGAACTTCAGGGTGAGGGTGGGAGATTGTCCCTTGAGCATCATTCTTTCTTCCACATGTATGTGATATACAATTTGACAGGAACTAGTCCCCTACTTGGCAGAGTGGACTTGAATGATTTGAGCTACCCCATACCACCCTATGCTGCCTCTCAAAACAGAATTAGCTCGGCTAGGACACACAACAGAAAAGTTTCTACCTAAGAAATCAGCAGAGTTTTAAATTCTGGCAGCCTCTCCCCAAGCCAGGAAGATCATAAAATCAGACCACAATGCCAAAACAGTCCCACTTCTCAGAGACCCACTGCAGTAGAGAGACTGGCTCTTCAGCAATGCTTAGAGTGTCACTAAAGACGACATGAAGTTTTCTGTAGCTAATGACCCAGGAACAAAGTCGGTCCTCAGACTCCAGCCTCAGCAGCCTTAACCTAGGATCCACATACGTCTGAAAACATTTCCTATCTCCCTGGTAGGGACAGAGGGTGTCCAGACACAAGCCTGAGCCTCTCAAGAACAAATGCAAGAAACCACTGGGAGAAAGAGGAAACGGACCAGGGTGAATGTTCTTTACTATCTCTTAGCTCTGTGGGTGCCTCTGCTTACACAAAAGCATGCTGGGAATTTTTCCATCCACATAACACATTTACAGAGAATATTATGATGTGTACAGATTTCAATCAAAGGCTTGTCTCTATCATCGCGGCACCCTGCCCATCCTTTGTAAATTTGGGGTTACTCCAAACTCTTCCCTAATACCTTTTAACGTCTTTATTGGCATATATTAATTATGTATTATGATGGGTTTCACTGTGATATTTTCATACATGTATAACATATTTTAATCGTATTTGCCTCCCCTCTACTGTCTCTGGTTCCCCACTTCCTACTAATCTATTTCCTCTTCCCAAGTTCCCAGTTTAACTTTGTGTTCTTTTTCACCAGATGAGTTGTATTTGGATTGCTTACGGGAGCATGGTGAGAAGTTGTTTACAGGAGAAAATGACTTTCTTCTCCCAGAAACCATTAAGATTAAGTGCTTCGAGGCAGTGTAAGTCTCATGAGTTCTCCCATCCCACGGGTGCTGATGGGCCCAATCTTGTGCGGGTTTGTGCAAGCGATCACAGTTGCTGTGGGTTTGAGTGCCACAACCATGTCATGGTTCTTGGTGCTATGTTTAGGTAAAGTCATCCTTCTCCTGGGATGTAGACCCACACATAATTTTTGCTTGAATATGTGTCCGTGGGAGCTCAGATATGCTGCAGTAACAAATATCCCCACACCAAAATAAGAAAACACAGCATCTTGAAACAACAAAGGTTTTTTTTGTTGTTGTTTTGATTTGTTTTTTGTTTTGTTTTGTCTCTCCCCCCAACTGCACTAGGATACAGATGAGTGTCCAGGTTGGCTACCCTTCATGCAACTCAATATTTCCCATTTGTGTCAGGATGGACTTCCAACAATGCTGAGGTGGAAGAAAGAAAATGGATGAATTTCACAAGTTTTACTTGATTTGCCTAAAAGTGGTTTCCATCACCTCCGACCGGCCAAAATCCATGGTTCCACACACACTTGCCTTCCTAGCCTCATCTCTAGATCGCCCCTCCACCCCGACTCTTTTTGACAAGGATTTCCAGACTGACTTTGGGTGGCAATGTTCCGCTTCCAGGCCTGTCTTTCCCTCTCCTGTGAATGTCTATCTTACCCCAGCTCCCCGGATTGTATACCTGTACATGCAGCGTCTCCTGGTCAGCAATGCTCTCACCATCAGTTTCCACCTTGTCTTTTCTCCTTGTTCAGAGTCACAACACCAGGCCGAACCACTTGTGCAAGGGATGGGTACTCTAGAGGACAGGGTGTCACCGAAGGTGAGAACCACCCAGCAGAAGGGCCAGAAGCAGGTCGGAGGCAGAACTGGCTCCAGCAGGAATGTGTTCCTTGGGCTAGAGGCAACGGTTCCTGTTTGGGGAACTGTGAGTGGGAAGGCAAAGCTACAGTCACACAAAGAAGACCTCAAGGGACAGGCTGACAAGGTCAGATTCCTATTCTCAAGGGAACAGGAAAGCTCCATAGACTTTTCTTTTAAAAAAAAAAATTATTTTCTTCTTTGCCACTACTGCCTAGCTTGCTTTTTCTTTTTTTTAAAATATTTATTTATTTATTATGTACAGAGTAGTTTTTCTGTGTGTATGTCTGAAGGCCAGAAGAGGACACCAGTTCCCATTATAGATGGTTGTGAGCCACCATGTGGTTGCTGGGAATTAAACTCAGGACCTTTGGAAGAGCAGGCAATGCCCTTAACCTCTGAGCCATCCTCTCCAGCCCCCATCCATAGACTTTTCAAATGGTTCTGTGTGGTGCAATGTGGCGGGCAGAGGAGTCCGAAAAGGCATCGCTGCGTTCCCACCGCCTGGCCGTTCGGCCGCCCGGCTAGTTTACACCTGAAATAATTACACAAATTGTATTCATTTAAATACTGCCTGGCCCATTAGTTCTAGCCTCTTATTGGCTAACTCTCACATATTCGCTTAACCTATTTCTAATAAACTGTTTCGCCACTTGACTGTGGGAGGTCTGGCGTGCTTAGCCTCCCAGCTGTAGCTGCACATCAGGTGAATTCTATTTCCACATATTCTGTTTTCTCAATTTCACCCTTGGCCTCTATCATTAGTTTTCCATTTTAAAGTTTCCTTTGCCGAGGACTCCTCTCTTATTAACTTCAGTTAATATGATCTTCTCACTGGGGCCTCCCTGCACTTGGTGAAAGGGGAGGAACCCCTTTTCTTGAACAAATTCTATGAAATTCACATAATTAAACTACATAATTATGCCCCACATGAGATGCTTTCTTTCTCACACAACATTTTTCTCATTTCATTCTACCTGGTTTGTGATTCTGGTCCTCTTTGGCCCGTTTCCTCCATCTTGGAAAATCCAAAATCTTGCCCCCCTCCTGCTTAGCTTTTCTAACCACAGTAGTCAGTTATTAAAGACAGGTGTTTGGGGGTCCAGGAGAGGGAGGTGAGAGGGTCTCTACAGGGTTGAAGGGAAAGGGAACCAGATGCAGACAAGCACTAGAAACCTGGAAAACAAAGGGACCAGCTCCCCAAGTGCCTCCAGAAGAGAAAATAGCACTAGGGACACCCTGTTTTCATCCCGTAGAGGCCAGTGTAAAATGCTGACCTACAGATATATAGGAGCACAGGGTTTACATTGCTTAAGCCACCATGCTGAAGACAGCCTGTTCACAGCAGCTATTGAGAGGCACTTAAAGAGCTTATCAAATGATTGGCATATAACTCAACACATGTCGGCTGATAATTAGACGCTGACCCTTTCCTAATGTCCTGTGACCACTCGTTTCTTCTGAATCTAGAAAACCACTATGATCCCTCAGGACATAATTATTATACATTTTATTTTCCAACCTAAGTAAAAGGAAATTCAAACAAGCAAACAGAAAACATAGTGCAAGGTCTTTCCTGGTTACTGAAGGTTGACCATGGAAGGTGTGCTGAAATTCTTCTGGCTAGTTTCCTAAGGCAGGCTTCTTCTTTTCCACCTCTGTGTCCTGCAAGGTACTATGCATGCCCCTCACAGCTTTCCCGGCATCCACGAGCTCGTTGGAATAGGGAAGAGGCCTGTGCACTTGCAATCTGTGTGTTAATAAGGCCCACAGATGATTCTACTGCGCATTTCAGTCTGATGTGCCGTTCTACATCTAAAAGGGAGCCTAAAAACCCTCACAGTGATTGATTGCTTTCCAGCAGTCAGTCAGCATCACTTGCCTCTGGGAACAGAATTGCTCAAGCCCAGAGCTAGGTAACAACTTAAAATCATCTTGTCTGATGGCTTTCAAAGAGATTCACCAGAAGAATGTAATTTTAAATGGTATCTCAGACGCTCAGAATATGGAAAGATGGAAGTTGGGAGGGGTAGGTCCACAGGATAACACACCTGTCGCTTCTACCTACCACCAACCCATAAGAGTCTACCTTATATCCCAGTCCAGTTACTAAGAAAAGGTGGAACTAGAAGCTCAGCAGCTTCTCTTCATGAATGTGTTACTAGCTCACCAGGTACACACAAGCACAGTGTTTCCTCTTAAGAGACAGTTTCTGCAGGTCAGACGCTCCAGCCAAAACCCTGCGAGTGCTGCAGAGTCCCCTGAGAATGCTTCTGGAGCCACTAGTGGCCAGGGTCAACTTCATAGTTCTTCAAAATGCATTATCTAGCTAGGTGTTTGCAACAACAGTGGAAGCCAGTGAACTTCACAACCTGCTGAGTCTGAATATTCACAGAAGAGCTTGAATGTGCTGTGCCGGATTGGTGGGGGGGGGGGAGACACAACAATTGAACATTCACAGAAGAGCTTGAAGGTGGCAAAGGGAGGGGGGACTTATTGTCTTCGGAAGGAATGAAAATCACTCACTGCAAAACCTGGAGAATGCGGGCATCAGAATGTAACCCTCCAATGTACTAAACATTAAGGATGACTGCTGTCTCTAGGAATGAACTGCTTTGTGATGAGTTCACTAACAAGATGCAGGTAGGCAGCCTGTACAGGACATCTCTGACAGTGGTTCTCAGCCTGTGGGTCGCAATCAATCCCTTTGGGTGTTAAATGACATTTTCATAGAGGTTGCCTAATACTACCAGAAAACACAAATATTTACATTGCTACTCATAATAGTAGCAAAATTGCAGGTATGAAGTTGAAACAAAAATAACTTTATGGTTGGGGTAAGCACAACATGAAGAACTGTGTTAAGGGGTAACAGCACTGGGAAGGTTGAGAACCACTGGTCTATGAGGTAATGAATCTCTGCTCTTAAGCTTGACCCAGTCACAGTCTATTGAGGCCCAAGAACATTTAATGTAACTTTGGGTGTATAGATACATAAAATAAGCATGCAAACCAAACATTTACTAACAGTAAATCCTAAGTAAATGTATTATAAAACAATTCTTTGGCATATAACAATTTTGCCATTTATTAATGCAAATTTATATTTGCTAATCAGATTAAATGTAGTTGTTTATTTTTACATAAGGAGGTAAAACGAGAAGGGCTCAGTCATTAAGAGCAATTGCTGCTCTTGGAGAAGACTCAAGATCAGTTCCTAGTACCCATATTGGGTAGCTCACAACTTCCTATAATTCCAGCTCCAGGATGTCTGACTCCCTCTCCTGACCTTTGTGAGCATTGCACACACACATACCCTACACAGAAAACATACACATATACATATATTAAAAATACACTTTGAAGAATTAAATCTTGCATAAATATTTGATTCTTCAGAACATAAAATATCTTCAACATTTTCATACTTAATCTGCATCTTGATTTTAAATATATAGTACAAAATGTGTTTGGGGCCATTTCAGAAATAACTGAAAATTCTGTCTTAATCCCATTCCAAAATTAATTTAGTGATGTCTATGAAGTTCAAGTCAAACGGGAATCTTTAAACCAAACAATTTAATGCAATACAATCTAAAAATACGGTAATTTGATACTTTATTCTGAGGAATGATGGTAGAAAAATATTAACTTGGTTCTAATTAAACCGATATGTTCCTATTAGAGCAGAAACTTTGTGTGTACAGTAAAAATGCTGCAGTTAATAGCATCCAATAGACTTGAGTCTCAGCGGAGGTGGTCCAGGCACTATTCGATAGCGCTGAATGAGGTAAGAGCATGCACGGCGTGAGGGGCTCAGAACCAAAGCTGCAGATCGGCCCTATCACAACACAGGCACGCGCAGGCAGCAGCAGCTCGGGTCCGTTACACATTTGATTTTGAGTTCATTTTTGATCATTGCATCTGCAGAAACGTTTTTCTGTTGCCACATTTTTCACAACCCCAGCCACTCAGTTATGCGGCTGAAGATGAGTTCCCAGTCCACAGCTTAAGACGCTCTGTGTGAGGCTGTGTTTACGAGTTTCGTGCATTGGATCTTGACAGTATCCTAATGAAGGAGAGTCCAGTTCCATTCGTGTTGAGATACAACCTCCATTCCAGAGAACAAACAGAAACCAAAGATCACACGCACAATAAATGATAACAGGATCTTCCTGGCCCCAGACCCTGAGTCCTTTCCATTAAGGCTTCTTTCTTTGATCAAATTATTAAGGACAAACAAGCCTGCCATCTCCTGGAAGCAGCCAGGCCTTAGTTCTGAAGACGGCTCGTGAGGTAAAAGAGTTTCCTGTCACATTTACCATTGTGCTAGCAATAAGCTGATTGTCCATTTGCCTTCTTAGGCCTGGGAGCGTCTCTGCACCCCCAAGGACTTAGCACGGTTACCAGCAAGCACTTGATAAAGGTCAGTTGGATACTGTGGTCTGAGTGCTAGAAGCAGGCCAAAATTCCTATGGCAAAACTTAAATTTCAATCGGTTGGTGGGGGCAGGAGGAACAGCATTGGGGAAGGAATTTAAGCATAAGGGCTCCACTTCCCAGATACACTTAGGGTTCTCATGAAAGAGATTGAAGGGAGCATGGTCTCCTTCTGCTGGGGTATGGGGTAGGGGGGAGGATTGCCTCCTTGCACCTCCAAAGGCTGAAGTAACCTGTCCATGAAGAGGAAAGGAGCCTTGCCTGTAACAAGCCGGCCCTCATGTTACACTTGCCCAAGCACTGCATCTGTGGCTGGCGCCTTGATCCTGCACTTCGCCTCTCAATCCGTGAAAAATGTCTGTCATTTCTAAGCGACCAGGTACATGTTCTGACTGCAGTCTGAATTCACTAAGAATGGGAGACAATGGTTATGATAGGTCAGGCTTATTGTAGGCTGTGCCATTTCACCTTTTCCGGGCCCCATTGATAAAATAATCAATGAATGAATGCACGCAGAAATGGTAGAGAGGCTTGTGGACAGGTGGATGGACAGATGGATGGGCAAATGCTTGCATGGGTGCTTTTGAGAGAAGGCAGGGAACATAGTGGCATGGCTGTGAGGCTTTTGACAACTTGACCTCTTGAAAGTGCGAATACAGTTAGCAGGGTGAGGGTGGGAAACACCTATGGGTGGTTTTGATCTCACTTACCATTCTTGGACCTAATGGGTTCCCCCAAGATGTGCTTTAAAAGTACATAAAGTTTTATGAAGCGGGCACCCGAATTCCAGGGGCTGGAATCTACTGTGCTGTGTACAGGTCGCTCTTCTGTGGCTTTTGAAGATGTTTTTATTGCATGCTCATTTTTCTCAAGTCAGTTCCTTAGCTATTTCCCACAGTAGGCGCTAAACGTACACATCGCCAGGACAATACTCTAGCCATCTCTTTACTCCACTCTGGACCACAGGATCAGCGTCACAGACTGGTGGGGTGAATGCGGAGGAGGAGAGTGAACTTGATTGCCACCAGAATACATGAATACTGAAGACTTCGGAATCTGCCATCTCTCAGCAGACGCTAACGAAGACCTTGATGTCCCCATGCCTTATTCTCCTCATCCTGAAGAAAGCAGGAGGTGTAAAATAGACGCAAGTTCATCTCGGCCTTTGAACTGGGAGGTCGGAAGTCTATTCACTCAGCAGAGCTAACAGCCACTGACGAGGTGTCAGTGAGCGGTGGCTGCTGTGTGAAGATCCTTGAACTGCCGTGTATGACGGTTACTCTTCTCTGTCAGTGACACTGAGTTAGAGTCACTTAGGAAACATCCTCTGGGCGTGTCTATGAGGGTGTTTTAGAGAGGCTTACCTGAAGAAGGAAACCCTGTTCTGAGTATGAGCGGCACCATGCCCTGGGCTGGGGACCAAAGAAAAAGAAGAGATCGAGCAAAGCACCAGTATCCATCACTCTCTGCTTCCTGACTGTGGATGTGACAAGGTGCCTCTTGCTCTTGCCAACATGCCTTCCTCACCATGATGGATTGTTCCCTAAGACTGTAAGCCTAAATAAACCTCCCCCTCCTTATTTGTCAAACATTTTGTCACAGCAATGATAGAAACACCAAGTTATGGATTTTAGCTATTATTATAGAGGCTGGAATTATTTACTGAGGGAATTCACAAAAACTGGTGAAGTCAGAGGTCAGCTGACAAAAATAGTAACAGCTAGAAAAAAAGAAAGAAGAGGGTGAGCAAGTTGCTATTAGATTGAAAAATAACGATACCACCTTTTTCTTTTTTCTTTTTTTTCTTTTTTTTGATACCACCTTTTTCTAGAAATGTTTAGCTATGTTTGTGTTTGTTGAATTTTGTTTGGATTTAAATCTCAAATATAAGAGCATCCATTATTACAAGAAGAGGAACATAAATGTTGACACTATGCATATGTGACTTTAAGTGGATGATCTTGCATTACACAGGTAGGAATCTGTCTGGGCCTCTGTGTCCACATCCACAAAATCAGATTCCCCGTGATACCACTTACACAGAACTACAGTGAGAACTACGTAAATATACAACGTTCAGTTCTGTGTATGATGTGGTGTTACTACAGTGACTGCCCAAAAAGATGAATGTACGTGGCGTAGAAGTCATTGATGAAGCTAGCTAGTGATTTGCCATCTCATTTGAGACAGGTGTTTTATTGGATGTTAAAGCTTGCATTCATCCAATGACCTTTCTTAAGCCTTTATTAGAGACATACACTACTGTGAGGATTGATGTCTATCCTGGTATCGGTGAAGAAGACAGAGTATATTTAAAAAATCAAGCATTGAACAAAACAGAATACGAACAAAAATGTGTGCTCTCAGGGAAATATCATTCTAATAACACTACTTAATTCTCAAAGTGTGCCTCAGTCTTTTCCCCTGTAAGATAGTGATGAGAACTATACAGGGAATCTCAGGCAATAGCTCAGGCTTATTAATAACTAGCTTTTACATCTTAAATAACCCATTTCTATTAATCTATGTTCTGCCATGTGGCATCAGCTCTCTTTCATCTTATATCTCCTGCTTCTTCTCTATGTCTTGCTGGCTACTCCTCTGACTAACTATGAAACATGTCAAAGGCTATCAGGTACAAAGCATGGAATACATAGGACTTGTTAAAAAAATAGATGTCATTACTTTATTTTATTATTATTATTACTAATGTTGTTACTATTAATGTCACTGTAGGGTATGACCAACTTTCTGTTCTTGTGAACCCAACTATGGAACACTGTGGAAAAAACATGAGTTTCTTATAAAGAGCCTTAGGAGTTCCAATGAAATCACTTTAAAATGTGTGCTTACACTATAAAGGCAGAGCAGAATTTAAACAAAATTTGTGTCCCAAACTGACACTCTAACTCTCTCCACATGTTCCCCAGGTCTCTCACCACATACTCTAGAGAAAAATTTATTTTCAGGCACTGACTAGAATCAACAGTTATATGATAGGCTTGTTCTCACAGAGTCATCTAAGTTCTTAATAAATGGGATTTCCTATATCCACAATGATGAATGGGGTGAATTAGCAGTACCTCTGGAATTTCTACTCCCAGGATGACCTCATGAGCCTTGCATAAAGCCCAGGACAACGCTGAACAAAAAAAGGAAGATCTTCAAGGGTAGGCAGTGTGCTTTGGTTACCCATCTGGGATGGGAATCCTTAGCACTGAGTTTTACTGTGTGTTTTAATACCACATTCTGATGTTCTGAATGCAACAGGCATAGTTTTGTCTTGTTTCCTTAAAATGACTTTTGAAAGTCTACAAATTTGTTTTGCATACTTCCTGCCAGTAATGAATGTTCTAAGCCATGTCCCTAAAGACTGTTTGAAATCCCTTTTAATCTACAGATTAACACCTAGTAGGAAATCACATTCTTTCCCCCCAATAAAAGGGACAAGCAAGACAAAGATCAATATTATGTGTGGCAGAATTTCACAAAGAGCTAAGTTCAAAGTGAAGACTGAAAACTTCAGGGAGAAAATATGCAAAGTATACAAGAAGATTACAGAGAGGGAAAAAATGGATTAATAAAGTCTATGCCAAGGCAGGAAATCAACCTCGACATATTTTATTTAAGCCTCTTGACTCCCTTGTTCGAGTTGAATTTCAATGGCTTTGAACTTTTTGTCTTTACAACTTCTAAAGCTGTTTCTTACAGAAGGAGGAAGTGGGGTGGGTTTGGGGTGGGACTGCAGGAGATTCATTAGTTATTTCAGTTCTTAGCCTGTGTGAAGTTTCTAGATTCTTCTCATGGGTCTTTGCTTCACTTGGGAGTGCACTTGGGAAGTTTATTAAAACTTGAGGCACCTCCCCATCTTAGGTTCCTACTGAGTTAAAAGTCTGGGTACAGGTGGAAATGAAGGAGATAGCTCAGGTTTTCAAACAGACCACAGGAACTCTTAAGATAGCTAGATGCCATAATTCTACCTTTGCTTGCTGATCAGCCACATCAGCGAAAGCCTGTGTTCTTACTTGAGTGCGAAAACTGAAACAGAGAAAAAAGGGTAGAATTCAAGCTCGAATTTTGCATTTTTATGGTGAATATGTAACATAAGATGTTACTGCTTCAACTACTCTTAGATTAAAAGGGTCAGTGTAGTTTGGTGGATCATACCATTGTGTTGCCGTTCACCACCGTCCATCACCAGAACAGTTTGTTCTACCTACCAGATTCCATGTCTAGTCAACCATAACTGCATAGCCCCCCACGCCTTCTGGAAGCCGCCAATCTACTTTCTGTCTTTATAAATGTGAATATTTAAGTAGAAAAGAAAAGAAAAGAACTCATGCGATATTCATTCTTTTGTTTCAAGTTTACTCATTTAGCTTGTCTTTAAGGTCCATGCATGCTGTAACATTGTCAGAATGGCACTGTTTTTCAGATGGAATAATATTCTGATTGTGCATGACCTCACATGTCTGCATTTCATAACAGAAAGTCTGAAAGTGTATCTGGGTTTACTCCTGCCCTAGCATCAAGTTTTATTATTTCTCCATGTTTGTCTTTCGTCTTCTTCTCATACATTTTGTACATTTTCCACCTGAAATTTTCAGTTTTAACTTTGAACTTGGCCGCTTAAAAATATACACACGTGTGCACGTGTACAGAGGAAAAAAATACTATTTCCATATAAACAGGCTGGATCCAGTGTTTTAGATGCACACATACTGAAAGACATTGACTATCTGCTGTTCCTTTTCAACTTTTACCTGGTGTCTTGGATTTCATTGGGCAGCCCTAACACCCACAGTCAACCACAAGTGAGAAGATTTCTGTTTGGAACTCTGAGTTGCAAGGGTTTCTGCCTTTGCACCGTACCTTCCTGAGGATTAACATGCGGCAGGCAAAGGACAGAAAAGCACAGAGCCCTCTAGCTCAGGAACTTTGCCTGCTGCATCACATCCTCTCCTAGCCCCACAACCACCATCTCATCTTCTAGATATGGAAATGGGGGCTCTCAAAGACCTCAAAGAGTTCCCAACTTCCCATCAGTGGACGTAGGCAGTGACTGAGCTGGTCAAAATGGAAAATTTTAAAGAGGAGTGTGTAAGAGTTGGTGGGATGTGGTCTCGGTTCACTTCTCTCTTTGGCTTTGTCTTCTCTGTCCTCTGGAACATCCTCGGGTGGGAGGGAAGGAAGAGCAGAACCTCCCTTATTTCATGCCTCACTTCATCTACTGCCTAGAATAGAGTCTTCTCTTAAGTGCATGGGTAGTAACTTGCCAAATAGCAAGAAGACAAACAAACGACGGACCCCCTGGTTGAACCATTCCAAGGGGTTCCTGATTTATCAACTACATTTGAATGAGCAAAGCAAAGAATCCCAAACTTCTGGTGAAATCTGAGTTTCAGAGACTGCTCTCTGCAATGTGTAAACAGAACTCTGTGTGTGCTCAAATGTTAGACACACAGGCTGCCTTCTCCCCGCTTCCCTCCCCACCACCCTAGGCAGGCAAGTCCAGGGAGCTTATGAACCCTGCCAAATCCCCAGCTTCTAGAGCAATGTCTGGCTTACAGTGGCCTCTTGATTAATGAAGATGGGATTTCTCCTGGCAGAGGGAGAAACGGAGTCTTCTTGCCTCTTGGATCAGCACCCCACTCCACTCATCAACATCTACACACAGTCATCCCCCTTAATCGTCATCCACGTGACTTCAGGCAAATGGAACAACATTGTTTACAGAGGAAAAAAAAACAAGTTGAGAACCCAGTCAATAACACGGTGGGGTGAGGGTGATATTATTTATTAAGAGCAAAGTCTTCCGATTCTCTCTATAGAACAAAAGCTCAGTCCACTTCAATCCTTCCATCCCATCTCGCATTGGATGGACTTTTACAACAATAGGCATCTATAGAGTATTGTGGGCTTAGTTTATGTCTTAGCTAGGGTTTCCATTGCTTTGAAGTGACACCAAGACCACAACAGTGCTTATAAAGGCAGAACATTTAATTCGGGTGGCTTACAATTTCAGATGCTTAGTCCACTATTATCATGGTGCAACATGGTGTTATGCAGGCAGAAATGGTGTTGAAAAATAGCCGAGTGTGAGACCTCAAAGCCCACCTCCACAGTGACACACTTCCTCCAATGAGACCTCACCTACTCCAGCAAGGCCACACCTCCTAACAGTGCCACTCCCTTTGGGGGCCATGGTTTTACAAACCACCACAGTTTCCTTCTTCCAGATTCTAGCTTACAGCTTCCCTTTGCACAGGGAGCATAGACCCTTGTCTTCTGACCGAGGACATCACTGCTTTGTCCTAAATTAGGATGAAAGATGACTATCCTACTTGCAGATGCTTTGTTTGCCACCAACTCTCTAGCCTGGTATTGACTCTCCACTGATGTCTATGCAGCAAGTGGGCTGAGCTATCTTATTGTCCTGTCTCCTGTCCCAAACACTAGAATCTGATCTTCTCCTAAATGTGTTGTGTACCTCACCATAAAGAGAATGCATTTTATTATAAAAATTCTCCTTCGATCTATATTAAAATGCATAATCTTCCTCTTAATATAATTGACCTAATTTCCGAAACACTGTCTCTCTTAGAATGCACTTACCAGTCTCTGTCTTCTTCCAGTCAAACCCACCCCTTCCCTGCTCTCTTCAGAAACATCTGAAGACACTTCCACTTTCCCACGGGTGTCTATCTAATCTCTACATCTCTCCACTGACTCAGAGAGGAAGATGAAAGAAGAGTTTCTGATGCCCACAGGTGCTAGCAATTACAGCAGAGCCCTAGAATGCACCTATAGCAAGGCCAGATGGCCGTGGCAAAGAAGAAGAGGCTATTCCTAAGACTAGACAAGAGGGGGTTCAGTCTAGGGGCTGTGTCTGTCTTGCCGAGCAAACTAGTACAGAGAAGTCCAGTCTCAACACTTCCATGTACTCATGTGCAAATGGAGACAGCCCTGTTTTACTCAAGCAAGTTAGACGAGATGATGGAAATGAAATTATTTTTGTTTTGCAAAACCTATACAAATGCACAGGTTGCTGCATAGGTCTGGACACTTGCACCATGAAATGATTATCCCATCTTCAACCAGAACTGCCAAGCTACCCTTGGTCTCTTCAGTTTGTAAGCTGTTGAAAAGTACACTGGAAGGCAGGTGTGGACAATGGGAAATGAAGACTTCAAAAGCAGACCGGCACCATCCCCATCATGCTGTATGGCCTTATTTCAGAAAGAGTACTTCCTTCCTGCCTGGCCCCTCCAGCAATCTCCTTCAGGTTCCAGTACAGAATGAACCCTCGTCTGGCAGCTCGTACCAAAGATAATCATCTCCTCAATCTGTAGTTATTGAAACCTGATGAAACTCTACCACCACACACTCTTCAAATGTGAGAGGCTGGAGAAATGGCTCAGCGGTTATGAGCCCTTCCTTGCAGAGGAACTGGGTTCAGTTTGCAAAGCTTCCATGGTGACTAACAGCTATCTGTAACTCAAGTTCCAAGGAATATAACACTCTCTTTTGTACTCCTCAGGTACCAGGCATATAAATGATGCTCCTATATTTATGCAGCCAAATATTCATGCATATCAAAAATTAAAAAATCTTCAGAGTGAAAAAAAGAATAAAGCACATGAGGCCTGGGTTCAGTGTTAAGGCGCTGACTGTGAGAGAATTAGGACCTGAGCTCAGGGACCCAGACCCCACAGAAGAGCTGAGCATGGAAGAGTTCACCTAGAACCCCAGCACGGTGCGGGAGGAGTCAGATATACGCTCAGAGCTTGCTGGCCAAGACGTCTAGCCAACCATTCATTCCAGGTCGAATGATAGAATAAGGTGGAGAGTGATAAAGAAGGATGTCCAGTGTCAACCTCTGCACTCCACACACATCTTCAAATATGTCCTTGCACAAGCACACACACATTCACACACCCAACAAATGTACACACATTAAAGAAACCTGTTGCCAGCAGATATGATCACACAGGGGAATGAAAAACTAGACTCCAAAAGGAGATCTTCCTGTCATGTTTCCCTTGATCCGTTTTACTGTGACACAGAGCAACACCAACTAAAACAATAATGGCTATTTATTGACACAAGATGAGCATCCCTAATCCCAATATACAAAAGCCAAGATGCTCAAAAGCTGGAAACTTTTTGAGAGAGTCATGATGTTCCGAGTGGAAAATTCCATACTTGACCTCATATGATGGGGCACACTCAAATGCAAGTAAAAAATGTGGAATAGGAGCTAGAAAGATGGCTCTGTGGGTAAGAGGGCTGGCTGTGCACGCATGAAATGTGAGTTTGGATCCCAAGAAGGGCCCTGTGCATAACTTCAACCCCTATGTTGAGAACTGGAGCAACTGGGGAGAGGAGGCTAGCTAGATGCTGCTGGGCAGCCAGGCTAGACAAAATAGAGAGCTTTGGGTTCTGTAAGGAACCCTGTTTGGAGTAAATACAGTAGGGAATAATGAAGCAGTACACATTCTATTCTTCTTCTCAGGCCTCTGCATGAAGCAGGTGTAATATAAAATTACATTCAGGATGTGCCTACATAAGGTAGATGACATGTAATGAACTTATGTCAAGATGTGGATTTAATTCCAAGTTTTCTCATTATAGATATGCAAATATCCTCAAATTCAAGATACTTCTGGTTTTAATCATTTCAGGACACTTTGCCTACACCTCCTTTTAACTCTTGTGTTCTAATCAGAGTCCTCAAAAGAAACAGAGCTAAGTAATTGGAGATGATGAGGAAGAGACAGTCAAATACTTATTTTAAGAGACTAATGCATATAAATTCAAGCAAATGAGGTTAAATCTTGTTTGTCAGGCCCGTGGCTAGAGTTAGACATCTATAGTAATACCTGAGACAGAACTCCTTCTTTACTGAGGAGATCTGTTTCTCCACTCACGGCCATCAACTAATGAGTAGAGGCTGCTCACGAGGCTTACTGGCTTAGTCACCTCATATAAGTGTTGATTCTGTCTACAAAATACCTTCCCAGCATGTAGTGGCCAAACAAATGGCACCATATCCTAGACAGACTGATGAATAAAGGTTACTGCATCCTGTGTATAAAGTTCGCACAGACCTATCAATGTGCAAGTCAAGCCCTGATGAAGGGTACTGAACTTCTTGCTTTCATCATTCTTTCCCAGTATGCTATGGAAAGACAATATCTTCTGTTAAAATAAAACTACACACACACACACACATACACACACACAAAAAAAATTCCTAGGAAAAAATGCTCTCCGGACAAGCCTGGTTGAAGAGAGTTTCCTTATTATCTAAATGGAACATTATTGGTTGGGGGAAAAAGAACTTGACATGTTAGTTGGCCTCCATCACAATAGCAAAACAGTTGAGATGACTAATTTATAAAATAAAATGTTTCTTTGGCTCATGGCCTAAGAGGTTTCATCCCAGGATGCAATGGTTCTATTCTTTTGAAATTGTGGTAAGATAGGATACCATGGAGAGAGGTCTATAGGGGCAAAACAAAACAGCTCATCTTGTGTCCCAGGAAGCAAGAGAAAAGAAGAAGGCCAGGGACCCACAGTGACTGTTGAAGATATTCCTCCAATGATATCAATGAAAGGAAGTTCAGGAGACAGTCACATTGGTAAGCTTGAAACACCTTCTTCTACCAGGCCTTCAAACAAGAACCCTACCCTGGTTTCCTTTGTGTAAGACTCTGAATATGGAATCCAGCAGTCTCCCATCCAATCTTGCCTCCGACACTGACCTGGAGAGCCGTTAGCTCATGACTTGGAACCTCTCCACCCACACACACATCCTGGATTCCACCTCTTAAAGGTTCCATCATCTCCCAAGATTCCCACCCCCTTGGATCAAGCCTTTAACACATGGCCCTTAAATCAGAGCAACTGATTTCTTTGAATTGCATGTATTTGGTCTTACTACAGAAAATGGCCTGCAATATTGGCTTTACTTGGGGTTTTATTTGGGGTCCAGAGATTTCACCTACAAATTCTAAGTTGGAGCTATCCTAGCAGGAACTTCTAATGCATTTGTTTTCTAAATCTGTGGAATAAATTATCATAGCTACGCAAACCAAACCAAGTCATAAGCTCACAGCTCTGTGGGTCAGAAATGAAGGCAGGATGAGATAGAAGGCTGCTGAATTCTACATCCAGAGTCTAACAAAAATGAAACCAGTGTGGGCTCTATGTGAAGGCCTGGTAGAAGCTCACCAATGTGGCTGTCTCCTGCGCTCCTTTTCCTCGACATTGTTGAATTGAGATTCTTCTTCAGCAGTGGTGAGAAGATTTGCTCTATGCCCCTAAGGCTGCCCACATCCCCTCTCAAGATGCTGCCCCAGTCCCAAAATCACAATGCACATTTAGCAAACTACTTTCAACCTTCATCTGCCCTCAATCTCTGTCGTGTATTGCCAGCACCTGAAGGAAGTGCTCTGTGTTTAAAGACTTACATGATGAGATCACATCATGGATCATTTGCCTTCAGAAGCTGACTGTGCTGTGTTTGTAAGACACATACTGCCTTCATAGGCACCTGTGATTCAGGATAGATACATTGGGTGTTCCCCAAGGCCATTGTATGAAATAATTTATCCATTGCCGTGACAACAGAAAGAAGGCAATTTAAGGAAGGAAGAGTTTACTTCCGTTCATGGGATGAGGGTGCTGTCCATCACGGCAGAGAAGTGGGGTGCCAGGAGCTTGAAATGGTCATCACTTTTTACATCTGAAGTCAGGAAGTACAGTGGATGGATGCTAGTACCCAGCCAGCCTTCTCCCTTTATTCAATCCACTACTCCAGTCCATAGAATGGTATGGCCTACATTTAGGGAGGATGTGACACAATGTTAAATAACCCAATCTAGAAAATCCCTCACAGATGTGCCCAAGGGTTTGCTTCAATGGTGATTCTGTGAAGTTAGCAATCAAAATTAACCATTACAACCAACTGTAAATCCTAGGTGCCACCCCAGTGGTTCCATTAAGCACATGTTACAGTGCTCAGAATTGTGGGTTTGCACACAGTCAGCTCCTGAAACACGTGACAAAGAAGTCCTTCAAGTTTAGTTAATGTAGTTTATTTATATTGCACTTCTGTGTGCCTTGTCTCATTAAATTCTCCTTATTGTTTAGTCGTAGTTGGGAATGTATTTATCTAATTTTGGAAATGTTGGGTCTCAGAGAGTCTGTGTCCTGCTCAAGAGGTTAAACAGAAAATGTACACACACACGCACGCACACGCACATACATACACAGACACACAAAATCCAGTTTGGAACCCAAACTTCTGATTAAAAGCAAACATAACTTTCTCCCTCTCTTACTGTCAAATGGTGTGTCTAAGTATTTCTGAGAGATCGGTTTTGGTAGATTATTAGAAGAGCAATTCTGTCACTAAATTCATTTTTACTGAAGTGTAGGAGGCTAACAGAATGATTCATTAATTTGTTCGGTAATTATTCAAAGGGGGACTTGCTGCTGCTGGGTGACAGCCTTGTCCTTTGGTGGCTGAGACCAGCAAAATTGTTCCCTCTGCTGGAGTGGCATGTCAGTAGTCAGATGGCAGTGGCATCTGAGCCCTCCAGGAGCTGGCAGCACAGGGTAACCGTGACTGGTTTGGGACATCTCCGCAGAAATCTTTGCAATTTGCAGCATAAATATGACCAGGTGGCATTTAAATCACTTTTAGGGAGATAGTCTTAGATAAAGGTACTTTCCTCTGAAATGTCTCAAGTCCACCCTGGGAGCAATGGGGACATTCTCAATGGCAGGAAACACAGATGGTTGACCGAGTCACCACCAACATAGGGAACATCACACACTAGCCCTTAGTTTGGCTTTAGGAAGCCTCAGTTGGAGTAAGTTGGATGGTTTTGCTCAAGAGTTTTATCCTAGAAACATCAAGAAGTTCTAAGGATGACCTCAGGAAAGGAGCCACCAGATAGATACCTGCAAACCACTGTGTAAAAACCATCTTAAACTCTCTCTCATAGCCCCAGGCTCTGCTGTCAATCACGGAGCAAAACCTGGGAAAGCAGGTGGCCTTGGAGTGGGCCACAAAGACGAGGCCTGGAGGAACTCCCTGCAGCCAACGTTTTGCCATGTCCCACCTTATGCCCAGAGGCCAGTTGGGTTTGGTAATGGTGTGTGCCCATCCAAGCCACAGGACTTAGACACGGAGCCAGGTCTGTGTCTCTGGTGAGCCACTTTCTCTCAGACATTTTAACAGCTCAAATGGAAAACTCTTAGGGACCCAGTTCTCGAGACCCTGGCGGGACAAATCATCAAGCTAAGTGATGCCACCTACATGCTTTGTTGCATCTGGAAAGCTGTTCAAGTCTTTTTTTTCCCCTTTTCTAAGGAGTTTGAGCATCTGGCCACCAGATGCCAGCCTCCACTCTCTGGATTATGTTGGCAGTTTAGCCCGGGGGTAAATTAATGACCAATCCTCACTGAAGCTGGTGCCTTGCAACTTCTAGGCTGAACTTGGACACTTATGGGGCATTTCAATGTAGGACAATGGGAGCCTGAAGGAAGAGAAGGTAAAGGTGAACCCAGAAAACTGTCCCGGGAACAAAGTAATCTCAGCCAACAGAACCGCTATAATTTTTCATGTAAAACGCTCTTCCTGGAGTAAATAAATTAAAATAACTATATAGAATAAGACCATCTTACAAGGAATAATTTAAAACAACTACCAAATTGCAGTCCATTTCAAGACGTTTAACATTTTATCAGAAACATATTTCTGTGAAATGAACTGAACTCATCCCAGTTGATGCTTCAAACTCAATCAAGTCTTGATACTCGCCAAATATTGCAGCATTCACTGTTTTGAAAAGCATACGTAAGCTGAAGGAGAGAGTCCAAATTCTCAAAATAATTGCAGAAAATATTTTTGAGAACTTTTTCATCTGAAATCAATGTCCTTTCACGTGTGACAAAAAAACAAACCTGACATATGTACAGTTCAGCTTTGCAACAGCTCTCTACCGCTGTAACCCTGACAACGAGCAAGGTAGGAAGCGGTCCAACAACTGCACACTTTCCCTGGGGGCTCCCAGCTCTCAGCCTCTCCCTGCCCCAAGTTCAACCCACCCATGAGGCCTGAGGGATCAGTCTTTCCTTTCCTAGAGTGTCATGTTGTCAAGCTATTCTAACACATTCACTTCTGGATCTGACTTCTTAGTGTTCTCTTTTATCTGTGTAACGTATGGAAATGGCCTGATTTTTGTTTGGAATAGTATTAATGGTAGAGATTTAACACCATTTGTTTATCCATTTACCCATTACTGAAAATCTGGGCTGCTGACAGTGTTCTCGCTGAATAGATATACCATACATGTACATAATATCGTAAGTTGTAGATGAATATATTTATTTCCAGATTCTTTAAATCATTATCTGGGCTGCTATAAATATCTTTAATTAACTTCTTACAGTTGTTTCCTCTCAATTGTTTAGGGTAATGATATGGTTTGTATATGCAGGACTACCTTTTGTGATGGCACTAACCCTCCATGAGAGCTCATCCTTGCAGCTTCATCTAAACCTAGTTACTGCTAAGTTCTACCCCATTGAGAGTTAAGGCTTCAGCATCAGAGTTTGAGAAAAAATAATGATTCAGTCCATATGAGCATCATAATATTGCAAGTTAGTGTATGAATAAATACTCCTCTCTGGCAAAACCCTGAAGTGTTATGGAAAACAGCTTCAACTTCCTTTCAGGAGCAACCACTATTGAGCCAAAGCTCTGAAAGACTCGTCTCTTACATTTCAACCACCTCCAACGGCCATCAGCCTGGGGACAAAGAGTCTTTTGCATAGACTCACAAATGACACACAGTCCATATCCTGCCCATACTCTGTCTGTGACTGTTACCTCCATCGTCCCACCAAGCCTTTCAGGAAGCTACACTTCTCATCAGCGTTTGAGGCTGGGTTTATGTTGACAAGTCCCAAGAAAAGAAGCTATCCAAGAAGGCTTCACCACACTCTTGCTACCATTTTGTCAGTTTGACGACTTTCAAAATTATACACCACCATAGACCTCATGGTTTTGGACTGTTAGCTTTTATTCCAAATGCAGTCTAGTGTTTTGATTTGAAGAACCACAAAATATGATGTACACTTAAAGAGTCACTGTTATCAATGAAAATATATGATGTCAAGTTTTGGCTTATTCTAAAACAAATTTGAACACTTATCCTCTCGCAGGTTTGTATAACCTTATGCCTTGGCCCTTCTTGAACTAAAAGATTCACACTTCATAATCAGGAGTAATTTTGCTCATGAAGGCAAAATAAGAGTTGAGCCAAAAATCCTGTCCATCCCTAAAACTAAATCCAAGAAAAAATGTTTTCTTGACTTTCTTCCCATTCCCCCTTTCATTCTGGCAACAGGCGGCCATCAGAATGCAATCACTTCATTTTCTCATCATCTTTCTCTTGCCTCATCAGGATTCATAACCCATTAGCTACCTGTCCATAACATCATATCTGATAGCATTTAGCAATTGCTTGAAAATGTATAAACACAGGCACACATACCTAAAATTTGCCTCCTAAATTTGACCACATGTTTTTCACCTTCCAAACAGTCTTTTTGTTTTGGTACACATAATAAATAAATTCCAGATACTGTGTGAGGCATCATGGATATCAGAAAGTTACGAGAAAGCTTAAAACATGATCCTAGTCCTTGAAAAACATATGCTTCAGTACATAAAAAAGCATACAAGGAGAGCTATGACATGAAGCAGAAATTGGTAAGTACCCTTTGAGGGAGATAAATGACCACAGCTTGAAAGAATTGAGTGTCCTTGTAAGCAACTGCTTATTCTGCCAAGAGAGCTATGCAAGCAAGAGTTAGTATCCAAGTATGAAATAAAGCCAGACTTTTATTAATAGCTGAGATGGTGCCCATTAATACTACCTTTGTGCTAGGGGTGGAGGGTGGAGCAGCTCTGAAGATAGTGTTAAAGCCCAAGACCTGTGATTTGACTTAGAAATAAGCATTGTCTGTCCCTATTGCTCATCCCAAAATGTGTAAAGACACCAAGTCTTGTTCCTTGATAAACTAGAAACACTAAAGACCTAAAACAGAATGAAAGAATGTTGGGGTCATCTTCTGGGAAGATGGCTTTCTTGTACCTATAAGAAAACAGAGATTAAAAACCCACCTCATCTGGACTGAACATGAAACAAAGTCTGTCTCATGCCCCAAAAGATACACAGTTCCTTGGTGCACCCATAGAGAAAGATAATTCATTCAGAAGAGCTATGGGTCCCCTATTTGATCCACTCACAATTGTCCTCTGCTAGAGGACCACTGGACAAGGGCAAGAGAATAATGCAAAGAGAAGAAAGTGGCGTAGCTTCCTTTCGATGGGCTGAAATTGAGTCGTGAGAGAAAGGGGCAGAACTGCCCTCCCTTTTCCTTAAATGTTCTTTCCAATGTCTTTGCATAATGAAGCACTTCTCAAAACATGCGTTCTGTCAAGGAAGTGTTCGTTGAAAAACATGGAGAGCTCTACCTATTAGTAGATTGAACACAGTCCTCCTGTATCTGTGTCCTATAGTTTCAGTTCCCGAGAGGACTATGTGCTGGGAACTTGTTCCCAGTGTGGCAATGCTGCAGGTGCTGGAGCCTTTAAGAGGTGGGGCCAAGTAGAAGACAGCTTGCTATGTAACTGAGGCTGTCTCCATCTGGGGACAGGTGGGTGGTTCCCATGGGATCCCAGTGAAATCTCTTGAGGATGAGTTCTTAGAAAGCAAGCCTATCCAATAGAACGGATCCCTTTTTCATGAACCTGCCCTCCTTTGATTTTCTACCATGCTGTAGCAAGGAAAAGATACCAAAATTGTGCTAAATGAGCCCTCTAGCCACCAGAATCATAAGCCAGATGAACCTATTTATAGAGTACTTAAACTTATTCACTATGCTATAACAACAAAAACAAAATGTGTAGACCATATCTTCAGTAGACTTTTTCACACTGACTCTGGGCATGAGATTAACCTGAATCAGTCATCAGCAACTTACATAAGCAGTCATGAAGAGACATTTGTTTATTTCTACCTTGAAATCTTTTTAGATTTCTATAATTGCCTGAGGGGGATATGTAATTATCTGATGGAGGAGACAGAAGGGCAGAGCCAGCTGCCATAACCAATGAGACTGTAAATTCAGTACCAGCCAGAAAGCTTCTGGGTGTAAGTCGGCCTCAGCAAATTCCAGAACTGCCTAATCTAGGATGGACAAGATGAGCAAATAATCCATGGCCAGCACTTTCAGTGACTAAGGTTTTTGAAGACGTTAGTGTTGGAAAGAGTTAATTGATGTGTCCTCCTTGGAGAGATATCCATATTCATGTTACCATATGTGCCTTACCATAGAACATTTCAAAGTTTGGCTTCACAGATCATATCCCAGGAAAACACTAGGATAATACAAATTATAATAATTCAAGCAACCCAAGGACACTGGCTTTAGAGATACAGCAAAGAAAAGACATGGGAGGTCTGTGGTGGAGTGTTTTGCAAAGGAGAAAATGAAGCCAGTAGTACACGTTTACAGGCCTCAGCAGCTGGGAGGATAGTGCTGATAAGGACCTATCAATGCCACTCTGGAAGAGTGGATCGAAGGGAAAATGGTTCAGCTTGAAATATTAAACCCAAAGATTGCACTATTTCCAGGATGTGGAAGTCAATAGGTGTCAGAAGAGAGCCATGCCCCACAGAGGGTCGGGTGGCACTGTCTATTCTAAACAACAAAAATTGACTCGGGGAAGAGATTCTGCGTAAGGGTGCCACAGAGTGATGAATCTGTGAGACCACATACCCGGAGGCTAGAAACGAGAGGTCGCCTTCTCAAGGCTGAGAGCAAAGTTGAACTGTAACTCAAATGTTTATTCTTTGGTCACCTTACCATACTCCTCAAAAGCCATTTAGCCGTTAATTGGATATTGACTCACTGGAGGGCAGCCAAGCAAACTGGCAGCCTAAATGAAATCATGTTTCTTGAAGAACAGATGCAAAGCCAGATTCAGTAGACTTAAGGAAAGATGTAGTTGGTGGGGAGAGAAGGCAAAGAGTTGTTTTTGACTACTTGAGAGGTGTTTGTGTGTGGGTAAGAAGGCAGGAATATTTGTTGTTGCTGGGAGAAATGTACTGACACTCCATGACATGGAGGTCCCTTTCCCTGGGGAAAGTTGAATAGAGCTAGTGCAGACACCTGCCGAGACTATGTTGCTGACCTTGAGTAGAATGCAGGGATTAGCTAGAACATCCTCGAGCTTTCTCCCAAATATGTGATCTCACAGTCTACAAATCAATGTCTTTCTATTCTTGCTCTGTAGTTTTGACTTCTACAATAACATGGCCTGTTACCCTTAGTCACCAAGGCAGTGAAAAAAACACCTTCATATTAGTTCTTCCTGACAGCCAGGTTTCTGTTACCATAACAAAATATCTGAAATATTTAATAAACTAAAATAAAATATTTAATAAGCTAATAAACTTATAAAAAAGAATAGGTTATTTTAGGTAACAGTTTTAGAAGTTTCCCTCCATGTCCGCTTGGCACAATTTGGGGGAGGCCCTTGGCAAGATAGGAGGCACATGTGGCACAGCAAAACTGCTCAGTTTAGGGTTAAGAAGTGAAGTGAGAGACGAAGGCCTGGGTTCCACAGTTCCACGGGGAGGGGGACATGATGGGGACATGCCGTCAAAGCCCTAAAGCTCTCACATGAGGTCACACCCCATAAAGCTCCCCCCACCACCCCATAGTACTCTCTTGAGGACTAACATAGCAAATGAGTCTCGTGAGGTCATTCCAGATTTAAACCACAGTTCTCCCCAAGATCAGAATCCACAAAGGGAGGGTGACAGCCTGTTCCTTCAGGTGATGTGTAATTGATAGAACTCAGCAGAGATTTATTAGGACATCCAGGAAAAGTCACTGGGTTTCAAAATAACATTTGAAACTTGGCTGGCTTGCAGCATGCAAGCCAAGGATGATGAAAGTTAACCATCAAAACAGAGCACAAAGTTTAATGCAAGGAAATGATCTGAACATTAAAATTACATTCAGAGAGGAGCAGGTGTGCGTTCCACGTGAAAACAACCTGCTGTGTTTTAGAAAAGTTTTCAGGAGAAACCAGAACTTATCACAAATATCTACCCAGCAATCAGACTAAGGAAATGGATGGCCCAGGAAAGTTCTCTTCCCTTGCCCTGGAGAAAACTTCTCAACAACACACAAGAGTTTGAACGGACTGGTTAAAGCAGACACTCTCGGTGCAAATCCCTGGTCTGTGACCATGAGCTAGTCACCTGGCCTCTCTGTGCTTCCAGTTGTGCAAGCGTAGAAGGGTTATATTAGTGTTTCCCTTGCAGGACTATTAAGAGAATAAAATGAATTAGTGAAATTAAAGATAGATAGATAGATAGATAGATAGATAGATAGATAGATAGATAGATAGATAGATAACAGAGAAATAGATAGATGATAGACATAATAAATGGATATAAATAAATAGACATAATAGATAGCTAATATATTGATATATAATAGATGATAGATTATACAAGAAAAACTTGAAAATGACTATTTATCATTATTGTTTGTTACTAGATTATGGTAATGGTTTCATAGTTATATATTTTCCTCCAACCTCATATATATATATATATGTCTAGAATTTTGACTGATTACTATGTTTAGATCAAAGGTCTTACTTCCTGCTTATCAAATTCTCTATATATATTTTGTTTGGTTCATGTCTTAATCTCGAAATCTGGACACTTAAACAAAAGTTTATAAACAAAATCGGCAAATCCTTCCCCACCTTTTTCTCTCTCTCCATCTCTGTCTCTCTGTGCCTCTGTCTCTCTGTGTCTGTCTCTGTCTCTCTGTCTGTCTCTGTCTCTCTGTCTCTCTCTCTCTCTCTCTCTCACACACACACACACACACATCATACAAAAGTTACAGCAGCAATAGTATAACCACCATAAATTCTCATTCACAATAGGGTGAAATCAGAGGCAGCAATTACTGATACCTAGTTTATCCAAGCAGCTAGTATGGGCCCTGACCATTCATGGGCCAAAGAGAGTCTTGAATCTGCCCACTGGGACATTCTTATGTTCATGGCTCTCTGCTTCCTCCTGATAGCCCCCCCATTCCAGTTTTTCTCTTGACCAGAGAGGTGTGTATTGGGGTGCGTGCCTCCATGTAAGCCTACATTTCACATCTTGCCAGTAGAAGAGGTTGTTTCCACTTTTGAAAGACATTGCTGAGTATACAGCAATATAATTTTGTAACAGACATTTTAGCCCATCAAGATAATGGTAGACTCCTTCAAACTATAAAATACAGTACCAGTACACTCTTCCCTTCCCCTTTCATTGGGGTTTATAACTTGTACACGTCTTTCCCATGGTCTCATCCTCGAAACACCTTGTCAACTGCAGCCAGCAGGGGCTGGTCACATAACATGTGTCTTCTTCCCCCATCTCTTTCTTCTAGAACCATAAAGCTATTTAGTATACATTGCCTTCCAAGTTATGGTTGCTATCAAGATCACCAAAGGCTTTGCCACTGCAAGACATGGACCGCTGCCTTTCCAGCCCCTCACACTCATCTCTTCCCATCTAATGAGACTGGGTTAAAAGTTGTGATAGAGCATCATCCATGTCTATCAGCAATTTTGGCATTGATCAGGATGGTCATGTTGGCTTCTGTGGTAAACATCATAAGAGAACTAAATTCCTCACACACAGAAAGGCAGCTGACTAATATTTATCAGATAACTGCTTTATAGTAAACATATGTGCAAATACATTGTTTTGAAACATTTGTATTTACACTTTTACATTTACACTTTTTAAAAATAAGGTAGCATATTGAGGGCTACAGGGAGTGTGGCTCCAGCATGTGTGTTAAGTTCCCCACGTAGTGCACCATGCCTGGGGACCACTCCTCAGCAGGAACCCAAGCAAAGGAGACCCCACCATCCCTCTGATTCTCAGCAGAGAAAACGTAAAGCCTGCTCATTTCCTTGTAGGCTTTGGTCATTTCTGTTTGTACTTATGATTTGTGTACTATAAAATACTTTAAATGCTACCTATTGTGTATTACTTACTTGAATGAACTCTAAAATACAAGGGAAGGGTTGATAGCCTTTGTAATAATGATGTTCTATCCCAGGACTTTTTTGCCCATATCTGTGCAGTGAACATACTTAATGGAAAGTGTCCATGTCGATGTTTCTGGTCGTTCTTGAATGATTTATTTGTCTAAGTGATGTTTTCTATTCATTGAGGGGGTTTATTGCACAGCTATTCATTGTCAATCAAAGCCATACGTTGGCCTATTTTAATTTCTACACACTCTGACCTATTGATCATTTTGAAGGGGATTGTGCGTGTTGATCAAAGTTGACTCAACTGTTGATTGATATAAACATAAGCATTACCCCATTCAGTATTTGCTGAGCACAGGTTACTTAGCAGGCACTAAGCAAGAATTATTTTGATGTATACCATAAAATATTTTTAAATCAACACTTAAACAGTGCTTTAAAAATTGGCTATGATTTTAATTCTCGTGTGTGTGTGTGTGTGTGTGTGTGTGTGTGTGTGTGTTGACAGTGGGAAGAAATAGACAATAAAATGCACAACACATTCACCGATTAAAATGCCAGAAGATTTATTCTAATCACAGGCTAAAATGTCAGAAGATTTATTCAATTGCGTAGACATAATTTGCGAGGCACGTGTCCTTCCTAGATTTATGATACACACGTGGAATAATGCTTAAACAAGACCAATGTAAATAACATCATCTTAAGCATTTCCCTGTTTCATGAAAACACTGGGTGCGACAATTAAGAGCAAGTCACAGAGAAACAATCCTGTTAGTAAAAGTGGTGCGTGGCCGCGATCCCACTGCTTCAGTCCCCTTTACTAAGTTTGCTGCGTAGACTTTCCCGAGTGCTTTTGTTGCGTCAGGGGAGTGATGCCAGGCGGTCTCTAGATACCACTGTCAAGGCTACAGCGATATGAATCCACATGGTGCAAACAGCCATGGCTGCGGGATAGAAAAATCCTCGGGATACCTGAGACCTTCGCTCTGCATCTGCCTCCGTCTGGGGTTTGCAGAAGAACCTTGCCTGCTCCTCCTCATGACTAACGAGTGTATATAGCAAACTCTTTGAAATGTGAGTATTATGGGAAGGATCGCAGTTGCTTTAAATTATAGAAGTTGGCAAGTGCCTGGGAGAAGGAGTGGGAGGCAGTTTAAACTGAGAAAGACGGTTGCAGAACTTCATCCGACAGCATGAACGCCGCGCTTCCCACACATGCTCTGCTTTTCACCAACGTAACTTCTCTGCATTGTTGTGGAGCAGCTTCAGTAGTAAACGCATTTCTGTTCTGAGTACTTGTTAATGGTTTCTAAATTCATGGGAGAACCAAAGCACAGAAGTCTCATGTCTGGGGGAGAAGTCTGAACCCAGCAATGCCCAGGAAAGGTAAGCTACGGTTTTTATTACAGATTTTCTCTTTTCCTCTTCTGTTTGAACTTTATCAAAATATTTGCAGGAAGAACCACAGACAGCTACTTGTAAAGAGATGGGGGATGTGCGGATAGAGTGTCAACAAATGGTAAATCAGAGGCTGGAGAGTCTCAGCAGCAGTGTCTCTCTGACTCTCTACCCCGCTTGGTGTGGCTGGCGTCTTTGCATGGAAATGCTGTTTCTCTAAAAACGGTGGGAGGGGTTCTCTGAAACCCCCAGATTTTGAGCATTGATTGTCCAGTGGCCGGTGGGCTAATGAGAGCCAAGATCTCAATATCTGTTTCTGCACAACTCGCTTCCAGAGCTGAGAGTCTTAGAACTCGGGAGACCTCCTAGACTGTGGTAACATTCTAAAATGTCTCTCAGCTGTGGTTACTGTGACTTACTGCTTATGGAATACGTTCTGTACAGTTAAGAAAACCATTTGACCTAGGTTTCGTGTAAGAACCCAGGAATATATTACTAATATTAACTTTATCTCCCTGGAGGAGAAAAATAAACAAAACAAAAACAGTTGAACATGCCATGACATTTTGAGCTTAAGTCATAGTCGGCTGATGGTGTCGTTATCTGCACAGAGTAGCTGACTTGCCAGTTGTGTCTTCGGATAGCTCGCTTTGCTTTTGTTTTATAATTTTGGTTTTTTTTTTTCTATGCGTTGGTCTTTTGAGAAGCATCTTGGGGTGGAGGGTTGTGAACATTCTGTACATCTTTCTGTTTCCTGGAGAAACACTCTGTTATCAGCGAGCTCCTGTTTTTCCAAGGCAGAATTCCAGGTACAATCCCTGCCGCACCCTAGATAGTCACTGAGATCAGAAGATGGATCTTGCAGGCTAAGAGTTTTAGCAGAGACCCTGAACTTGTCGTTACATACACACACACACACACACACGTGTGTGTGTGTGTGTGTGTGTGTGTGTGTGTGTGTGATCTCGGGCAGAGGTTAGAAAACTGTGGGTTTGGTTGAGCTTACGTGGTTGGAACCCAAAGAGGTTAGGTAACCTCCGTGTGCAAGATCCTCTCCCCGTGTAGAAATCAGAGCAATCAAGGCAGTTAGGTTTGGGAGAGAATGGGAGCTATTGCCGCAGTCACCGTCTCCAGCTGAGAAAGCCTCTACCTTCTTGTTATTTTTTTTTCCCTTCTATGTCAAAGTCTAGTTACATAATGAGGATTGCTCTGGTTTCCCTTGCCTTGAGGTCTTGTTGATTAAGATCGGAGTAAAAGCATTACTGTATAAAAGCAAGGAGAAGCTTCTATTAGCTCCTGGCAAGGTGGTCAAGGAGCACTATTTGTTAGCTACGTCCCTCTACCCAAAACTGCTAATGGGGCACGTAGCCTGCGACTGCCAATCCATAGGTTTTTCTATTCCATAGCTTCCCTAATTTCTTTTTCTCCCTCTGTGCTACCCACACTAGCCTACAGACCACTACC
Organism: Myodes glareolus; assembly: GCF_982192425.1. Classification (NCBI taxonomy): domain Eukaryota; kingdom Metazoa; phylum Chordata; class Mammalia; order Rodentia; family Cricetidae; genus Myodes; species Myodes glareolus. Next base: position 62,733,932 of record NC_142033.1, on the reverse strand, counting down.
AGGGAGCAGGGAGCAGGAGATCAGATAGGCAAACCTATCCCCCTCTTTCCCAGTCCTTCAGGCCCACCCCTGGACAGTAGAGGAAGCCCCCACCCTATCTGGAGGGGGTCTCCAGTACCCCACCCATGACCTCATCGCAGGCAGCGAGAGAACTGGATGGCCAGCGCTTGCATGGCGCCTGAGTGGGCCCTGGGGATGGGTGCGGCCTAAAACTGCGCAGTATGGCATGACGTGGTTTCCCATCACAGGCTCCCACAGAGGCTGGCGGCATCTCTGGAAGGCAAACTTGCCAGGCCCCACCCCAGAGCCCAAGGAGCATGCGTGTGCGCACACACAGACACACAGACACACACACACACTACACTCCCCTTTCCCCCTATACACACACACACAGTGAAGATGAAATCAAAGGCAATAAGGGTGGCTAACAAAAATCCCCAAGCCAGCTGACTCATCAGGGTTTAGTCACGTGAACTTAGTATTGAAATATGGACTTGCCTTGGAAGCAACCAGTCAGAGCTGTCTCCAAAACGGTCTTGATGAGAGATACCCAAGGTGGCCTAACTGTGTCCTTGCTATGGAATCTAGGAGAAAGCAACAGACTCTTCCAGGAATGGGAAAAAGAGAATGTTAACTATTGAACTGCCAGGAGACCGTGGCTACCTGTCTGACCTGATTCTGTGTGAGCCAGGCTTACCCAAGTTTGTAGGATGTAGAATGGGTCTCAGGTCAGTTTTCCAGACTTGACAAGTCATGCTTAGGGGTCAAGGATCCAAGGACTAGAAGAAGAACTCCATCTTGTTCAACAAGCCTTTCCAGAGGTCACACTGTGTGCCGGGCACTTTAGCAATGTGCTTTAAAGGCACATGTCCCCGTCAGCAGCAGTGCAGACAACACGAGACCACCAAGAAATGCCTTGTACCACAGTCGGCTTCAGTCAGAGAGAGATCCCTATGGAGTAGCCTTTGAAATGGACTTCAGAGGCTGAGCCCCTTACCACAAGAAACCAAAGGATGGGTACCCCAGCACAGAGGAATAAAGAATACCTCAGCTCTCCAACAGGGAAATATTTTGGTGGTAAAACTGCTTCCCAAAGCGAGTTCCAAGTAACTGGCTTCATGGCTATTAGTCAGAGGATAGTTCACTATATTGCTTGGTTAGGTGACTTGGGGAATGTGGAACAGGGTATTTGGTTCCAGCTTTGTAGATGGCTGACATCAATCTCAGCCCTCTCCCTGCTGTGTGAACTTGGACCCTTTCAAATGTCAGGGTTTTCACTGTTAGATGAGAATAGCAAGGTTTCTGTTTTCTGGGGGCATTCCGGGGGATTGCCTTAGAGGGTCTGTGTGAGGGCCTGTGTGAGGGCCTGTTTCAGAGCGCCTGACATGACCCCTTGATAATGTCAGCCGTCAGCAGCAGCTCAGAGCTCCTTTGGCTGGAGGACCTTTCCCTGGTTAGCGAGTCCTCTGGTTCTCCAGGAGTGGCTCCTCATGGGGCCCTAATGTTTTCCAAAGTCATTAGACCAAGTAGCTTTTTTAAGAAAAAAAGGGGGGATGCCGTTGAAAAACTAGTGAGCTGAGAACAAGTGTCCTTAAGCTGCATGAGGTTTCCCAAGACTTAATAGAAACGTACCAATTCCCGCTGGCCGCTTCACACACTGCCCGCTCTGGAAACCCAGCTGAGATTCTCAGGTCCAAGAAAATTGAGTTATAAAATCCATTTTCAACTTTTTTAGATGGAAAAGGGGCAGAAAACTAAAAATGCTGTCAGTGGTTAACACTGGAACAGTCCGTTTCTACCTATTGGCCAAGGACCCAACAGAGAAGAGTGTCGGTGCTAAGTCAGCAGAAACTGCTATTTCACTTCCAGGGGCCTCTCAAGAGAGGAAGTAAAATGTGTGCTACAGATTCGAAATGCAAAATTCAATCATTGTAATAGGAAATGTAAGAGAGACTCCATTTAAATGAAACTTCTAGAAAGAAGACCCCAATAGTCAGCATAGTGAGCCCCGTTCCTTAATGCTGAAGTTCACAGAGAATCCTGCTCCATCCTTCCCATTAGGGGCTAGCCCAGTCCTAACCTCCAGCCCACAGGTGGAAGCGGGAGACTCATTCCACACACGAGAAAACCGAGGCAGAGGAACTCAGAAAATCCCCTAATCTTTCGGAGTCCTAAGTGCTGGAGGAGGGAATTTCAAGCTGAAGTACATCTGATGCCCTGGCCTGGGCCAGAAAAAAGTCCTCAAATTCGGTGACATGTAACAGGATCCTTAAAGGATGAGAGAGGACTGGTGGGCGGGGCACTCCAGGCAGAGAGGACAGACTAATTGAATACAGGGGAGAACTGAGGAGGGGCAGTGAGGGCAGCCCTGACAGAACAAAGTGCAGCCACAGGGAACACCACCTAGGAACATGTAACCCCAAAAAGCCTTGAATGCCATGGAACGACGTTTGGTGTCTTTCACGAAATAACCATTAAATGATTGCAAACAAGGAAGTAATGACGTGATGAGAGCAGAGAGAGAACCATGCTGGAAGGGTAGATGGGTTCAGGCGAGCCACGAGGCGCTGATCCGCTTGCAGAAGGTATGGGGAGGAGTTCACATGGCCCCATCTACACAGTCCAGACCTGGTCTTTGAGATAGCAACCCTCAAACCTCACCAGATCCACATCCCATGTTGGCCTCCTGCTCAATTCCAGTGTGATGGACCAGGCTAAAGAAGGAGGAGTGTGGGAAGGGCTGGCTGACCCAGGAGAGCCCTCCCAGTCCGCATTCAGGAAGATACCATTCTAAGCACTTTTATGGAAATCATTAACTATACTGTTCCCTGTTCGATCACTGGGTTCCAGACTCTTAGCTCATATCAAGCAGGCACATTTCCAAAATAACCTTTGGATCTACAAAAGTTTTATGAGTTTACAGCTAAAGCAATTACACAATAGCGGTGTTGGCATGCAATGATGGGGGGAGCAGTTCATATATCCCTTCCGGAGGAACTTAAGTCCCTCTTCCTGGCTGTCAGCCTTTTGCAAAAATAAACTCCCCTGTGTCTGAGATCTCTGACCGCAGCTTGCACCACATTCTCAGAGTTTTTTGAATGGTATTACCCACGGGGGGGGGGGGGGGGGGGGCTTTACGAGCCTCTGCGACACCCCAGGTGATGGCATTCAGAGATCAGGAGTTAATTCCCCTTGATTCCCCAATGCCTTACAAATGGAGCAGGCCAAGATCTTAATTTGGGAGCAGGGGGCTGCAAGAAGTGTCGCACTCCTGTACTTTCTTTAATTCAACTGAAATCCGCTTCCAAGAATCCACTCCCGCATGGCTTGAGCTTCAGAAATTATTGGTGCTGCTGGCCCTCCCACCTACAGCAGCAGGATCAGACAGTGGTCTCAGGAGAACCGCGGTCACACCAGTTACCCCAGCTCTTCTTCGTTTGGATTACATGTCCAAACCCTCGCTATGTACTGGGGATCGTTGAAAAGACAGCAGAGGGCAGAGCCTAGTATCTGAGCCTTACTAGGCAGCTCTGGCCTCTGAGATATAACTCATGCTGGATAGACGCATTGATTTCTCGTAGATTCTTCTACCCAAGTCTGCCAGGTCTGGGAAAATGTCTCTCGAAAGCCCTTCATTTTCCCCTTCCACACAAAAACATTGAAGCTGGGAATCTCTTTTGAATGATTTTTTTTTGTCTTTTTTTATTTTGATATTGTGATTTTAATTACATTTTCCTTTCCCTTTCCTCCCTCCAAGTCCTCCCATCTGCTCCTCACTCTCCTTCAAATTCATGACCTTTTTCATTAACTGTTGTTGTATGCATATATGTATTTGTATGTACATACATATTCCTAAATCTAACCTGCTGTGTTTATATAATGTTACTCGTATGTATGTTTTCAAGGCTGACCATTTGGCACTGAACACTAGTTGGTGTGCCCTTCCCTGGGGAGGACCACCTCTCTTGCTCCCAGGCTCCCAGCTTTACTCAGTTGTCTGAGGTGTGGGGTTGGAGATGTATGGGCTTTTCCCTTTGCAGCTTGGAATATTGCTTGGTGTTGTCCTTGTGAAACTGGAACTCTCTAAAAAGAAAGGCAGAATTTTCTCTTTTCCTGAAAGAAGGCAGTACAAAGGGTCTGCCAACACCCTTGAAAGACCGGGTGGAGACAGAGAACAACACAGAAATGAACAGCTCAGGATGCTCCATTGTCTTCCTGTGAGGTAGTGAATAATCACCCAGGAAATGTGCACCCCACTAATTAACAAAGCAAATTCTTCGAAGTTACAAGCTTCTACCAAAGGAAGTATCCACTATGTTCATATTAACAGTCTCCTTTAGTTACGCTCCTGCTACATTGCCAGCACTGTGTATATACTGTGGCCACATCATCCTTGTTTTTATGCAAGAGAAGGTGAGAAACTTGCCTAAGGACCTTTCAGTAGCACATGTGTGCACGTGCATGTATGAGTGTGCGTGTTGTTTGCGTCCATGTGCATGATCATGTGCATGTGCACATGGAAGCCAGAGGACAATGTGGAAATTGTTCCTCAGGAGACACTCACCTTTTGTTTGTCCGTGAAAGTAGGCTAAACTAACTGGTCACTAAGCCCCAAGGATCCACTTCAGCCTCTTCAGCTTTGGGATTACAAGTTCATGCCACAATGCTCACTCAGCGCCATTTCCAGATGGAAATGATGATGAAAACATGGATGGGTACTGGATGTTGAACTCGAGTCCTAGTGTTTGCATGGCAGGCACATTGCCAAATGAGCCATCTCTCCAGCCCGTGGAGTGGGTGTTTGCATGCATGTTATAACTGTCTCAAAAAATACCTAGGTAACTACCTTCAATTAAGATGGAATGTTTATTATTTTGTTTTATATCTATAAATGTTTTTCCCGGTTGTATGTATGTGCACCAAGTGCGTGCCTAGGGCCTCAGGAACCAAAAGAGGTCATTGGGTCCCTTGGTACTGGAGTTTCAGATAGTTGTAAGCTGCTATGTGGGTGCTAGGAATGGAACCCCAATACTCCAGAAAGCAGTCAGTACTCCTAACCACTGAGCCATCTCTCCAGTCCTTAAAATGCATTTTCAGTGGAGATCTTCTGTTGTCACTCAGGAGCTTTTATTTTATTTGGTAAGATGCACCCAAAGCAACTTATTACCCAGTCTCGTCGTTCACCTGTGTGGTGGCAGATGGAGGATCCTATCCTGTTGAAAAGAAAGCAGCAAGGTAAAGGATATTGTCCAATGCAGAGTTAGTAAGGAGAGCAAACTCTCATTCATTCTTCTCTCGTCTGCCTCTGACTCAGGAGAAGAAAGTGACCACCCCCAACTCACAAACAACTAACTACAGAGCTACACCAAACCCATGCAGTTCCAAGCCTCCGCATCCTACCAACAACGCAAAGCCAGAGCCGATCCTGTCGTCCTGAAACACATTGCTGCCAGATGGTCTCAGACACAACTCAAGAGCAGTCATTAAAACACTATTTGCTCGCTAATGGCCGACATCCTCCAAACAGCTTATCCTCTTAAATTAGGGCACTTTTTTAAAAAGTGTTGTGGTTTTTCTACATTAATTTATTTATACAAGGCTTTAATGAAGTAATTTCTATTTCATTCCATTCTGAACTCTAGTTTAACATTAACCTGGCCTGGCAGGAACTTGTTTACCAAGGCATTAAGTAATCAGCTTCCAGAACCACTGCTCTTTCTTTGTTCCCTCTACAATAAAGAGCGTGTTTCTGGATATGGGTTTAGGGAATGCTATGGTCACAGTGTGCTTCCCAACAGTAGGGACTGGAAACTGAAATCCCATGCAAACAGTATTGGGACACAGAGCTTAATGGGAGGAATTAGGTCATGGGGACTCCAGGTCTTGAGTGTACCGATGCCCTCAGCACAGGGCTTCCTTGTGGTGAGTTCCATGGCATGGATGCACTCATGTTATGCTGATTTCTCAAATAAGACCAATCACCATCAAGGCCCTTCCTATATAAGGGCTTTTTGGTCTGAGACTCCCCAGGCTCCAGAAGTTAGTGTTCATTGCTTGTAAACTGCCCGTCTCCAGTATCCTGGCATAGCACAAAGGGTATTGCAGCGGGAGATTTAAGCATCTCTCTCTTGAGCACTCAATTTGTCACCCCGCTGCCTTCCAGTCTCCTCTAGAAATCCCAGACTCATGAGCAGCCAGCCCTCTGTCCCAAAAGCAGCCCTTGACTAACTGAGGTCCGAAGAATTCGAGTCCACTTCCGTTAACAAATCCTATCAACCCGTTTTATTACCTACAAAGAACTGCAGCATCATATGATCCCAATGTAGTCTGGAGCTAGAATGCAAAACCCTTGTTTCTAAAAGGAATTTACCTACGAGGTCCTGGAATACACAGTGCCCCTGTGGTCAAGAGTGAAGGCTGTCCAAATGCACTTTTAAACTCCACCCAAGACACAGACTTTACTTTCAGCTTTAATATCAGCAGGAACAAATCCTGATGCCTAATAAAAATCACCCCTTCCGTGAAACTGCACAAATCATTAGAAAGGTCGTCATTATACCAGAATCTGCCATTTTACCGAGGGCTTAAGATTGTCCTTATTCTGCCTTCTTACACAGCAAGGGAAAGCCCTCTCTCCTCTGCCTGCCTTCCCCACCTCTCCAGAGTCTCCATTTATGGAAAGAACGTTTTCCTGCTCTGTGTGGCTTGCTAAGGATGTATGTGTGTTCTCCCTTGACATAGGATGCAGGCCTGACCCCAGGTTCCAAATGACCTCCACTCTCCCGTCATAGTTCCTATTTTTCCTGTTACTATGATACCAGAATCCTGACGAAAGCAATTTAAGGAGGAGGAGTTTGTTTAGTCTTACAGGCAGTCACAGCTGGGAAGCCAAGACAGCCAGAGCTTGAGGCAGCAGCTCACGTCGTATCTGCATTCGGGAAGGGGAGAGTCATGATTGCTTATGCCCAGAGAGCGTCCTCTCTTTTGCTCAGTTCAGGACCCGAGTCCAGAGAATGGGGCCTACTTTAAGAGCGTGTCTTCTGAACTCAGTTATCCTAACCAAGATCATTCCTCCCAGGAGTTCCTGTATGCTTATCCCGAGGTGATCTCAGATCCTGTCAGGTTGATAATCAGTAAACATACCAAATCACACCCTCCATCTCTAACTCCGGAAGTACACAGGCTACCTGTACCTCCCCCCACCCTGGAGGGGGGAATCTTATCCCTGATTTTGAGCTAGTAAAAAAGAGCATGACAATCAATTCGTGGATTACATGGAAAGCCAGGTGTCCCTTGGGGTGGCCCTAACCACCACTTAGGCTATTGTCTGGCACCCACAGTCCAGAGGAGCGGTTAAGCTCTGCGACTCAAAGGTCCTCCTTCTATTAAAGCTAAATTTGCACCAACAAGCCCATCAGTAAAAAATTCAACTAAAACCTTCTGTTTCTTAAAGCTTGTTTTCATCCATATTAGAATTAGTTTTTCTTTTCTTCATTAACTAACATTAATCATCAATTAAGAATATGGGAATATGATCTTCTTATACGGCAGCCTCAGCGCTGACTTCTCCCTGGTCTGTGATGGTGTGTAAGTCATTTGACCCATCTGAGCCACTGTTCTTCCTTGAAAATGGGGCCAATATCGACCTATCCCCTGGCTCATTATGTAAGGAAAAGTGTGCAGACTGGAAGGTAAACCACAAATGAGCCACTGGGGGAGCCTCATTCTTTAGGCAAGCTTGATCATTTCACCTTGACCCCTTCGCGATGGTTGATATATTCTCTCTGGACAAATGAACACCTAATTTAATAAATACAATCAAACTACAAGCAAGAGGAAAGCAAGCACGCCAGGGATGCAGAAAAGAGACTTGTGTGAGAGTGTAACGATGTCAAGGAAGATAGGTTCAGCCAAGCTGACCACACTTCCATGCTGTCGTGAGGGTAAAATGACAAGCACATTGGAGGGGGGCTAGCCTTGCCTACCTGTCATCATGTCATATCGCCTTTATCCACTTTCTACAGCTTCATTGTAGACCAGCCCCATTCAGCAGTCATCTTTGGCTTAGGAAGATTAAAAAGAAACTTCCATACATGCATAATTCTTAGGTTTTAATTTATACCATTCAGAGGTAGTAAAACCTCACAGCATCCTGCACACTCCTTCCTGGAATGCCGCTTGGTCCTTGTCCAGAGTATCCACTCTCTATATACTACCCACCCTCTAGTCATTTAACAACCTTTTCAGCGCTCAAACTGAGTGTTCTCACTTCACAGTGTATGCCTTCAAGTAACCCTAGTTTACTTAATACTGATCCCAAAGTGCAAACTTTTATTACAGTTTAATTATTCTACATTGTCAATTGCTATAAATCCTCTTAACCTCTTACTGTACCTAATGCATGAATTAAACATTATTAAAAATATGTATGTATAGTTTTAAAAACCCATAATATACACAGGTCAGTGCTATGTGAGGTTTCGGAGAGGGTTTTAGGCTGTTAATCTCCATAAAGAATGGGGCATATGTACGTCTGATTTGGGATAATTCGTGCTTGCTATTTGCATGTACAATTCAACACACCTTCCATGATGCTTCTGTTTATGAAAGAAAATATAACCATTTCTCAAAAATACACTAGTAATAACACACTGGTGTATTTCTGGACAATACATTGAGTCAGCAGTCATAGGCATAGACCTACAATAGTAAACAAACGGTAACCACACACCACAAATGCAATGTACTGGGAAGACCTGAGAGAGTGAGGACTACGTGCTCTAACTGAAGCAGGCAGGTCCCACATGCTCTGGGGATGATGTCCAAGGAAAATATGGCCTAAGAGCCAGATGTTCAGGTCTTTTATTATTTTTTTAATTTACTTATTTATTTTATATCCCAACAACGTTTTTCCCTCCTTCCATCCCTCCCTCACCTCCTCTCTGCCTCCTCCTTCAATCAGCTCCTCTGTTTCTATTCAGAAAGGGGCAGGCCTCTCATGGGTGTCAATAAAGCATGGCATATCAAGTTGCCGGAAGACTAAACACCTTCCCTGGTGTTAAGGTTTAATGAAACCTTTATGTCTACATTCCTCAATAAAATTTTCCTGGGCAGGGGAGAAGGCTCATTCAGCAAAGTGCTTGATGAGCAAGCATGAGAACCTGAATCCAATTCCACAATGCACAGGAAAAAACAGACATGGTGGCATACGCTTGTGAACCCAGCCGGAAGAAGGTAACTCAAGCAGATCCTTGGGCACGTTGGCCTGTCAAGCTAGCCTAGGAGGTGAGTGAGTTTCAGACCAGAGGAACAATCTGTTTCAGAAAGCAAGGTGGGTAGCTCCTGCGGAACAACACTCATGGCCCCACACACATGCACAGAGACACCCTGATGAACAAATGCACATACACACAAGTAATTGTAGCATGTCTGACCTACAGAAACAGAACTTTCATATGGCTCAACTGGCAACCATATAGAAATATTTTAAAACTGTCTTCCTGCTATGTGGGAAATCCCAGGAGTGTTTGCCACTCAGCAGCATGCCCTGATTTACCATATCACATATGCGGATGTTCCCAGCTACAGAAGATGGCGCAGTGTACACTCATGCAACAGGAAAGCGCCAGTAGCCTGCAAACTCCCTTTCTATTCCGCAACACCGTTATAAGGCTCACACTGCACATCTGCCCCTGTGAGACCTGAAGCCTTACATCAGTCGGAAGCAGCAACTACACAAATGAATGTATAATCTGTTGGCCGATGGAGCTGTATTTTCACACCCTTTGTCGTGAGACTCAACAGGATACATGTGAATTCTTTGCCCATTCCCGCAGAGGCAGACAGTGGAGCAAACAGTGAGGATCATCCACTCATGGCAATTTCAGTCCCCTTGCCCATTCATTCTCCTGCAGTGACTAAATCTCACCTTCATCTCCCTCTTTTCTTATATCCTGGCCAGCAGGATACGAACGGTGGTCCCTGATAAACCTAGAGGAGGAAGAAAAATGGAAAGGCACAAGAGACACAAGAAATGACCACAGGACAGTATTTCTGATCAAACCGCAGTTTATTATTTCTCAGAAGCTGTTATACAGCAACCGGGCAAGGGGGAAGGGAGAGGAGTGTCAGGTCTGCTGGAAATCAGGCCTGGAGACGTCTCTAGCTGATAGGTCAATACTGAAAGTCTGTGACTGTTGACTAACAAAGGAAATGCTAATTGTTTCTAAAAGCCTGGTGCCTGCAGGTCTCGCTAGGCTAAAGTCCTAGGTCTGGAACTTGCCCTGCAAAGGTGAATGAATATCTTACTTGTGAACTTAAGATGGCTGTAAACAAAATACAGATCTCAAAATACAGGTCTTTGCATTCGGCTTTTTCTAGCCCTTAACCAGGTCCTTGACTCAGAGGGCTGTTTCATCACGGTTTTCTTCCTGTTCTCTCTTCTCTGAACCATGCCAGCCTTTCAAACTCTGGTTTCGATTTCTCCCTCTTGCTGTCCCGCATTCTCTTGCCGTTCCCATTGCTATTCCCACTCCTTTCTCTCCAAGTCCACTCTTTTCCGTTCCCTTCAGGCAGCTTCTCCACACACCCTCTAGTCCGAAGTACGTCTCTTCGTTCTTATTTGTGTTTTTTTATCTCCTGCGATGTCTATGTCCTTAGATAACCGAGGTAGCAAAAATTCCATAAATACCAGTTGGTCCTTTTGTATGTGATTTTAGGCAACGGGGGAAGACATGTGCAGAATAAACAATTGAAATGGAAACACAGAATCAGAGCCATGACAGGGAGAAGAAATAAAATATGTGAACCGAAAGAACCAGTCTGGTTAGAATGATTGAGCGTGAAATTTCGCTTCCTGGCAGCCCAAGCATGTGTTCTCTGGTGTGTGGCGGGTGAAGGGCCAAAGGGGAGGAAATGAGTTCTCCTTTCGCCCCGACTCAGCCCTGCTTTCGGAGCACATGTTTTCCCCCCATTTCTTCGTTCTATTTTCACCAATCCATTAATCTCTTGCTGAACATCCAGATCGTCGCCGCCGTGTCGGAGGCTCCCTCAAACCCTGCTTAGACGGTCGTTCTTTATGGTAAACACAAAGCTTCTGATGGAGACAATTTATGTTGATGCTGTTGCTATGGTGTTGGGAAAGGAGACCTGCAATTCTTGGCTCATCAGCTTCTGCTGGTTAGCAGGTTCCAGCTGCAGGGGCTGGCTTCAGGAGGGAAGAATCCGATAAACGAAAGAGGGAAGGGCAGTTCTTCTGAATTCTCGTCCATCTTCCTTCGTGGCCATCCTGTGCTTCCTCGTTCTTCATCTCTTGTCTGTCGGTCTCCCTCTGAGATCCACTGAAGCTGAATTTTCCATTCCAGTAGGACTTGCAAGCTTTACTGATAGTGGCATTTAATTCAAAAGGCCATCAACCTGAAGGCTGGCTCTGGAGTTCAGTGCTTTCATTTTCTAGGTGGTATCATTGGTGAATTAATTTTTAATTTGCATCTTTTTAAAATGTGAAGATGGAGTATACACCAGACTCACATATGGCTAAAGTAGGTAAGCGCAGGGGTGACTAGCAGCCCCGCCACCACTTGGTTTGAACCACAGGCATGCATCACTCTCCCGACAGTGCCCTAGCCACCTGGGACTCCACCTGCTTAGAGCTACATTCCTCCCTTCCCCAAAGCAAACCAGCCATGCCAACCTAGAGCCCCCAACAACACTTAGCAAAACATATCTTGAAACTAAGGGCAGTGGGCCAATCCAACCTAGACTAGTTTAGGCTACTTGTGCAGAAAGGAAAACTCTATCCTCAAAATAAACATTTAGGGAGAAAAAAAAAAACCTGTTTACCATCTTAGGCCTATGCATAATCGGCATATGATTACATACGCATAATTACACAAGATTAAAATTAGATGCATCTTTGGAAAAACATGTCCAATGGCTTACATAAAGCAAATCTATCAATCAACGTGGAAATCACCCATATTCTGCTCCCAGCACTAACTCTTCCATCTGGAGCCACACAAACACACCCCTGGCAGTCATCAGAGGCTTTGAGTACATTTGTGAGCTTTAAGTTCCCTTGCTTTTTGTTCTGTCTGTACTTTCACCTCACCTCTGAGTGGAACCCCTCAATACTGCACTAATTAATTGTGTGTGCCTCTTCGATTCTTTAACAAGATGCCAAGGGCCTGCAAACACTCAGTCCAGACAGAGACCACCAGTAGCAGGGTTTCGGTGAAACAGTAAGGGGCTGTATAAATAAATCAGAGCTACTGTTAAAACCCTGTCGCCACCATTGGAAACAGACCAGAAGATAAACCCTTCGCAAGCAGCGGGTAACGATGCCATGTAACTGAAGAATGTGGCCATTCCAGACAGTCTCAAAGCTGGCTGCGCCTTAACTCTTAGAGAGGGGGTCTCAGAAACCCCTTAAGGGCAGACTATCCCCACAACCGTCAGAGCTCTGAGGGTGGAGCTGAGGTGTGTGTAATTTTGTAGAGCACCCCCACATTTGTAGAGCACCCCCACAACTTTTGCGTGCAGTCTTTGTGAAGAATCACCGTCCTACAGAAAGTGACAGCCAATGGTGTCGCTGTTGAGTTCCCAAGGCCTTGACTCGAGGACACTGACTATTCTTCAGCCCCTGCTGGACCCTATTTGTGATTCTGACTATGCTGGGCATATGTTTGCAAACTGAACTTTAATATCTGGCTTTGAATGGCCAGGGTCCTGGAAGGCACGTGTGGGGACTTCTATGTCTATAGCGTCGACCGTCTAGTTCTTCAATCAGCACGCTGGGCAGGAAGGAAGGAAGTTTGAGGAATTAGCAAAAGCAACAGAATCTAGTTTTGGAATGTAACTGACTTTTCGAATATGTCAGACCTAATCATATTGAGTCAGAATAAATCAAATCAAATCACTCAAGTTTACAAGATATTTTTTAAATAGTGAGAAGCTGTTTGCTTACATCAAATAGATGTACCAGAGTCTCTTGACCAGGAGGGTCCCCACTTCACACCTCATCATAGATTTTTCTTTAATTACTGTTTGTGAAACTGGTCAAGCTTGCCACTTCATAACCTCTCCTTTATCATCACAAACAACCCACAAAAGGCCTACCCTCCATTAACACATAAAGGAAAATTTTCAGATGAGTCAACAGGACTCATTGAGAACAAGAATTTGCCTGAAATCAGTAGAAGCCAAGCTGAGATGCAAGCCTGGGTCGCTATGACCCTCTAAAGCCCACTAGTTTTGACCCTAATACATAAAGCCCAACCTTCATTCCTGCAAAGCTATGTGTTCGTTTCATAATCTGCAAAAGATGATAACTGCACCCTAAAGAGTATGACAGACACCAGAATCTCCGAATGAAGGAGAAGATTTCGCCAAGTCTGTAGTCATCTCTTCAGGTCCAAATCATTTCAGAGAGAAGTGGAAGGGTGTGGGGTCTTTGCTCTCATTGACACAGATGCCTAGGATGGCGGTGGAGGAGCGGCCAGAATAGGAATTGCCCATAACTGCCACTAATCAGGAAATGTTGCTCCCTCAGCTCTGGGCAGTCGGGGATGGATAGAGATGAATGTGCCAAACACCATTCATCTCCGCCATCTGCTTCTTCCTACTCCCTGAACAAGGAGTCCTTGCTGACTTCTGCCTGCCAAAGCGTCATGTGTGCCAGCTCATTTGGCCATCTCCTCTTGAGGAAACCCAGTTTCCATGTCCTTTGATTGTGTTGAAAACTGATTAGTGTCCATTTGCAAGCCCCCGTCTCCTCCTAATGCCTCCAGGTGTCTGTGAGCCACAGGGCTTTGATTTCTGGTCTATTAACTCTGAAGAGAATTAAACCTAATAAAAATATAACATTAGCTCCAAATAGCTGCATAATGCGTGGCAGTGAGATGCTCTCCTTTGGTCTGCACAGTGCCGAGATTAGTAGGCGTTCTCCTTTGCAATGAGAGGGAAATGAACAAAATGCCACTTCCTCCCCATAAGAAAGGCTGATGCAATATCCCCTGGAAGGAGTAAATGGCACTTTATATTGCTTTAATAAAAAGAAAAACACTTTAATGTAACGTTGAAAGGGGGAAACTGACTTGCAGCTTCATTCCAGGATAAATTTAGGTTCCTTGAGAATAAATCTTAATAAGGCTATAACTTTGACTGTTCAGTTCAGATAGAAAAAAAAAATGCCAAAATGTCCAATAAAGCACAGATTAGCTAAGCATTTTTTTCAGCTCACATTTCTATGTTTTTTTTTTTCAAAAATTAGTCTGACGAGAATTTGAAAGAAGACATGTCACATACCCATAAATACAACCAACTCAAATAGAAAACGTGTCTCAGGCCAAATTGGTCCAGGGAATTTATGGCAATTTGGTCATGGCTGCTGTCCAGAAAACCACAGTTTCTTGCAAAAGTTGTCAGCCAATACCTACTTTTCCTCTCTCCTGCCAACTACAAGGGGCTAATTCTGGGGGAAAATACTAGTTCAGCACCCCGTTGTTTGTTATTGCCCTCTTACCTAAAGACAAGCTGTGGGAGACGGAAAAAAACGTACAACACAACCAGTATATGCTTGAGATTGAACCAGATGTCTCTAGTTGGTCAAAATGTGTTTGAATCCATGGATGAATCCATCTTGGGAGGTAACAACAACCACGGCAGAAACTGTTCGATGACTCTCTAAACCCCGACTCTGGAGGCAAAAGTCTCCCATGATTATAAAGCTCTCAGAGGATACATCACAGTACTCGCAGCCGGGGGCAGCTAGGGCAGCAGGTGTCAACAGTTGGTTGTGATGGGAGTTTTTGTGGAAGGCTGATGCATGCACTTAATCACAACAAGACCCACTTTGCAACTAGGGAAAATGAGGCACAATTGTCACAGAGAAAAAGAGTGGACCGGGTTGTAAGAGAACAAGGAAACCCACGTATCATCAGCAACAGGGAAGGAGAGGCTTGTCCATGCTATCTTCTATGAAGGCCAAGTAGCTCTGTTTAGTCAGACAGGAATGTTCTGAAAGAAAAGTAGTAAGATGAAAGAAAGAGATTTAGACAAGGATTTGGATTGGGAAAGGATGGAAATGGAGGAGAGGTGATTCTGACTTTCATCTGAAGGGAATGGGAAGTTATCAAAGGCTTTGGTGTGAGGGAAAGACATATGGAGAGCAGACTGTGGGAGACGAAGCCACTGAAGTACAGAGGGGAGGGATGGCAGTCTGCGGCCAGATGGAGGCCTTCCCTCATCAGGCCAGAGCTCTCTGGAGGTCAGAGCTGTGTGAGGCTCAGGGTCTCTGCCCTGGGTGCAGGGAAGTGCTGCCGATGAGTCAGTGGCCTGAGCTCGGCCTAAAGTGTCTCCTGCTGAAGGGTCTAAATCCCCTCGGCCTTTGATGTGGAAATGTCATCAGGACATTGAGTGGATTCCAGAAAGTCTTCCAGGGGAGAACACGCAATACAAGAGGCCCCCACGCAACACACATGTGGGCCTCAGCAAGCAGAGAGACGGTGATGAGGGAAAAACAGTGAAGGAAAAATGAGATCTCTCCTCCAACGCAGGAGGACATAAATTTAAATTATGGGTCCCCGTGCAGAAACAATATGTGAAGCCTCACTCGAGCGCTGCTGGTCCTAGAGGAACGGCTTGCTGCAGACATTCTGCCTTACCCTCTGCTGGCTCATGCCTGCACACGGGGCTCCATTGGACTCAGATTGTTACCCCAGCAATCTAGAGATTGGAAATATCCTAGCCAAGCCTCAAAGTTTGAAGTAAATGGTTCTTTCACACTGCTTAAAGGTTATACAATTTCAAAAAGGCTATGCTAGGGGACAAGAAGTGAACCTGAGTTCACTCTTAGCCGTATGACCTTGGGCAAGTATGCTCATCTCTGGACAGCAACAGAAACACAAGGGTCCAGGGACCCTGCGGCTGTAACAGCATCTTACTCAAACCAGGGAGTTGGCATAGGAGTGAGCAGGGTCAGAACTCAATATGGACAAAGCCAGGCAGGAAAAGCAAATGGATCTGAGGGGATTCCTGAGAATTCAGAGTTCACCAGCTGCCTGCCTTACTCAGTACCCTCACGTACATCCTCACGCACAAGGGAGTCACATGGAATGATTTGAAAACACCTAGACCTACTGAGAGAGACCAGTGAATAAAAAAGAAAGATTTCCTATGACTTTTCAAACAAAGGGGTCTCATGTTTTAATTCTGTACCAGGCCTATATTATGTTGTTGGCCCTAAAGGTGAGACTGAGGGAGAAGGAATCTCTGATGATATAGTGGGTAAAAATGAGTCAAAACAGATTAATGTTACCAACTTGGAGCAGTGCATGATTCTTCCTTACATAGACCTCTGTAGGGCATTGTGGGGCACATCGTATCCGAGCCCTTTCCTGCCTCCAAGCAAGCCAGTCTTAAACCCCTCTAAGAAAGTGTTCTACCACAGCCCCATGCCCATAGTAAACCCACCTACAGACAAAACTAGACTGTCAAAAACAATGTTAGCGTAAGAAACTGAATTGTGGAATTGAAAAATAAATCTCAGCATTGAAGATAATTTACAGGTTATCATTTAAACTTCTAAAAGCCCTGGCAGGGTCCCTGGCACTTGGGTGAGAACTCTTTGTGGCCAATCATCACAGGGTCTGATTTCCAGGCCCAGGGGTCTAGCCAGAACAGGCTTCCATCCCTGCCAAAGAATGACTCTTTCCCAGGAACATCCTCCAGCTGCATGATACGGCCAAGCAAGCAGTAATGCCCACTGCCAGACTCTAAAGGCAAAGGAAGAGAAAAGGTTTGTCACCGTGCACAAAGCTGGGAGGTCAGGTGGCAGCCCACCCCTGTCCAGGTAGGGGTAGACAAAGGCTGGTGGTACCTTCCCAATCCCAGGAGTCCCAGTGTCCTCTGCTCCAACAGCCCTAATGTCCTCAGCTTTGGCCTCATCTGTCAAAGATCTGGCAGGACTAACAGGAATAGCCTATCCTTGGAAAAGGCCTGCAGAGGCCCCCATTTGAGCAATCTGAGTAACCAGAACTCTGAGGCTGCAGCAGGTATTCAGGCGTTGAGAGTTCCTTTCTGTGGGCAAAAGTAGACCGTAAGTCTTTTAAACCATTGCCAACAGGTGAGCTGGCAACTGCAGAGTCTGTGAGTCATGAGGCCTGTTTACAAACGACACACTTACCCGCACTGCCGGACACAGTCCGTTCTCACGGCCTACTGTAGTGAAGGACGCACAGTCACCGGTGGTGTTGAGCTGGAGCCCTGAGAAGCCGATGAGCTCCTGCTGCCGAGAGACAGGACACTGTTCCTAAAGCCTTCATCGCAGGTTAAGCAATTGCTCATTATAAAACCTCGTCTTGGCTGTGTTTATGTTTAGATCACCTTTTCCATGCCTTGTTGAATCACTAACACTGAACTTCATGCCAAGAGCACTGTATCTTGTACATGATCACAGCTGACCTAAGACAGTTTCCTCTGTAACACACAGCCTTCCCACAGTTAAGACTACTGACAGCAAGCTGTTTGTTTCCATTTTCGTAATGGTTTTCTTTTTTTATTTTACATGTCTGAGGGTTTACATGCATGTATGTCTGTGTACCTTGTGTATACAGTGCCCTAAGAGACCAAAAGAGAGTGTTGGGTCCTTGGGATGAAAGTTATAGACAGTTGTGAGCTGTTATGTAGGTGTTGGGAGTTGAACTCAGTTCCGCTGGAAGAGCAACCAGGGCTCTTAACCATTTAGCTCTTGCTCCTGCCCCTCCATTTTAAATAGCAGAACTATCAAGTGAAAGAAATGTCATAAATTTAATACTAAATTGACTGGGTGGGGGGAAGGAAGAATAGTCATTTACAACAGGCAGGCTGAGTGCAGAAGACAAAATGTCATCATCTTTAGCCTCGGCCAAGCACACTTGCATATTAAATAACTAGCAAAGCACCATGAGCATCCTTGTGGGGATTACAGATTTGTTGACCAAGAGTGAATTTGAAGATTCGGTATCTATGACTGATGAGAAGTGGTTGTCTATGTAAAGTCATCCATTATAACCCCGCCCAGCAGGTCTGTGGTGAAGTCCCAAAGAGGCTTCTATCTAAGGCCTGGCAGGGTTAGGCTAAAGAGGACCATGTGTCAAACGGAAACACAAGACCCTTGCAAAGTTGTATTTTGCTTTGAAAAGATGACGATCTCAAATCTTTAAACCTTTCTAAGATACCACATAACCATTTGCATATTTCAGCATTAAATTAAGAAAATATTTTTCCTGATGAAGGCAGACTCTTTAACTGAATTTTAAATTTATTTTTAGCTTGGCTTTACCTAGGTTTATTTTGTTTTGAGAACTTACATCCTCGGCTGAGGATGACCTTGAACTTTGGATTCTCCTGCTTCTACCTCCTTCGTGGTGGGATTGCAGGCATGTGCCTCCACACCCTGCTGATGTGCTCAGGATGGAACCCAGGGCATCCTAATGCTTGGCAAATATGCTACCACCTGAACCACATCCCCAGCCCTGCCTTTTCTATTTTTAATTGACACATGATAATCTGACAATCATGTATACTGGCCAGGGGAAAATGAGGAATAGTGGGTGGCAATTTTAAATTTTCAAATAGGTATACAAGGCACATTGATCATAGAGTCACTAGTAGATACACTACTTCAAACACTTATTGTTGCTTTGTGTTGGGGACATTCGGAACTTTCTTTTACAGTTTTTTGAAACATGATTAACTATTAGCTACAGTTACCCCAATTGATGTGGGATTTCCCTTTGTATGCTGCGATTATCATTAATGAATAAAGAAACTGCTTTGGACCTATAGCAGGGCAGAACTAAGGTAGGCAGGGAAAACTAAACTGAATGCTGGAAGAAAGAAAGGTAGAGTCAGAAAGAAGCCCTGTAGTCCTGTTGGAGACAGACACCCGAACTTTGTCAGTAAGCCACTGCCACCTGGTGATACACAGATTAATAGAAATGGGTTAAATTACTATGTAAGAGTTAACCAATAAGAAGCTAGAGCTAATGGGCGAAGCAGTGTTTTAAGTAATATTGTTTCTGTGTGGTTAATTTGGTCACAGATGGGACAAATGAGTGGTCTCCTCCAACATACTGGCATCCATCTATAGCCTACTGGAATGTAATTCTCTAACCTGAATGTTTCACCATTTAGTCAGTACCCACTAACCCGCCCCCCCCATCTCCTCTACCATTCCCAACTTTCACTAGCCACCATTCTAATCTCTACTTCATGTCGTCAGTGTTTCATCCTCCGCATGTGAGTGAGAACATGCTGCATTTGTCTTTCTGCTTCTGGCTTATTTCATTTAGCATATTGTCCTCCAGACTATGTAAATCAGACTCTCTGGAACTGCTACAAACTGATCTTAGTTCTGTGTTTGGGAATGACACAGACTGTGGTAACCCTCCTTCCGCAGAGCACCCTGTTGGCTGTCTTACTACTCTTTCCTTTTATTTACTCTTTTGGGGGCCTGCCACCCAGCTCCCAAATAAATCACAATCAGAGTCTTATATTACTTATAAATAACCACCCTTATCTTGGTTTATTTCTAGCCAAATTTCCTTAATTTAAATTATTCCATTAAACTTTTGCCCCCAGGCTTTGTCCTTTTCTTACTTCTGTATACCTTACATTCACTCTTGCTCCACGGCGGGCTGTGTGGCTGGGTTGCAGCCCCTCGCCCCCTCCTCTTGTTGTTTTCTTGCCCCTAGGTCTTTTTTCTCCTCTATTCTCTCTGCCTGCCTGTCCTGCCTATCCTTGCCTTGCCTTGCTATTGGTTGTTCAGCTCTTTATTAGACCAATCAGGTGGTTTAGACAGGAACAGTGACACAGCTTCAGAGAAGTAAACAAATACAACACAAACGGATCTTTGCATCATTAAACACATATTCCACAGCATTAAAAAAAAGTAGCACATCTTAAATCATATTCTACAACAGCACCCTTTCAGACATTTGCACATGCTGCCGGTCCCACTTCTAAAGCTACAGCTGCCCACCTTCAACACCCTACTCTGGTTGTTCTTCACAACCTCTCCAATTTCTACATCTCAGTCGCTTTGGGGGCATGTTCTAATCTGTCAAAATGTATAGCCACCTCCTGCTCAGGCTCGAGAATAACATCAGTAACTTCAAACTCTGGGCAATTAATTCACAGAGCTTTTCTGGGCAGATTTCTCAACATGTATGAGTCGACTTTTTAGACCAAATCTTTTCTCAACATGCGCGAATCAATATTTTAGGCCAAATCTTCTCGGGTTTCCTAATTCACCCTAAAGGGCACAAGTGAGGTGATCCAGTGAGCAATGGCACCTGCTTCCAAGTCTGGCTACCTGAGCTCAGTTCTTAGGATTCACGTGATGGAAGGAGAGAACGGACTCTCACAAGTTGTCTACTGATTTTCACAAATGCACCACGGCCTGTGTGCATCTATGCAAACACACGTACACACACACACACACACACACAAATACTAAGAGTAAGTATGTGATTTAAAATATCCTGATGAAGCAATCATATACATGCACTAAAAGTAATTTCACCAAAAGGATGCTCATTATGGAGATTTTTATTACTCCAAAATATGGGTACAATTAAGACATCAAAACTTTAATTCTAAAGAAAAATGTACCACATCTGTATAACCGCTGTATACTATGCAGTCATTAAAGATGACAATGTCAGAAAGTCTTTATTGAGGTACATAGATATCTGTAGAATCATAGAGAACTGTACACAAGAATGGATACAATCTGATTACATTTTAACTAAAATAACCATCTATTCAAAATATAGAGAGAGAGATAGTCCCCAGAGGCTAGCAGTAACTCTGTGTTGTAACACCTTTTATCACTGAGACAAAGACTTCAAAGAAAATGTTCAAAGAGTGAAGATTCATTTTGGCTCCAGGTAGCAGAGGCTCCATCCAGTCCATGGTAGACTGGCTCCATTGCTGTGGGCTTGAACTGATGCAGCAGAGTGACAGGGTGTGACAGAGGAAAGTTGCTCAGAGCAGCCAGGAAACAGAGAGACAAGGGAGGGACAGGAGGCATCGTTCAGGGGCCTGGTTCAGGGACCTGCTTCCTCCAGTTAGGCTCCACCCCTTCTATTAGCCGTCTGTGGAAATAGCACTCCAGCTGGGTTGGACACCTTCAGTCCATGAGCTGGTGGGAGACTTTTCATATCCATGCCATGCGTTTTCTGTAGCTTATCTATCTAAAGTATTACCTGTGCTCCTTGTTCTCTTCAGTAAGAAACTTCGTTTATAATAAGAAAAGGTAACCCTTCGTTAGTTGACTATTTTTCTCAGAATAAAGAACCGCACCCTAGCATGGGATTAGGACTGCTGGTGACTTCAGCTTCTCCTTACATTAGCATTTTCACTTTTAGCCCTATACAACACCCCAGATCCCCAAATTCATACCCCTGCTGCCATCTGACTCCTTCTGATGACTGTCTCCTACAGAACACGGTCAAGCCAGGCAGTAGTGGCGCATGCCTTTAACCCAGCACTCAGGAGGCAGATGCAAGTGATCTCTGTGAGACTGAGACCAGCCTGGTCTACAGTGTGAGTTCCAATACAGCCATACACAGAGAAAGCCCAGCTCAAGAAAGAAAGAAAGAGAGAGAGAGAGAGAGAGAGAGAGAGAGAGAGAGAGAGAGAGAGAGAAACAAGGTCAAGATATTTTCATGGGTGCTCTAAATAAAGATTTTGTCACTAAGGTATGAGAATCAGACTCTGCTCCCCAACACCTACAGTTTGAAAGTGAGTAGGTATAGCAGCTCCCTGTAATCTCAGGGCTCTTAAGACAGAGAAAGGGTATCCCATGACAAACTGCCTAACCAGACCAGCCAATTTGGTAATCTCTAGGCTCAACAAAGGACCCTGCCCCATCCAATGAAAGCAGAGAGGAACCAAGAAACACACCCAACATCAACCTCTTGCCTCTACATGAGCATATGAATTTCTATACCCACACACATGTAAAGCAGCACACATGCTAACATGCACACCATACACACATGCAAAGAAAAAACAATGCAGTTTGAAGAAACTGTTCATGAATAATAGCAAGAAGGCAATACTAATCCAAGATTGTGAGTCTAATCTAAGGCTATGTCTCCCCAGAACCAGGACTGTACAAGAGGACGTTTCTTTCTTTGTGCTATAATTACAGCATAGGAAATCATTTACATTGTTTACAACATTATCTGGGGAGAAATACCCTGAAATATAGTCCATCCCACTGCCATGTCTACAAACAATGAAAGTAATTCCAGATATGTGCTCTTCCCCTTTGAGAGAATGATCCTGGCCATGCAACACCAGATATTAAAGTTCAATTTGCAAACATATACCCAGCATAGTCAGAATCACAAATATGGTCTACTGTGTTTCATTATAAGAATTTAATATTGAATTACAAAACCTAAATGGCATAAATAAATTCCAGATGTCTTCCCAAATCCCTAACTCTCACATTAGACTAGAAAGAGACATCGCTGTGTATGAATGGTTACATTTAGTTCCCCGCAAAGCCCAAAAGATAGATCCTCGGCAGTTCTTCAGCCTTCTCCCAAGAAAACACACGAACGCTTGAGCTCCCGAGATTCACACAGCCCAGCTGTCCGCCATGTGCTCTGCCTATTTATCCCCACTCAAGGGACAGCAACAGCATGGTCAAGTACAGGGAAAGGGAGCCAGGCTGCCTGAGTCCCGCGCAGCGGGGTGGCTTTGGAAAAGATCCTCCGTCTTCTCATTTGCCCCCTGAGAATGAACACAACGCCCACATTTGCTGGTGCTCCTACCATGGGGCTAGTCGCATAGCAAAGTCCTGTACTTGTTACTAAGAATCACGTGACATGGAGGTCCTTCAAGGCAGAGAAAGCCCACGCCCCCTTTCAGCCCAGATAAATAGACTTGTGTCTCCTTAACTTTAGATTACAGAGTCTGCTCCTGGGAATGGCCAATGAACTAACTTCTAATCATAGGCAGTTCTAAACCTGGTCAAGCCCTGACTTCCCTTATTGCTGATCCACGTACTCAAGCCGTGTCATTCTACCAACTGTCGGGGCTGCAGAAGCAAAGACACAAACGTTCTGGCCTCAGGTTTGTGGGAATGGTTTTTCCAATTAACTTAAAGATCAAATCTATGGAATTCTACCATGTTTATAATGATAACAATCAAAAGCTGATCATTTTCTTGCTTCTTAACCCGATGACCTCATTAAAAACTGGCACCTGTGTTTGTAAGAACAATCACAACTCTAAAAGGTCTTCATTACTGACCCTTAACAGAGTATTTGCAGCCAGGATATCCTCCAGTGGCGCAGCTCACACCTCTAGAGTGTGGGTGGACGCCAGATGGCAAGGGCACAAGCTTCGTGCAAGTTCATACTTGGCCTGCCTTTGGCCTCGGAATAGCCACAAAAGCGTGCCCAAATTTAGTGTTTACAGATTGCTTTCACATGCAACACCTTGCTTACTCCTCCCACCAGCTCTGTGTGAGAAGGTTTTATCGTCATCATCATCATCATCATCATCATCATCTTACCTAATGTTGCAATGTAGACTTTGAAACCAGGGAAGATGAGAACCCTTGTCTGAAATCACCAGCCAGTAAGAAATTTAGGAGAAATTGGAACATGGATTTCTTGCCTTGAAATCTGTGTGTGTGTGTGTGTGTGTGTGTGTGTGTGTGTGTGTTTACAGGACTAGCAACCAAAAAGCTTAAAGCAGTCACAGGAACTTGTGGGCTGTATCTCTTCTTCGAGTGTTCTTTGTTTATTTGCAGCTCTGGGTTTCCTGGTTTGTCTGATGTTCCCATGGCTGGCAAAAGCAAGCCCAGGCACAGGCTAGTCTAGTCCTTCAGTCAGGTGGAACTGTCTCTGCAAGCTGTGACTGTGTACTGCAGGGTGGGGGAGGGGCCGTGTTTAATTGCTGTGTTATTGGAGCAGAATTTTGCTACACTGTAGCCAAATGATGCCTCATCTACAAAGAAAAATGAACTACTCCAGAGAATTTGGTCACAAAGAAGCCAAATCCTGTGCAACAGTGAAGTAGTATACTCAGCTCTGAAATTATTGCTCAATGAGTCTAGGATGAAAATGTGAAGGAGGGACCAGTCAGTGAGGGAGTGTATCTGACTTAGGCGAAAAAAAATCAGCCTCTGTGGTCTGGTCAAAAGATTTTCTCACTTATAAAGAAGTGTGTGGAGATGTAGTCAAGAGTCGGAACAGTGGAGTTTGACTTAGTTTGACCTCCTATAGCAAGACACCATTGACTGGGTGACTTAACAAACATTTACTTATCAGATTTGGAGACTTAATAGTAAATGACCTATGGACAGGCAAATCTCATGTCCACTAATTGGCCATGTTTATCCTTCATTCTCGAAATG
The DNA here is from genome assembly GCF_982192425.1 of Myodes glareolus. Lineage (NCBI taxonomy): Eukaryota > Metazoa > Chordata > Mammalia > Rodentia > Cricetidae > Myodes > Myodes glareolus. The sequence goes on along the minus strand of NC_142033.1, from coordinate 62,709,511 downwards.
CTCTCTCCTGGCAGAGAGGGAGAGATTATTGCTCTCAGGTCTCTTCTTATAAAGGGCACTAATCTCTTTCACGAGGATTCCCTCCTCCTGACTTAATAACCTCACAAGTCCTATCTTCAAATGAAGATAGGGTTACAATACATGTTTTGTCAGGGAAACGCCACAGACCTCTACCTTCCTGCATGTCTATCTTGGTGGCAGCTCTCTGTTACTTCAATCTCATGACTTTATTTGGAACCAATGACAAACTAGGTATGATCAGATCTGAGCAGGCAATACAGACTTAGTCCTGCTTCTTTTCCAACAACCTCATCCATCAACTTCTGCTCATGTACCATTCTCCCTAGTGGGTGGGTCACGTGACCTCAGCTGGAGTCTGAGAAAATGTGGATGAGTTGATTATCCTGCCTCCCTAAAGAAGAGCTCTAGGGTAAGAAAGAAGGAGGAAATGGGCATTGAGCAACACATGGGAAACCGCCACTCACTGAAGGTCTGGATTGTGACAGGTACAACTCAGAACAGTTCCAAAGAGAAAGAGCACTCTCCTTGCATTAAGCATCCTGAAAGTGAATCCCGAGAAATGTAAAATGTAAAGGAAGATGTGCTTCTCTTAGGAGACTGTTCTGTGGACATTTACACAAGACAATGACTGACTGGCTCAACACAGACACTCCAAAGATGACGGCAAATGTTCCCTCCTCTTTTATCTCGTTCTCAGAGATGTCATGCTGCTTTCCACTGGGAATGGCTTCATATATTCTCCATCTAATTAATCTGTTGTGATCCAGCTATGGCTGTGATCCAGTTCTGATTGATGGTGCCCTTATCCCCTAAACCACACAAGCACAGCACTGCTAATATACTGAGCCAGTCAAATCTCTTCTGCCTCCTAGGTTGTCTCTTTTGGTTGATTCTAGAACTCTTGAGATATTTTATTCATGCTCAGTTAAGATAGCAGTAGCCTTGGTATTGGTGATTTATTAACCTATTCATTATGCTTAACACTTTCCGGGACCTAGCGATAGTCATTGAGTAAGTGAATCTCAGCTTCATCAGCATTTACCAGACGTGTAATCCTGGGCAAGCGTCACACCTCCAATAGGTGAGAATAGAAAAGTTATGAGTTTGTGAAATTTTAGATTTGTTCGTTCTGCCACAGTATGATAGTGGTAACAGCTGAAAACTGAACTACCATATAGACAAGGAACAGAGATGGGCAACAAGTTATGCCAAAGGTGCACACACACATGTACAGACACATGTGTGTTTAAACATGCGTGTGTGTGTGTGTGTGTAATACTAGGGACTTAACCCACAGCCTCACACATGCTAGGCAAGAAGTCTACTACTGCTTTACATCCCTAGATCCCTTTTGACTGTTTATTTTGAGACTGGGTCTTACTAAGTAGTCCAGGCTGGCATTGAAGTGTGATCCTCCTGTCTCATTCTTTTTGAGTGGCTGAAGTCATAGGCCTAGGACACCAAGCCTGGTTCAAGGACAATAATTCCACAGTACTATCTGCACTATAACAAGATGTGTTATCTTTCTAGTTTGAATTAAAATTAACAAACCCTCCTGAGTTGTAATAACCTCACATAAAAATACCCTGAAGAAACAATGACCCACAAACATCCCAGAATCCCTCTGACTTTTATAGCACAGGAAAACTCCACCACAGAACAGAGACACTTCTCAGGCAGAAGGTAGGCTCAAGTTTCAGGGAACAGCTGAAGGGTCTTTGTGCTGCCAGTAGATCTGGTTAAGAACCCCTCCTCTGTGGGGCTGCTCCTGATTGTCAGTGAACCCCAAAGTGAGTTTGGCAACCTGACAGCATTGCCTCAAGCTTCCTCACTGAAAGAAATGTAAATTCCCAGCAGAGCAGAGTATCACGTTCTATCTTTACACTGACGTATCTGTCTCCTTTCTACGGAGCATCCAGTGAAACAGGGATGTTGGAAGCAAACAGCAGGTGTTTGGCATCAGCTCTGCTTGCACGTGGGGTTTATGTCAAAATCTAATGCTAGCTAGGATATCTCAAGAGATTTTTTTTCAACAGTATAAACATTGGAAATTTACTTATGGGCCCAGAATTAAAAATTGGTTTGGCTCCCCAGGTCTTCCATGAAATAAATGTGTAAGATTGGACCCATTACTTACTGCCCCAGTTGTTTCATTGTGTGTAAGAGGGAAATAGTAACACTTCCATTGAGGAAAATGCAGTCTAGATTACAGGAAGTAGGAAGTTAGTGATTTCACATGGTCCATCATGCACATCTTTCACTGGATTGACTCCAGGGGAAAAGATCTCTTGTCTGTCTGTTGGTTCCAACTCTTTGGGTTGCACACGACAGGCACCTGACTCAAAGTAGCTTACAAAGAAATGGGAATGCTTTATCTCATGCAGTTGGATAATCTTAGCTTCAAGCATGGCAAGATCTCCTCCCTCCCATGTGTGGTTGTGCATGTGTGTGTTTGTGTGTTCCTATGTGTGCACCTCTGTTTGTCTGTGTGTGCCTCTGTGTGTGTTTATGTATGGGTGTGTGTGTGTCTATGTATGAGTGTGTGTGCGCATGTGTATCTCTGTGTTTCTGTGTGTGCCTGTGTGTGCATGTGTGTGTGCATCTGTATGTGTTTGTACCTCTGTATTATGTCTGGGTGTATATGCCCCCATGTGTGTGTGTGTGCATGTGTGTGTTTGTGTGTTCCTATGTGTGTACCTCTGTTTGTCTGTGTGTGCCTGTGTATGGGTGTGTGTGTATGTGTGTCTCTGTGTGTGCCTATGTGTGCATGTGTCTGTGTGTGCATCTGTATGTGTTTGTATCTGTATGTGTTTGAACCTTTGTATATCTGGGTGTATATACTTCTGTGTGTGTGTGTGTGTGTGTGTGTGTGCACACGTGCGCGCATCTCCTCCTTCGTCTATGTCTGTAGACTTCACATTGTGGAGAAGATGGCCAGTGATTGAAAGGACATTTGTTTCCATGGACTGTCTTTCTTGAGTTATGCATGCCATTGACCTTGGTTGCCGGGTGTATCACATGTGTTCTCCATGGCGCAACCTGCTTGACCTGCTCACCTTGTCGGGGAGGCTGTAGAAGCAAAGGACACTGCACAAGGCAGCCTTCTTTGAGCCACACAGAAAAGGAGGTCTCACAAAGACAGAAAAGGTAGATTCAGTGCGGTTAGGAGAGCACCACAGAGGTCCTGCCTCACTGGACATGGCCTTGCGTTACGGAGATTTGTGTGCAAAGCTCAGAGGCAACAGCATGCACATAAGATTTACTGTTTGACTCACAGATCAAATAACCAACTTTGCCTAATTTGCCTAAGAGATCCCTGGTTTTTATCAATGGAGACCACGCTCTGGAGAGCCTCTCTCAGCCCTAGGCAAATCATTCCTTGCATTTTCCTTTTGGCATCACATTTACCTTTCAAACAACATGTGATTTGAATTTTGTTTGCATTCCCCAAAGTAGCTGTTATGCGTTGTTTGTAAAAACAAGCCAGGCCTCAGTAAACACACGAATCCCGTGTAATCTGTGAAGTAAGTAGGAGCTAATTGTTGATTAAGACAAGAGCGCGTGTGCAGTGGCTGGGGATGCTGACATGATGTGGTTATAACTTGAGATGAAGATGAGGAATGAGGAAAGAAGACAGGATATCAAGAATTTGGGATGGGGAGGCTGAGAACTGGAACGGCTTGGGACCAGGTTGTTAATGGAGTCTTGGTTTTACTGTTGACAGAGAAACAAATTATCAATAAAGGAAAATGTTGAGACTCGTCATCCTCTTATTTTGAGTCATCATTTATGAAGTAAAAGAGGAAATGCTTTTTGGTCACAAACCATACCAACTATGCTTTGAAGATAAGTCTTTCTTTGAAATTTTTTTTTATCAAAATATTAACATTAGAGACAAGGCAATTTACAGTCTTTGAAAGGAGAGCTCTCAATGGAGAACACAGCTTCCCAAATTATAGTCTTAAGAATAATGTGGGGCCAATAAGATGGCTCAGTAGGTAAAGGCACTTGCCACCAAACCTGAGGACCTGGGTTCAAATCCCCTGAACACACACAACAGAAAGAGTAAACTAGCTCAATCAAGTTATCATTTAATCTGTGTTCACTTTCCATGGTACATGTATACTCACACACATACATACACACACATATACACACATACACACAAAAGGCCAATAAATAAATATTTAAAATAATAGTAATGTGAATGACATAGACTTATGCAAATTAACTCCAAATTCTAATGCCCCCTCGGGACATAGTTTTCAACAATTTTCATGTGATTTTTGTCCTTACCCAGTACCACTGCACGGTTCGTTCACTCCCCAGGGATCTGCACATGTTTAATTACACAGACTGAGCTGAGTCAGCCAAGGCAGCTCATTGGGGCATCGTCCTATCCGAGTCCAGATGGTCTGGGCTAATTTTTAAAGCCTAAGCTTTCTGAACTCTAATGAGAAAGAAATATGATGTAACCCACAAGCAAACCTGGGGTCTTAGGTGGCATTGAGAAATGGCTTTAACCATACCACCTGGTTTCCTTCTTGTTTCTGCCCTTTGGTAAACTTCAGATTTTGTAGAAGTCACCTAAATTTTATCCTAGTGCAACAGTGAAGATTAGTTAAAATGTTTCCAGAAGAATTCGTGAACTGTGCTAGCACATTCCAGTGTTGGCCATGATTCTCCTCTTTAGCCCACTGGTTGAAATAGAGAAGGTTTACATAGTTCTTCAGGGAGGAGTCCATTTATTTATCCTTGAGAAGCCAACCACATCATAAATGTGCAGCCAAGATCACCTTCTGAAACACATGATTTCAAGTTCTTATACTGCACTGGGGAAAGTAAAGTGAACTAATAAATAAATAAATAAATAAATAAATAAATATGATAGGTTCATGGTTTCCCTTCTACAAACAGGAGACTTTGGCAGAAAATGTGTACCAATTCGAAAGGGTCAAAGAATCACATGTGACCAGAGACTCAGAGGGAAAAACGAGAAGGGAAAACAAAGTCTTTGCAAAGACTTCGCAGGTCTCTGCAAACAAGGTGAGCTGATTAGGTTCAGTAGGAAAAATAGGATCAAAGTAAAACAGAAATCAGACAAGAAAATGTTAATATCCCTCTCTAGAGAACCCAGAAGTATTTTGGATTTTAGATGCTACTTGTTAGTGTTTAACAGTCTCCATCATTTTGTGATGTGTATCAGTTTTGTATACTTAGTTTCTGTTAATAGGGTTATACACAATAACCATGAGATCACCTTTATCTCTTTCCAAACATGTACTGTTTCTAATGACTCTTATTAAATTTGCTTAGATTTGACTGTGATAGTGTGCTTATGTAAAGCTTTGAATTTGATCCCCCAAATAGTTCTTTCATTAAACATAAACTTTATAACCTTGGTGATAATTTTGCCTTCTCTAACTCAGTAACCAGCTCTGTTGCTTTTGCTTCCGTCCTTGTCAGCTATTAGTATTTAGGAACAATGGCAATAGAATCGCGTTTTTGGTCTCCTCTGGTTAGGAGATTGTCTTTCTTCATTTTCTATTTCTATAGCAAAATAGCTAAAGGCAAGTCACTTATAAGAAAAATAAGTTCCTTTTGATTCAAAATTCTATAGGAAAGTACCAATGGCCACATCTTGTTGAAGAATCACCCTGCCCTTTATGTAGCAGAAGTCACAAGGATGAGTAGGCTGGTATAGGGGGATCCAGATTAAAGGAGGTACCTAAAATAGTCCGACAAGAAGCGTGTTGGCCCTTCCTTATGCCATAACCACCTCTTACAGGCTCTCCCTTCCCAACCTTGCTGGAAGAGCTATAGATGTTCATCGTGGGCTTTGGAGAAGACAAGTGTCTTCAAATCTTCATATGTGACTTAGGTATGGAGAAACTAAAACCCAACAAAGTCTGAACTCTGCTGGACTCTTCATGTCCATTTGCATATAATACGATGATGCCCAGACAAAGAATATTAAGGGCTAAAGATGAAAGATATCAATGAGTAATATTTTATTTGAGAAAATGAACAAACACAATTGGATATAAGTAACAAAATGAGTGAAAGGCTTGAACTCTGAGATATGCCCAGAAACCGTTAATCCTGTCAATTAGCATCCAATCGGAGAAATAAGGATCACTCTAGGAAGGGATTTAAAACAAGAGATCAAAGACCTAAAACATATTTAAAAAACAGAGAATTTATGCATGCATTAAATTCTATTGAACAGCACAGCACACAAGTGAATTACTACAGTCCCATTAATCGTTATGCACAAATCTGTTTCAAGTTTTGCTATTGCCAGAAGACATCATCAGTAGGGAAGTTAGGTTAGTTTCTTTGCTGGTGTTTAATGTTTTTGTTTCTATTGCTTCCCAGGAGTGTGTAACTGGTTTTAAATAAGACATTTTATTGAAGGGATTGAGGAACAGCGGCCGCAGAGAAATGATGTTGCTTTGCTGTAAACCGGGAGGCACACAGGAACTGGGCTCCCACACTAAGATGTTCCAAAAAAGGATCCTACACTGAAGCTCCCCAAATGTCAGAGAAGCTGACAGAATTTTCTGGGTTGGCAACTGCCATGAAAAATATAGTCCTCTATATTTCTTCTGTCCTCACATCCTTATGAACCTCTCACTGGCTGGGTACTGGGGATTCTGCTTTGATACTCTATTCCTGGAGAAAGGGGAAATAAATGGGGAAAAAGAGGGAGAGAAGGAAGAAGAAAGAGGAAGAAAGAGAGTAGGAAAAGAGGAAGGGTAGAGGAGCAGGAGGCAAAAATAAGAAATGGAGGTAGGGTGGGAATCAACCAGGAGTAACAGCATCCAACTGGAAACCTATTCCGATTCATTGATTCTTAAGATTCCAAGAGTACGTGATTTATGCTTTGAAGAGAGATCAGAAGAAAATTAATCAGCCTTTTCAGATTACAAATTAAAGAATTACATAAGTAATTCAGTTTCTAAGAATAACTTTTCAGTCTAATAATCTGGTTATCTTCATCCAAAAGAATTTATAATAAAAATATTTTAAAGAATTTTTCAGTTTATAAAACAATTCAACATGAGCTTTCTCATTGGTTATCTAGACACTAAATATTGGATATTAAAACACTTTATATGTGTGACACTTTCACTGCTATAATCCTTTTCCCCCCCGAAGTCCACCAAATAAAACTATGCTCCTTAGTACCCGCGCCAGCACGGTCTGGAACCACGAGTCTCGGCGGAGGGTGTCCAGGTTGAATGAAATCCACAGAGCACGAGGTTGAGGTGAAACAGCAGCTTGTTTATTGTTCTGCTGGGGCTAGCTTTTATACCATGGCACCAAATGGGGAGGGGGCTGCGAAGGGACTGTCACCTGACCCAAGGAGGAACTCTTACCTGACCCCAGTAGGGGTCAAGGACTGATCACATGCACTCCACCTTCACCTGTCTCCAGTAGGGACTGTCACCTGACCCCAGCAGGGATCAAGGAATAATCACGCGCACTCAAACTTCCTCATCCAACTCCAGGAGCAGAGGGAAGTTAAGATTCTTTGCAGATAAGCACCTCAAATGGGGGCAGGGAAATATAACTCGGGGTAGCAATTCCCACACCTTAGTTCTCTTAGCCCAGCATTCTGCAAACCATCTTCTTTGACCGGAATGCCAGGAGAGGAGGTTAAAGACCTGGTTCTCAGTCATCTCTCGTCACACTAAGGAATATATCCTTGGGTAGGCAAGCTAGCAAGCCTATGCACAGTAGGATGGGAAGAATCCGTTAAGGGGTACACAGAGAACTTAATAAAAGGATCCATTATTGCTCTGACAGATATGTCTGTGAACCCTGTAGTACCTTTCTACTGCTTATTTTCTTGGTTAGGTGGCCCCTATTCAACCCTCCTTTTCCCTTACAGACCCTCGGGTGTCAGTATAATGGACAGAGACACCTTTCACAGGAGTTCATCTCTGCCTTCAGGGAACTTGCAACCAGTAGGGCAGACAGACATTGTGCAATTTTTCTTGGAAGTATATACGTGCTTCCCCAATTACAATCATGGTGAAGCATGTTTATGAAGTTTTAGAAAAGGAGAAAACTTCATGAAAGAGAAATACTGGATGCTATAAGATAAAGTGAAAAGTAATAGTGGAGGTAATCAAAGAAAAAACCAAGAAGAAGGAGCATGGGATCAGGGTTTGAGCTAATTGTGACAAAGGAAGTAGGGAGACCTGGGCAGTGTCCAGAGCTGTCACCCTCAGCTCTGTTGGAGCCTGTAGGAGCCCCAGGGCTGCCCTCCGAGGTCCCTTTCTTCTGCTGGTACTATGAGCAACTGTCTCCTCTCAGATCGACTGAACTAGGGACTAGTGAGCACAAGAGAGTCGGAACTGAGGATTACAAGTGCAGAAAGATGAGGGAGGGAAGGGTTCACATTGGAAGAGCAGGGCTCTGGCCATTGCGGGCAACAGCTGACTTTGTCACTTACTATCTCTGTGACTTCTACCAACTTCTCAAAGCTGTTTCAAGGATTCAGTGAGAAGGGCACAAGTTGGCGTCTTCAATATTAGCTCTGTTCTCACGCTATCTCCAGCCTCACTCAGACTGGGTTAGATACTCCCAAGATTCACGTGTCAGGTTGAGTTCCCGAAGACAAGGTTTAATTAGAAAACTGTTCTTGCCAAAGGGAAGACACAGGTCTTCACCGAAATGACATTTAGAAAATGAGTTTATGGAAGGGCGATGAAAGTCACTGGTGTAATTAAATATGGGTTAGACCTGGGCTGTGCGCGTTTTCAATGGGAGAGCCGATCTCCCTTTGTCTGGGTTAGACCTGGGCTGTGCACGTTTTCAATAGCAGAGCCAACATCCCTTTGTCTGGCATCTGTGGCTGCTTTAAGGATGAAGAGAAATGGAAAGACAGTTTGGAATCTATCAAAGGAAACCAAAAGTGGTGACCATGCAGAGGCAATAAGGTGGATGACAGAGAAAGAAGAAAATTCACACCTTAGAGGAAGAGAAGTCCGGACAGAATGCAGGCGTCCTGGCACCAGGAGTGTGGACCAATGTCACGGATGAATGGAGTGGGAAGTGGAAGTGCTCCTGGCCCATTAACCATATTTTCTCCATATTCGATGCTGGAAAAGATTGTTGTTTTAATTCAGTAGTCGAGCTATAAGAAAATGCCACAGACCAGGTAATTTTTAAGCCATTTATTCCTCACAGACCTGGAAACTGGTAAGCCCAAGATCAAAGTGAAAGGCAGTTCAGCATCTGCTAAGGACCCAGCCTTTGCTGACAAGCTCTCGCCTACATCTTCCAGAGAAGTCCAATGTTGTGTAGTCATTCAGAAGAAGAGTAAAAAATGTCCTTCCAGGTCTTTCCATAAGGTCACTAATCTCACTAGAGTGGACTCCATCCCTGTGACTTATTCACACCCTCAAGGTCTTCACCACAGTAAAACGAGGGATCGTATCCCCAGTGGGGAAACAGGGTTGGAATAGTTAAGTGGCCCCATGAGCTTCCCTTTGCTGATAAGTATTCTAGGTCATGGCTTAGTCTTGAATTTTCTCTTTCCATATCCAATATTCTCTCTGAGCGAATGTCTGGACAGGCTATGCCTATTCCTCTGGCATAACAAGCTTTCTCGACGCCTTGTTCCGTTCCCTGATCAAAACTCAACCTTTCCACCTAACAGTGGCTCAGAGCCTTCTTCAAAAAAGGTGATGAGAAAGAGAAGAACACAGAGGCCTGAGAGTGGGGCTGTTGTGTTGAAATCCCATTCCACCCCACAATCGCTTACATCCTTGTTGGAGCATTTCCTCCACACACCCAAGCAAAGGCCGCTAGTGTAACCATCCCATCTTACAGCCAGAAGCAGATCTCGGGGACAGAAAGACCCTTATCCAGTGATACATTTCCTAAAGGCCAAAATACATGTATCAAAACCCTGCATCTGCTTTTGGTACCAAAGGCTAATTGGGGCTGGTGGGGGGGGGGGGGGAGCTTAACTCCAGTTCTTCTACCTCCTGTGTGATCCTTGTGGAGTTTTGCAAACCTCAGCCTTCACATCTTTTCACGGTCAACTGAAGGCGATGACATCGATGGCTGCCACACTCTTTCTAGCAGCAATTAAGAAACAACAGCAGTCAGCCTTAGAAGATCTGTCAGAGAGCCTTGATGTCCCACATGTGAAACTGAGACGTTCAACTTGAACTTTAGATCTTATCAAGACTCAGCGTTTTTTTTTTTCCCCCAAACATGATTTGGGAAACAAGTCAGTAGATTAAAAAAGGATATTTTGTTCATGTGTTTGTTTGTTTGTGAACCTCCTTCTAACAACGAGGCATCCTGCAGAGATCCTGCACCATTGGATGCCCTGACCTTGCTGGCTCCCCCTCTCCACCACTCTTTGAAGCCTGGGAGTACACTTTTGAAAGCAAATCAGGAACACAAGTACCAATCTGAAGCCACACACACACATACACACACACACAAATATGTGAGTGCTTTATGCTTCCAAAAGGAAAGGGGCTTTGAGCTAAAATCCACATTTGTGCAGAGTTCCAGGCATCCAGCTGTTGGAAGTTCTCGCAAGCACTGTAAGTAAACAGCCCTCTCCCCTTTCCCCATCCACGCAGACATCTCCAGGCTATTTTCATCCTGGAGAAGACGCTTGGCTTCTGTTGTCTTGCACTCTCGCTGTGCTTCTCTGATGCTTGGGGGTGTTTAGTGACTTGGGTCTTCATCAATAAAGCATTTCTGGGGGACTTGTGTGCCAAACTAAAGAGGGAAAGTGAAAGTCAGCCTCAGCTTTGTCTGGGTTAGTTTTGAAAAGTCCCAGACTTATATTCCTCCTAGCTAAGGATCAGCACTCACTGCAGTCACCGGGAGAATAGCACAGATACAATGGGAGCAAGCCAAAGCAGCCCTCTGACATCCCTGTGAATGACAGGATTGTATGTGAGTCGGCTCCTGCTGAGCCCAGTGTGAAGATGCTTCCTTCCATTTGCTGTAAGATTCTAGTGGAGGAGAAAGGAAACCTCCAGGCCAACCCTGTTCCTTACAGAGTTCTTTGTAGTGGAGAGATCCTGTGCTCGACTTCTTTTTTGTAAAGAGTGCTGATTTATTTACGGTCTGTTTTATGATTAAACAAATGTTCCACTCTGTAGGACTGTGGGCATAATGCAGGACAAGAACATAATCATAGGGTAAAGGATGGAGTCTTGTTAGTAGCAATTTCAAGAATAGACTGCATGTTTTCATAAGTGATGGGCTGTGGCGATATGCATTTCTTTTACCACTGTTTTAAATTGGATTGTGGTTTGTGACTTTGGAATTATGGAGAGAGCATAACAAACTTCAAGGAGATCTTGTTTTAGCAAATTTTCTACCATGAGATTATACTAGACCTTCAAGAATCTAATATCTTTTTTGGTGGGTCTTCATTGTGGTTTGATGGCTATATGGGACTTGCGTCCCAAGATCTCACTGCCTACCCCGTCATCAGATTGTATTTCCCAAAGGTTTCCACACCCTTGCCTAAAGTGTGCGCTCCAGACTCTCTGGAATGTTCCCAAATTAACAAGAATAAGCACTCTTAATGCTGGCTGATAAAATCTGTCTTCTTGGGTTCCCATGACAGCATTCCTTGATGAGGATGATAATGATGATGATGATGATGATAAGAATGGTCTCATTCTTAGTAAATCAGCAATCATCAGCATACTCTTAAAAGATATAAATGTCAATGAGATTCTACAAGTTATCAAGAATTCCCAACCGTCCAGTCCACGTGCATACCTCTAGTGCATAAACCATATTGACTCTGAACTTGGGGTGATTGCTAACCTTTCACCTTCACCTAAATAGATGCCCTCGGCCTTCTTCACTGACAGAAAAGCGCAGCAACGACCAATCCTGCTAGGGCAAGTGTGTTTGTGGTCACAGCACAGCACAAGCTAGCTCTCATTATACAGACTAAAGGTGCTGGGTGCTTGCTGTGTGAGGTGTGTGCTGTACTGTGTCATAAGACAGAGCAAGATGAATTCATTGTGTGCAAGGGGATGATTTCGGGGGAAATATTACTGGGCAGGTAGGGTGTTTTGCTCCATTACCTGGCCACATTTCACCTGCTCTGTGAAGAAGGTTAGACAGCTGCCAAGGAATACAGGATCTGGAGCTGAAGGGCAGGGGATAAAACAAACAGGCTTCTGGGTGAGTGTGTGTTTACATAATAACCCTGTGCCTCAGTCTCCTCTGTATAATACATCAGCAGCGTTCGAGTAAGGATGAGAGTTCATATCACAGGTACTTATTGTTCTGGTGTATGTACGAGAAGACTAAACCTTGTGAGGTGGCTAGCCGGGGTCACGTGAGCAGCTGGCCCAACACCCCACAGCTCCCTGTGAACAGGGATAGGATCCAAACAGGTTTTCTAATTCTACATCCTGTGTGCTTTCATTGACTCCACATTCTTTCCTGCCCTTGCCAAACTATTCAGGTTGTCAGTGCTGTGTCAATCCCAAAAGTAAAGACAGAGCCTGCCAGGGCTGATCAGTCGCTGTCAACAAGGTTAGAGCCATGCCTGAGGCAGTGCTTCATTTGCAAACGCAGGTGCCTGCAACTCCCTGTTAGCAAACCCTCCAGATAACTCGGTTGTACCTCAGAGGTCATCAGTCACCATGCTCAGCCAGCTCTGCAGTCGGTGGCGGGAAGGAGGTGGGCTAAGGTCGTGTATCCACATGTATCCAGCTTTACCTGAACAAAGTAGAGTTCTCTTCAGGACAAGAGATCGACCATTTTCTACCCACACAATCTGTGTCACGTCCTGTCATCAGAGTCAATGGTAAATCAAGGTTACTTGCTGTCTCACTTATGTCCAGTGAGGTCCGTCTCTTCCAGTGTGCATCACTTTCTAAGCCCTGTGGTCACCTGAGCTTTGCTGACCAGTCACATTTGTTGGCTCAGGTTTCAGCAAGCAGCTGAGCAGGAGATTGCTTCTCTTGAGCTTTTTGTTTATTTCAGATCAGTGCAATTTTAAACACTCAGTTAAGGTACTGGAGAGAGGGCTCCGTGGTGAAGAGCACTGGCTGCTCTTCTATAGGACCCTGATTGATTCCCAGCACCCACATGGCCACACACAACTGTCTCTAACCCCAGTTCTAGGGGACCTGATGCCTTCTTCTAGATTCTGCAGGCTCTGCATGCACACGCTGCACAGACATACATGCAGGAAAAATACCCATGCACGTAAAATAAAATAAATAATTTTTAAAAAAAAATCAATAGGGTTCTCAACAAATGGGAAGACATACATGGTATCTATATTGTGAGAGATTTGCTTTAATGTGCTGAGTAAAATGTATTTGAGTTGCTGCCTTTGCTGGCTACATAAGCACAAGCCTGTGAACACCAAAAGGGAGCAAGGCCAAACACATGCTCGAAAGCTGGGAACTTCATGTCTGAGAAAGGGGTCATAGAGGCAGAAGAGAACAGGAACCACGGAACCATGTCAGGGATCAAAAGGAAATAATTGTCTCCTCATCACCTGTCAACTTCAGACTCCAAGCACATCACTTATCTCTTAATGTTTGTGTAACAGACATAAACATCTCATTCCAGCACTTTGCACGGTATGAGCATAGCTAGACGCCTTGCTGCTTCAGTCCTGGCTCAACTTGACCCATAGCATCTACTGAACACGTAATATGTGCCAGTCATTGCTTGAGACGTAACAGGGAGCAAGAACCAAGGTGCCTGCTCTCATGGACTCTGGGCTTTAGAGGAAGTGGCAAACAAATGAACCACAAACCGAATCTCCCTTCACAGACTATGCGATGAACAGAATAAGTTAATGGACAGAAGGAAGAGCAGTTGCCAGGGAAGGGACACATTTAGGCTAAGGTGCTCGGGGACTCATTACTGATGAAGAGGCATTTTGCACAGATCTGGGTCATAAAGAAACACATAGAACCAAATCCAGGGTTGTAACATGAGGGCTGGCTTGTTGGGGTTTCTGTCCCTCCCAGTACCCCAACAGCCGGCAAGCAACAAAGAAAATCACTCACAAGATTCCTTAAGGTTATAAACTGATTGGCTCATTAGGTCAGGCTTCTTGTTAACTCTTATAACTTATATTAACCCATTATTCTCATCTATGTTAGCCATAATGGCTCCGTACCTTTCTCTGCTGGGCAAGTTACATGCTGCCTCTTCGGTGGTCTGTACAGGAATGGCTGAGAGAGAGCTTCTGCTTCCAGAATACTCCCAGTCTCTTTGCTCCACCCTACTTCCTGTCTGGCTTTCCCGCCTATACTGCCTGCCTGGCCAATCAGCGTTTTATTAAAATATGATTGACAGAATACAGATAATTCTCCCACACCATTTCCCTCTTTTTTTTTTTTTAAACAAAGGAAAATACCCATAGTCCATTTGTTGGGAATGTGGGCGTAGTATTTTAGTCTACTTCCTGCTGGTTGGGGGCGCTGATAATCTTATGGGGACCTAAAGAAAATTTAGAGTTATAATCAAGTCCTGACTGAAGTATCCTGTGAGTCTTGATCATCTCAGGCAGCAGTCTTGAACCTGTTTTGGATGAAGAACTTAGACATCTGGGCCATCTATTCCTGTTGGAGATTTTTCAGGTGGCCTCCCTTGGTCAAAGGTGATTATTCTTAACTCTGAATAAATCCAGAGTCTCTCGTTTTCTGTGGAAACAAAAGCAAAATCTCTTCTTCAAAGTAACATACCTTTTGACTTCAGTTTTGAAGCCAAGGTATTTTTAAAATTCCTATCTTGGGTTAGTTTAGCAGCATTTATAAACAAAAGTCTTTTAGCAGTTGTTGCTCCTTCCTCAGCAATCAAACAATTTAAAGAGAACATAAAAGCATACAGTATGAAGATTCTTTGTGCATTTTCCATCCTTATGTGGCTTTATTTTAACCTCTATTTCTTTTATTTTTACTTTTACTTTTTGAGACAGGATCTTTGTATATCTTTGTCCTGGAATAACATTGTAGACCAGGCTGTCTTTGAACTCACAGAGATCCTCCTGTCTCTGCCTCCCCAGTGCTGGGATTAAAGGTGTATGCTACCACACCTTGAACTCACAGAGATCTGTCTCTGCCTCCCAGGCATTGGGATTAAAGGCGTGTACTACCACACCTTGAGGTCATAGAGGTCAATCTACCTCTTCCCCTTGAAGTCACAGAGGTCAATATGCCTCTGCCTCCCAGGCATTGGGATTAAAGGTGTGTACCACCACACCCAACTATTCTCTTTCTTTCCTTTTAACTTTAAGAACTTTAACTTTTAGCCTGCATATACACATTGTAAACCATTTAGAGGTTTTCTTCCTCTTTGAATCTCTCTTTACTGTATATTTTTCTTTTTCTGACCATATGAGTCTTTAATTTACTAAGCAATATGGAGAGCTGTGGCTTTGACGGCTAGATCCAGCTCATTCCTTAGCTTTTCAGCCTCAAGGCTGAGGTACCAGCCAGAGCTGTGTTCACTGCCACAACTCTATGGCGTTTCAAGGTCCTTGCCAGCAAGCAAGCTGCAGCATTCTGTTCACAGACCACACTCAGTCGGACTGCCTGCCTGAAAGAGTCAGAGTTTGCTCTGGCAGGACAGCCCAGAAAGACGGCATTTTAAAACAGCGCAGCTTTTTTCCTGCTACGGCTGAAAACCGAAAAGCATGTATTCAGCTTTTCATCAACACCGTTTAAGTGTTTCGTGGCAGGACCTCTTAATGAGCTGCAAGGTTTTGCAGCTGAAGCTGAGTCAGGAAGCCTCTCTTAGATGAGAGCATTTGCTTGCCTTTAGCAAGCAGAGCAGAACCGAGAAATTGCTGCTACCAAGAAACCATGATTTACTCTATTCTTTCCCAAGCTTTCTCAAGCTTTCTGTGGATTTAGTTATCCACGTCTGGGCGCCATATGTAACATGAGGGCTGGCTTGTTGGGGTTTTTGTCCCTCCTGGTACCCCAACAGCCGGCAAGCAACAAAGAAAATCACACACAAGACTCCATAAGATTATAAACTGATTGGCTCATTAGGTCAGGCTACTTATTAGCTCTTATAACTTTTGTTACCCCATTATCCTTATCTATGTTAGCACATGGCTCCATACCTTTCTCAGCTGGGCAAGTTACATGCTGCCTCTTCAGTGGTCTGCACAGGAATGGCTAGGGAGGTTCTGCTTCCAGAATACTCCCAGTCTCTTTGCTCCACCCCTACTTCCTGTCTGGCTTTCCTGCCTATACTGCCTGCCTGGCCAATCAGCGTTTTATTAAAATATGATTGACAGAATACAGATAATTCTCCCACACCACAGGGTTGAGCAGCAGACTAAGCACGTGACAGCAAAGTCACTGAAACCCTTTAAAAAGTATCGATTATCATGTACATATTTATGTGTGTACAGGTACACATGTGCACTTGCCTGAAGGGCAAAAGACCATCTCAGGTGGTCCATGGGCCCTGTCCACCTTTTTTATTATTATTATTATTATTATTATTATTATTATTATTATTAAGACGGGGTGTCTCTTTAGCCTGGCACTTGCCAAGCATGCTAGGCTGGCTAGCTAGAAGTATGCCTGTCCCGCCTCTCCAGCACTGACCTTGAAGTTAGGTAATTTTACATGGGTTCTCCATCTTTCCAGGCAGATACTTTGCTACCTAAACTGTCTCTCCAGTTCCAGCAAAGCACTTCTTAGGCCTGATCTATGCATCACCTGTGAGCTGCAGAGCTATGATAAATCTACAGGGTTTTCTTTTAGCCTTGGAGCCCTGTTTTGGAGTTTACTTTTTCTTTCTTAGAATCATGTTAGGAGTACATATATATAAAGAAGGATAAAAGCCCCTGAGCCAGTCTCCAATTGTTGTTTGCTTCCTTGTTCTATTTTCTGGGTTTTTAAATAATGTTCTTCCTCATCTGAGCTACATTAGGAGGTCCTAATGAAGATTAAATGATCATTTCTCTTTCAAAAGCTTTCATCATCACCATTTCTAGGGATTAATTCGTTAGAGAAGACAGAGCCAGGACGTGGCAAACTTTGGAATGGGATGAATTGTGTGGCTTCATGGTGACTTCCTATGTGGCTTCAAGTCTGAAATGGTGCATACGTTAATGGCGCTAACATGAAGCATTGAGGGCAATCAGCCAATCCATCCTTACTGACCAAGTGTCGTGTGGACAGCTCTTCCAAATTGACCTGGGATATTTCCTCAATGGTCTGAGACAGCACCTACCCAAAGAGTAGATGCCCACGCAGAGAACACACCCCAGATGAGTCTTTGTCTCTTAATTATCCAAACAATTGCAACCAGAGTATTTTTAGCTGTACGGATGCAGACTATTGTCTCACCGCTGCCTTTCGCGTTTGTTTCCAGAGTATAATTTTGACTTATGGATCCACAGCCCAGATGAGAACAGATGCACGGGCTGATTTTATGCAGAGGCTCATTTTGTTTTCTAGTTTGGCTTACTTTCTAACAACTGCCTTCTTCCCAAATTGCAAAACATATTTCAAATGTTTGTTTTAGAAACAAGTTTCAAAGCTAAGACTCAAGGGCAGCAAGAAACGAGGGAAGAGGATGGGATTAGGGGGTTTGGAGGCCATTGGCCCACGGGGCAGGAAACTGCGTAAGTGAGACACTTCGGCAGCTTGGGGGTGAAACGAATGGCGAGCTGCTGTGGGGTGGGCAAGAGGACTTGGTACTATTACGAAGCATGATTTTTATAAAATACCCCAGCAGCATATCCTGGAATTAGCTCTTTCCTGTGACCTTGGGGGGATGGGAGGGAGCTATTGTTCTCTGAAGCTTATTTGAGTGGCGCCAGGAGGAAGTTTACCAGCTAGCGTGAACTAGTGAGTAACAGAACTCCAGCTTAACCTAGGCCTTCCGCGACTAGCCCACTAACTTCTCACTTAGCCCTAGACAAAGAGGGTGCTTTTTTTCCCCATATGAATTACTTGTCTGTTTAAGTAAAACAAGAATGTACTGCAAGGTTTTCAGTGTTGATATAGTCTCTTGAGGGGAGAGACTGCGGAAGTGTCTTCTTTGGAGGTCTATTAAAACCACATTGGTTATCATATATGCCTGCTATGGCTTCAGTGTGGTCCTTCCCCAAGGTAAAAAACATAAACAAAATGAGCCCCCCCCCCCCGGTTCCTTTCTCACTCTCGAAAGGTCACATCTGTATCCGTGCAATGCAAAATGGAGGGTCACATGGAGACCAGTATCTACTCGCTCCCACTCCCTCTATCCCAGATTGTCTGGAAGGACGATAGTCTCTTGGACCATGACTCTGAGGATTGTCTTCCTACAACCAAGATGGGGACCCCACTCTGCTCTAGTCTGTGCCCAGCAAAACAAGCACCATCCTGAGGACTGTCTTGTCAAACTTACAATATTTTAGAAACAAAAATTGAGACAAAAACTGGCATGAGCGTAGCACTGTGTTAGAAAACTAGAATTCTCTTAAACTTTTAACACAGGCATTCGTTAGAATTGTATCTGCCTGTGAGTATCATAAACCCAGGTCCTTTAGCAACAAGGGACTTTATGTCCTTATATAACAACAGACTCAAATGCAGGTGGTCCAGGGTGCCGCTGCTCAAGATGCCATCAGGACATCAAGGCCCTTGAAAGTTCTTGCCCCATAAATGTCATCACGTGACTTTCATTTTCACAGTGGCAATATAGTTGCTGCACCTCCAGTGTTGATTTCATATTCAATTCAGGAAAGAAAAAGTCAGTTCCTTATCTAACTTTGTCTTATACTTTGGGATAAGAAACTCTTTTTCAGGGGCTGGAGAGATGGCTCAGTGGTTAAGAGCACTGGCTGCTCTTGTGGAAGTCCTGAGTTCACTTCCCAGCAACCACATGGTGGCTCACAACCATCTATAATGAGATCTGGTGTCCTCTTCTGCATAAAGGCAGAACACTGTATACATAATAAATAAACAAATCTTTAAAAAAGAAAAGAACACCCTCTTTCAGAACATGAATGTGCAAATTGTCTGCTGAATAATATATGGAATACGGCTACCCCCAGCTACAAAATAATTTGGAAGTCTGTATGTTTCACACTACAGTCTTTGATATAGAAAAAAAGCAAGTGAAATATGCTTCAAAATGGGTTTTGAATGAGTATTTATTAAAATATGTTATAAATTTCTATGTCTCAAAATAGTAATTTTGGAATTTGGCATAAAAATGAGATGTTATGTCAATATTTACTTTCTGTGTTTGTTTGAACATTTAACAATTCTTCCAAGCACAAAGAATGGTTCTAGGATAAATAATAATGACAGATAGTGTCATAATTTTAGCTGCAGTAGATGACATTGGAAGGTCTAGGGTGTCCGGTCAAGGTCTTAATCCCAGATCACTAGGTATGGGCACTTCTGGACCTCAATTTCTTTACATCTAAAATGAAAGGTCTGGAGCTCATCAGGTAGAGTGCTTGCCCAGGATGAAGAGCGCCTGGATTCCATTCTCCAAGACACCCGAACGAGGAGTGGCAGTCTACACTGTAATTTCAGTGGTCAGGCTGAGAGACAGGAATCTCCTAAGGTCAGGGTCATCCTTAGCTACAAGGGAATGGAGGCCAGCCTAGACTATACGAGACCCTGTCTAAAAACAATAAAATAAAGGAAAAAGTTTAAAGAAAGGACGACCTTTACAAAGAATTAAACAAGTCGTATAATTCTCATAAAACACGTGAAGGGCATAGCAGGCGTGCAGGAAATGGGAACTCTCTGCCCGTTGCTAGCCTTGAGTTTTTTTATTCTGCAAGTCTGTGAGCCTTTGGGAAACCTACCTCAGAGCTAACAGTCAGAGCCTCCTCTTTACAAGAAAAGGGAGCAAACCCACTTCGTGGTACCCAGGCTTTTGCTGAGTGCACGCCAAGCTCCTTTCATTTAGGGCATCATCACTCTATCTTAGCAAACCAGACAAAAATGCCAAAGCAATTTTGTTTTTCCAAGATGCATCATCCTGGCTTCAAAGTGCCATCTGCCTCTGCCTTGTTACAAAACAGAGTCAACAGAGCCATTTGGTGACATTTTTAAAAGTGACTTCAATGTTTGTTACCAAGGGATCTAATTCCTCGCATTTGGGCAATGTGTTCTGTGTTTTGGGATGTGAAATAAAGCCCTCAGGAAGGCACTGGACTATTGCAATGCGTTGTCCTCGTCCTAACCCACAAAGTCGGCTTTCCAATTGGCTTTTCCTCCATTTTAATTATCTCCCTTGTCACTCGAGTAACTCCTGCCAAAGATGGATGCTGGCAGCTTATCACTTCACGTCACGGCTGCAGAATTTAAAAGAGAAACAGATAAACAAAGCCCAGATTCTACCTATCAGCCGAGCTCTGCAAGATGGCAAGGTGAAAACATTTGAGAGTCCCGCTCAAAGTCATGAGGAGTTCTCATGAACTCTGCCTCTGGTGAGGGACCATCTGACCTTATTGACTCTGCTTCTATCTCTAATAAAGAATGAACATCATGTGTCTCACACATCTCTCCTGGTTGATATGAGAATTACTGATATAATATGCCTGTATATAATTATTGATATAAATGTGCACATACAAAACAAGACATGGTTCATCCAAACTTACGTTGGTGCTTCCCACCTTGCTAGAGTACGGTGTGCACCAAGCTGTCCCTCATGATTAATTCCGTACCCCTCTCACATTCTCCTTTGGTTTCTCATCTTCTGTTTACGGACACGCTTCCTTACAGGAGGTCTTTTTTCGTCCTTCTCTGTTCTCTTCTCATCCATGATCTCGCTTTGCCGTAGTCTTCCTGGGTTTTAGTTGAGTCCTTGTCCAGATTAAGCAGCCCACTGTCTGCAAACTGACAAAAAATAAAATAAAATAAAATAAAATAAAATAAAATAAAATAAGCAGACTGTTAGTACCTCCCAAGTGAACCAAAGAAACAAAATCCCTGGCAGAAGTACGTCACTCCTCGGGCCCCACAAAATACCCCAATAACCTAATGGCATGCTCTCCCTCACAACCTCTTGATGTCGGTGCTGAGCCCACCTGGGAACACAAACCAAGGTAACAATAACTACTATGCAGAAGCAAACCATGGTCCTCAGGGTCTCTCTTGACATCCAGCATCCACATAAATGACTCAAGTCCTTGCGCCCCCAAATCTGGTCATCTTCATCAGCTAGGTGAACTCTGGGGCAAAGCTGTAGAGAGATGGCTTCCAGGCAGAGTCGCCTGGCTCCTAGTTTGCCGAGGCACTAGCCATTGCTGAATGGTTTTCCTGCAAATGCTGCTCGCACTGCCCGACTGAACTTTGTCCTTCAGTCCTCAGAGACAGACCATCGCTAGAGGACAACAGAAATGACTTAGATCCTCACTCGGGGATTGCGCACCCTGCATCCCTCACATCTAGCTCCAGTTTCTAGTTTGCCTTAGCTAGAATATTCTAGAAACCAAGGAAATTTGGAAGTTATTTTAAAGCTGTTTGCCTTCAAATTGATAGTGTTTGGAAATAGTCATTATCAATATCCCATTAGAAGGTGGAAGTGGAAATCATTTCCAAACCATGCTACTTTGAAGGTAGAAGTTGTAGAGTATGTGCTTCTGGACATTTTCTTGTGGTGAGCTCTGCGGCATCCTTAAATAGAGTTGGATTGTTTTCTTTACCCTCTTCCTATACTGGGGACTGCTTTCACCATGTCAGGCCCATGTTTTTTTGGAAAGACAGGTGTATGCAGTGGCTAGAGATGATCAAGGGAACCAAGTCAGTATTGCTTCAGGATGGAAGATACTAGAACGCCAGTATAAACTGGAAACAATCACCAGTAGTAGAATCTGGAGAGATCAGAGAAAGAGGGGCAATGAGTGTTCCAGGGGATCTGGGTATGTGGGTGACTGGGAAGATGGCGCCCGGAATAAAATGTTTCTTGTGCAAGCCTCAGGCCCCTAAGTCTGGATGCTTAGCATGCCTAAAGAGTCACAGATGGTGGTGTGCATGTGTTACTCCAGGGCTGGGGGTGCAGAGACAGGAGAATTGCTGTGATTAGCTGGGCAGCTAGCCTAGCCTAAATGCTATACTCTGGGGTTCAGGGAGAGACCCTGCTCAAATCCCCATGCCCCAGAAGTAGAGAGCAATACAGAATAGAAAAAAAAAATACTACGTGTGATTTCTGGCCTCTGTATGCATACCTGTGAGTGTACATACGCATACACACATTCACACATAGAAACAAACATCGAGAGAGAGAGAGAGAGAGAGAGAGAGAGAGAGAGAGAGAGAGAGAGCGCATTTGGTATTGAGCACTCAGGTTCCTACTGATCCCTATGTCTCCTGAGCCTGAGAGATGCAGCTAAGGAGGAGAAAGTATCACCGCAGGGGGAGGGGGTTATAATGACCATACAGTGTGTTTTCCTTGGGAGGCTGGAATTCCAATCGCTGCTTAAGATTAGGGAAGTGAGCTGCCTCTGTGTGCACTAGGAGAACCGGCTGGGGTGTGCCGCAAATTCTGCTCTAGAAGAGAAAATTGCAACCCCACCTCCCTTGAAAGGCTGAGATTGATACCAAATGTTTATCTACAAAATGCTTCCCATAAAAATAGCCCGGGCCGCCACCCACATGTTTTGTCTTCGAAGGGAAACGCATGCGCTTTCCTAAACTTTTAGTTACAACTTCTCTCAACTCAGCTTCCTTTTGAAAACAACTTGGCTCAAATGCAGAGGGGATCAAGGAAGCCTTCTGACCACGCGTATCCTTTTGTGACCTACAGGCTTGGAGAGTCCTGGAGCCAGGGCAGCAAGAGGTGCGAGCAGAAAGAAAAAACAAAAAACAACAACTGAGATCTTTAGCTTTGGTACCCAATGCTATAAAAGCGGCTCCAGACATGCCATGTGGGAAGGAGATAATCTAAAACAGGGGCTATTTTCATGTTCGGCCTTTGAAGATTTTAATAAGCGTGCGCTCAATCAGGTTGTTGGCTTCAAATGTTTCAGATTTACACTGTCTTCCTTTGATAAGTTGAAGTCATAGGGTTGTTTAGGGAAGTTCCCAGGCAGCGGACAGCACTCAGCAGGTAGTGACCTCCAACAGAGTCTCCTTCACTTCATTCCTTCATTCTGTAACCCTTCAGCCAACCGGGAAGGCAAAAAAGCAAGAATGTGGCTAGACTGTTCAGTTCAGTCCAGTTCAGCCAGTTTTTCAAGGACCCCGGGAGGAGGATGTTCTTGTGTGAACAACAGTCAGGAGCTTGAGGTTTCTTGAACTAATTTGTGCCCCCCCCCTCCACCTCCACCCTGCCTTTTTTTCTTCTTCCTTATAAGAAAGGATGGGCTTCTTTGGCTTGCCTTTAAGAAATCCTCGTGACCCACATGACTAGTACATACACAGAGACCCAGGATTAAGTACTTGGGACATGCCTGGACAAGCACTCTTGTGGTCATCAAGGACAGATCTGGGATAACAGCCAACAACAAAATCTTTTTCTCCTGGCCCTTACAGTCCAGCTGAGAAGTAGATAAAAACAAACAAACCAACAAAAAATGTGCCAAACTGAAGCGCCCTTGAAGTAGGGTCCTGTTCGACGGGCTCAGAATGGCTAGAGTCACAGAGGGTACCGTTGGCATGTCACGGGGCACTCTAGGGCAGCTTCTGCTGTGGTGCTCTAGGTCCAGGAGTCGCGTAGGAGAGAAGACACCACGGGCCTTGGTTGTGCTTAACTCAAGGACAGGAAGGGCACCAGAGAGTCTGGTTACCTGAGGCAGGCAGAGACTTGAGGTCAAAAGGAAGTGGTAGAAGGTCACCTGTCCTCTTGAAGAGCTTTGACCTTCACCTGTGAGGAGCTGGGAAGCTGTTGTAGGGTTTGGGGCAGGAGAATGATGGGATGGACTCCAACTAGAATCTAAAAGTCTAATCTGCCTGCTGTTTGGAGAACAAGACTATGAGGAAGCTGAGCGTGGTGGCTCCGTCATCCTCCATCCTCGTAATCAGCAGCCTGGCTAGGCAATTTCAACAGCGTGCTTATAGATGAGATTTCACAGACCCAAATTGAAGTGTCATACATTTAAGAAGGGAAGTCATGGGACATACAGCTCATGGGTTCGCCTGAGTACTGTCTGAGGACTGGCGTACGGTGTCAGAGCGTGCTAGTAAAAGGAAATTCATGTGACCAAGGACCTTGCGATTTGTGCATCTCATTTCACCATCAGGAAAACTCAAATATCAGAAAGTCGTTTTCAGAGCCAGAGCTGGCAAGCAGAGTATGGAGCCATTTGTTCTCCTTCCCCTTGGACATGCCTTCCCCTCGACGAGAAAGCTTTTTCACAGACTACAGGAAGGGAGTCCCATCCCGGGCTGACTCAGTACTCAGAGGTTCTACTTGGAGGTCTGTGGCCAGAGTAGAGCCCTGAGGTTGGAAGGAAGAAGAAGGGGATGATCTGTGGTCTTGACAGATGGAGAACTCTATCTGTGTCTGGGAAGACCTCTTCAGCAGGGTTCAGAAAAGTGATGTCCCCCCTAGCTGCAACTAACTCTTGTGCGTGTGGTTTCCTAAGATCATGTGTGTGGCCTGATATGAAACTATCTAGTAGAAAATTTAGTGCTGAGGTCAAGGGTAGTGCCGCAGTCAGATGCTGAAGAATATCATGTGCAGTCCTTCATTCTTTGTTCTATTCAGGAAACGCATGGCTCTGATACACATTCGACTCAGCAACAGAAAGAACAAAAATATCAGAGTTTGAAGAGCTTCCTATTTAAGAAAAAATAAAATGATGCCAAAAAAAAAATGAGTCAAATACGAAATACACTAGATAATGATGCCTGTGGTGAGGGAGGAGGAAATAGGGGGTGAAGAGTGACTGGATTTGGAATCAGATGAGGAACAGTTAGAAAAGCTTCACAGGGAACATGAAATTTTAATGTGTACATGAAAGAAGCGACAGCAGGTAGTGGCTGATGTCCATGTAGCTATATGGCATCGAATGAAATAGATAGGCACATCAGACAGAACTGTGCAGGGAGAGGAGAGTGCGGCTATCCTGCAGTAGGAAGCTACAGAGCAGGCTTGAGGAGCAGTGCAGACGGCCTGCTCAGAGCTGAAGGACCGGAGAAGAGAGACGTGGAACGAGAGAACTCAAGGGGAAGAGAAGCTGGCCTCGGAGAGACCTCATTCTAAGCTTGCAGCATTAGCTGAGGGATGTCACTGGAGATCCCAGAGGATTGCTGCCTGTCCAGTGGCTTCTCCAAGGACACAAGCAGGGAGACTACACAAGCGGGAAACAACATCGAAAAAGACAGAGGAGGCAACAGTAGAGATGGTGGGAAATGGAGAGCTACTTGAGGTAATATTTAAGGAGACTGGAAAGGATGGTTACTGACAGATCTTCAAAACAGGGGAATCAAAGGGTTTGTGAAGTGCTTAGCCTAAGCATCTAAAAAGTTAGGCAAGGCCTGGAGAGATGGCTCAGTGGTTATGAGCACTGACTGCTCTTTCAGAGGACCTGAGTTCAATTCCCAGCAACCACATGGTGGCTCACAACCATCTATAATGAGATCTGGTGCCCTCTTTCGGATTGCAGGCATACACAGAGGCAGAATGTTGTACACATAATAAATAAATCTTTAAAAAAAAGTACTTATTAAAAAAAGTTAGGCAATATGGGCCCCAGGTGGAAGAAGACCAAGGGTCATATACTGTATGCGTGAGTTGTGTGCCTGCTGGAGAAACACATGGAGACAGTTAGTGGATGAGTGGATGTGAATATGGCATTTGGAATGGAGGGCTGGGCTCGAAGTGAATCGTCCCTGCTGACTGACTGGGGTTACCGGAACAAGTGGGGTGCAGCCAGTGAAGTGAAGAGACCTAAGTGAGGAGAAGAGAAAGAAAAAGTGGGAAAGGGGCGAAGGAGGATTAGCTGCAAGAGGGGAGCTGAGTACAGCAAGGAAAGGAAGGGCAGCAGTCAAGTCCCAGGGCCTGGGAACTGACCACAGAGTCAGACATGGGCATTCACTGGTGATCTTGTCAACAGCAGTGCCAGTGGGACAGTGGGGCAGAAACCAGATGGGGTCAAGTTAAGAGAAAATGGGGAGGCTGAAGCGAAATGGTGAGTAGAAGTCATTTACTCAAGGAATTCTCTGTATGCCCTGGGCCAGCCAAATTAAATAATAAAGAAGAAATGATAATATGGGCATGTATAAAGGGGAAAAACATGCAATGTGCTTCTACATGTATCATTTATACACTAAAAGTACTATGTATATAAATACATATACATTATGGTATAGTATATTGCTATCCACACCACTATGTCTACACACATATCTAAGTGATCCTCTCAAGAAGAGGAAGTTTGTGGAAGACAGAGAAGAAAGTCTTGAACTTTAATACATAAAGAGAGCAGTTGGTAAGGAAAAGTTCAAAGGCATGATCACGTGACTATAAGCCTACAACTGAATGAAACATAGGATCATTAGAAGAAAGTCTTGGAACTTTGAGACCAGGACATACAGACAAGTCTTCCATCTAGACACTGAAACCATGAACAACAGTAATATTAGAGAGAATGGCAAATGACAAAGGGCTGAATTCTACAAGTAATGAGGGGAGACAGGGATCAGCGGACGACTTCTCTCAGGATGAGCGGTGAATTGTACATATGACTTACATGAGATTCAACACTGGAGGATGAACGGTCTGAAGATGGCAAGAAAGAGAAAAGAGGTTACTTGCTTTGTTCAGTGAACAGTGACATGGATTAAAATGTCACCCCACGAGTGGGCTGCAGAAGACGAGGATGCTCCTAAGGGCACAGTCAGGAGGCAGAGGATATTCAGAGTGAAGAGGAGAACACAGGGGCTGATCCTGGTGATTGCTCGCATGTCCTCAAGGAAGTGGTCATAAGCCAGGCAGTGGTGGTGCACACCTTTAATCCTATGGCTCAGGGGGCAGAGGTAGGCCGAGCTCTGTAAGTGGGAGGCCAGCCAGGGCTACAGAGCAAATTCTAAGACAGCCAGGACTATACAAATAAAGAAAACTCTGTCTCAGGAAGAAAAAGAAGGAAGGACGGAAAGAAGGAAGGAAAGAAGGAAGGAAGGAAGGAAATAAGGAAGGAAGGAAGGAAGGAAGGAAGGAAGGAAGGAAAGAAGGAAGGAAGGAAGGAAGAAGTAAAGAAATGGCCATAAGTTATGAAAGTCCACTAGCCCAGCAATGGCTTGGATAGATATGAAGGACACAAAATACGTTCAAGCTGTGATTAAACTCCCCATTGTCTCATGGTTAGGCCTGCCAGTGAGACTGTACATGAGAGGAAGGAGTGAGGCCAAGCCCACAAGAACTATGGCAGATCCAGCTTCTCTTCACTTTTATCAATGGAGGGTTAGAAGCAGGGTGATGCTGTGTCTTGTGTGGAGCATCCATAAATGTCCAGAGTACTCTCAACTGTCATAGTACATTGACAGGCACATTGGTAATCCTTCATCCTAATATTTAAGGCTGCTGAGGAGGGGTAAGTGAGGCAGGGACATGTTATGGAGAGAACCATGTGTCACCTAGCACACGGGTTTACTGGTGTGCCATAATTCCTCTGGGATTATAAAGATTACAGACTTTCTTCTGCTGCCACATAACCCTGGGTGTCTGTTCTGCCAGCAATTCCTATGTTGTACACAGGATCACTCAAGCAGAAGCCTGAAGCCAGCAGGAGGCAGATGTTGGGAGACTCACTGTAAAGACTGGTTCTGTGAATGTGGGCCCTGGCTAGAAGTCTCCCATTGAGAGAGGGGACCTCCAGGAAGGAGAACTGGCTAGAAGCATCAGGCAGAGTCTAGCGTGGCAGATATAGAGCAGAATTTCTCCTTTATCAGGGAGTCCAGGCCACAGCTCTATTCTTAATTCCTTTCAAATGATTGAATGTTGAAACTTGATGCAAAGTCAACAGATCATAGAATGTGATCAAATGAATGAGATGTCTTCCCAGTAAAACCCAGATGAGTGTCTGATGAATGGCTGGGGACTAAAGCTTCGCAAAATGAGTCTATAAAACAAACCATGACGTCAGTGACATCCCTAAGCCCCGTATATCCTCGGCTGGGGACTATTTTCACAAGCAGGGAGGAATCTGACACATTAGAGAAGGGAGAGAAATTCCACCTTCCAGTGGGAAGAGATTACATCTGCACACTTACATGGTGAGCATTCTTAGAAAAGAACAGGGAAAAAAAAACAGTACTAAAAACCACAACTTTGTCCATCTCAGATCTACGTGAACTAGAGATGGTCTCAGTGGGAAGCAAAGCAAGCTAAGCAGAACCCCAGACAAAAGCCATTCTAAACTTCCTTGGGCATCTCAAGAAAATAATTATTTCTCTAATACGTCAGGATATTTAAGTAATGGATCAAAACCGCCCGGCAAATCTTCCACTGAAATTATGATTGAGGAGTTGGCAAGTATTTATGACCACAGAATCAATGCCCAGCACTCTCTGGAAAATAGGGAGAAAAAAATTAGTTTACCCATGACCCCTTTCTTAGGGTTATACCAGGAAAATCCTTCAGTTAATGGCTTTCTATTGAAAGAGATAGAACACCCAACTCAAAACTCCTCAGAGCGAGACAGCAGTAGGAGTTTTTAGTGCTAGGGCTGTAAGGTGGGTGGACCTGACCGCAGGCGCTGGTGAGCCCAAGCCCTCAGTACACATACTCAGGGTACCATCTTTCCAGAATTCTTGGTTCTGTTGTCTCTGGGATGGCATCATCATCCCCCAGACCATTCTTGGTGGTCAGAGGAGAGAATCACCCACAGTTCCAGGTCTATGTCCTTACAGTTCAGCCACCTCAATAGAGAAAACTACTAGCTCCTAAGCTTCAGTAGAACCCCAGAGCTGAACCTCAGTGGGTTGTCACTCATGAACTCCCAAGAATAGAGTAGCCTGGAGCTGCTGGAGACAAGACCCAGATGAGCTTATATTCTAAGCAAAAGTAAAGGTAAAGTCACTAGGGGAAATCGGGCAGGCTCTCCCAGAAGAGCATGCAAGGTAATTGACACAAGGCAACACCTTTCACCCAGAAGCGACAATTTGAGTCACAGAGACCAATGCATAGCAGAAGACAGTTTCATGGACATCCCCACCCCATTCCTGTCAGTCTGTTCTCTGTCTCTGAGGGGGTATGAGAACTTTTATCATGTCTCATAGTTCCAAGTGCTATTTAAGACCAAATGAGATAACATACATAAATATGCCTATTGAACAATAGTAGCGACATATATGCCAGTAAGGGCTTTTGAATGAAGTGGAATGTTAGTTTGGGTTGAATGTGGGATTTAGGGAAAAACAAAAAGCAAAGGAGTAGGTGCCCATAAGAAGGCAGTTGACGGCACCCAGAAAAAGGAGTTTGTTCTGTTCTGCTAATGTAGCCAATGCCAGTGGCCTACGCATCTCTGGCCCCACAGGATCCTCTGGGAATTCTGAGGATCAGTGGTCTTGAGACTACCACTCCAGGTAACTTCCTTGCTGTGTGATCTGAAGAAAGGCCACTGTCTGCTCTGGGTCTATTTCTTCACATTTAAAACGTGGCAAACGCACTCATGGTAAGCTGCGATGAGTTGAGGACCTGAAAGCATTGCCACCAAGACAGGTAATGCACTCAGGCAGTGCATGCTTACTGAGAGCCTACTATGTGCTGAGACTTTCCTAGACATGGACACAGCACTGAGTAAGACAGTAACTTGGTCACACATACCTTACCCTCTGCTGAGGTGAGAGAGTCCATGGGTAGCCATTGCCTACACTCGAGAAGAACTACACCAGCCAAAATGTGTGGAGTGGAATAAACGGACAAGTGGGGCCAAGACTGGAGGGTTCATTTCCTCTGAGGGCCAGGGAAGGGCTTGGGGATGCTCATATCCACAGGGCTCTGAAGGAGGTGAGAAACCTATCCTGAGAGGCTATAAGCCTCACAAGGCAGAGGGAAAGCCTCTCAAAAGGGCCCTGAGGCAGGGATGTTTGAGAAAAGCAAGTAAATTCAGAGATTTCCTTGAGCTGATGCGGCTGAGTCAGAAAAGAACCCAAGGTCACAGAATGCAGCTTCAAAAATTAAGAAGCTGACACATTACAGACAACCAAACGAGGCACTATGCCTTATACCCATATTGCCCCACACTCTGCAGGCTAAAGCAGGAGGCTTGGGAATTCAAGAGTAGCTTGGGCAACACAGCAATTCCCTGCTCAAGACGAGTTAGTGATTTTCTTAATTAAAGACAACCTAACTATTCATTGGGGGTGAAAATGTCTGGATAAACTCTTCCAGTTGAGCTAGATAATCAGATCAGAGACAGACAGGCAGCATGTGTTTCTGAGCACGCAAGAAAGTTACAGAAAGGAGGCATGAGAGGACACCATCTGAAAAATAACATAAATAAATAAATAAATAAGATAAATAAATCTATCTCACTGGGAGTACACATTTGTGCAGAGCGAAAGGGTGTGCTCATGAGGCAGCTGGAGGGGGAAGTCTGAAAAGCAGGGTTCAAAGAACAACTTCTGCACAGAGGGACATTAGACTTCCATGAGAAATACATTCTATTGCTTTCATAAGTATAAACTACATACTGGGCCCAAGTTAAACGAGACAATGCACTCTTCACACTTGGGGATCGTACTAGAGACAATGAAGTCCCAGACTATCTTGAACCATAAATCCTGGCTCTGACACCTGCTTACCAGAAACATCAGCCCGAGGTGCCTTAGGTAAGCCATCCATGTACCAGAAAATTCTAATGACTGATAGCAAGTTGAACGCCTCATCGGTTTTACAGAAGGACTGGGGCAGAGCTGTCTCCGGATGCCCTCAGATGAGTTTAGTATGTAGGATGACCGCCCCCACCGCTTAGTGAAGATGTAACAATGTAGGTACTCTCATTCCCTGGAATAGGGGACACATGGCATCACACTGAAGCACACATTGTTGAGGAGATAGGACCCGGAGGGCAGAAGGGTGAAGCAGAGCTTTTCGGGTGGAACTTAGAGCGAAGGCAGGAAAATGGTTGGGAAGCTAGAATAATTGCAGTAGGCTCAGGAGCACAGAACTGCTCTGAGCTGACTGACTGGCTAGCCTTGGGATGATTGAAAACAAGAGTATTGGCTTACCGTGCCCAAGTTCAGCAGAAGACATGCCCGTGGGTGACCTACGGAATGGGCTCTGGGTTGGTTGGTTTGTACAGAGAGGAAATGGCCCTGGGTAAGCCTTTTGTTATTTCTTATGCATGTCTATCTCTGAGTACGTGCCTTCTCTAGTCAGATCGGCAATATTGAAAATGTGAAAAGGCAAATGACTCAGGTGACCCGACAGTACTTATTCCAAATCTGTAACCCCGTGCCTTGGGTCAGTTCCATCCTGAACTTGGGGCTTGGCTTCCCCTTGCCTAGAATGGGGATAATAATAGAATATGTGTTCAGTTCACATCCAAGGATACCCATGCAAAGACTTGCGTCAATCACAGCACCAGCTACATCTCAGAAGCAACTCTTCCAACCTTTCCTTCCATAGTTCAGTTGGACTGTCCTCCTCAAGACCAGGTACCACCCCAGAACTCTTGCCAGCTCATCCGTCCATGTCATTAGCCCCACAGGATTGAGACTGTGATTGCACTTTCATATCTTTATGGGTGCTGAAGCTCACACAATTTTCTAAGGCCATGCCTCTACTGAGTGACAGGACAGTTTCAGACCACCTGGTGTGGTTCTGAACGGAACATCGCTTGGCTCTAACATGCAAGCTATATTTGAAGAATGTGAGACCAACGCTAAGATAGTTCCCATTGTTACTAGGCCCAACGGTCTCTCAAAAACACAGAATGTCTTGGATTGCATTCACATTTCTTTTATTGTAAAGAGATTTTTTTAAAAAAAAAAACTTGACTGAGAAGAGGAGAAACATTTATAGACTATAAATCGCAACAGAAGGGGACGGCAGCAGTTCCGACGACTCTTGGGGAGCTATAGATGATCATTGTAATCTATCATAAAGCAGCCACATTTGCTCAGGGTGGTAAATAACACTGTCAACAGCATTCGGTCGGTGCTCAGGAAGATATATTTGCAGTCAAGGAAGCAGAGAGAAGCAGAAAGGTATTGGCTTCTGTTCTGGTGAAGACAAGAGCTCTGAAGCTCTCTGCAACCTGAGACCCTAACTTTGGATCTTCTCCACTTCCCTCCAGTACTGGACAATATCTTTGGAGCAGGTCCATCCTAGATGCATAATGAATGCTCTCCTCTGAGTCATGCTTAGCTATCTCTCACGGCTACCTCATTCTCTGGCTTCCTTGTGTTTGCTATAGAAACCATTGGCTTTTCTTGCTTTGCTTAAAGGTAGAAAGCAAATTTAAAAATTTTAAAATTCAGTGGCTTCCAACAGACAAGGTTTGTGATTGTTACATTCTCACGGTGAAGCAGCTGGACTCTGTATTATCACTGGCAATCAGGGACTGGCTGTCTTTACATCCTCCAATGTTGCCAGTATGGCCCAAGGCTTCAAGAGTTCACTGATGAAGGAGCCGAGGGATGAGTCAGGCTTCTTCTGGTCACATCACTTTACCTAAGCAGCTCCTCGAGCCAGGCCAGACATGGGTCTCATGCATGAGGGAGGGTGACCCTTCTGTGTGCCTCAGAGAGGAGAGAAGTGGCAATGAAACTACACAGCACAGCAGCAGAATATTTCAAGAAAAATGCATTTCGAAATTGCAGACCAGTGATGGGGAAGGGACTGGCTGATAACGGAGAGGGAACTGAGAAAGTATGTGGTCCTATGTTGTTTATGAAGTATCTCTGCTCGGATACTTGGGATAGAAAGTGATGAAGAGAGTGGACAGTCAGGACCCTCCCATGGCAACACAAGCTGTATTTCTAAGGGACTCCTTGTGAGCTGCTCTGATGTACTGAACGAACCTGAGTGGGACATTTTACCCAGGAATGTTGGGTAGAAAGGGCAAAGAAAGATCACAAACCTCACTGGACACTGGTTAGCCGTGCCTCTAACACACACACACACACACACACACACACACACACACACACACACACACACTACTGCTGCTGGTAAAACAACTAGATTCATCTGTTCTTGTATGAGCAATGCCAAAGAACCTGGCAAGGACATTATAAGAAATAAATATCGAAGGCAAATGACAAGCAAAACAAAACAAAGCAAAAACAAAAACCCCTCATTCTATCTCAAGTGACTGGCCACTGTGCAGAACAGTGGTTAGCTTTCATCAGTTTTAAGGAACAGAAATGGCCAAAAGAAAATAAAATGAAGACAAACTGCAAAGGGCTCTCTTGAATGTGTGTGATAATGAAACCCCAGCACAACAAAACCTGATCCAAAATTAAACACTCAGCAACTGAGAAGCCGCCATAAACAAAGCAAGAGTGAGTGTTGCCTTCTGCCAAACACAGAGTCACGACTAAACAATGATAGGAACTCGTTCACAAAACAGAGGAGAATTATCTGATTCTAGGAAATGTAAAATTAATAATGCAATTAGAGAAAAATGGGAAGCTGGTATAAGGAAGATAAGAGATGCATAGTCTCCTTTCATCGAGGAAAGCAAATATTAGTTAAAGATGAAATATATAATGTTTAAAAGTGAAATTTGGGGGCTGGAGAGATGGCTTGACAGTAAAGAGCGCTGGTCACCCCTCTAAAAGACACAGGTTCTGTTTCCCAGAACCCACAGGGTTGTTCGTCACTATCTCTAACTCTAGTTCCAGGGGATCTAATGCCTCTTCTGATCAGTTCTGGCATATACATGATACACAGAAATACATGTAGGCAAACACATAAAACAAAATAAATCTTTAAAATATTAATGAAATTCTGCCTTAAACCGAGAACAGTCTTTGAGAAATCAGTATCTCTTGTTATACATAAATGCTTACCTGAAGGTTAGTAATTTCTTATGTTTGATTCTTACATTTTTATTCTTCTGGTAGGTTCAAGTAGACTTAGTGGCAATCATTTTTATAAATGATAGTGTGTGCACAGCATGAACCTCTTCATAACGTCATTTCCACCAAGGCTTCTGACTAAATACGTGCCGAAAGAGGATCTATATGTTGGCAAAGGATTTCTCAGTTTGTTTTGTTTCTTTTTTCACCCTCTTCTACATTTGTTTCTAAAATTATAAAATTTTTATAAGCAGTTACATTTTCTACAAATATAATCAGCACAGTCCCACTGATGTAAATACATTGCTACATGTAAAATTCATCCCTGAAATCCACCACTATCTGGGCTCCATGCTTAATAAAACCCTAGGCAGAACCAGCAGCTTCTTTTTCCAGAAGAAATGTGTCTAGCCTCCCCTGTCCTTTCTCACTGTGATGAACCAAACATTTAGTTCAATGCTTCTCATTCCAAGTACCAAATGACTTTCTCACTTAACCTGATCCTCCTACGTGTTCAGGAATGCTTTATGGTACCCTGTTGCTGCTGTAACAATGTTCACAATAATGTTCTAGAAGCCAGAAGTCCTAACTCCCAGTGCGAGGGATGTTGATTTCCTCTTAGACTCTTAGACT